>NC_047055.1:7961191-8290964 GCF_011762595.2 Tursiops truncatus
TTCTATTCAGGGGCTCAAGGGATTGGATGATACCCTTCCACATTAGTGATGGAAGATCTTCTTTACTCAGTTTACCAATTCAAATGCTAATCTCTCTAAGAAACATTCTCACAGACACACCTAAAAATAATGTTTTACCAGCTATGTGGGCATCCCTTAGTGTAGTCAAGTTAACACATAACAAGGTTAGGGGGCCTCTCTTATTTTCTAAAGCCTTCAACTAGTTGGAAGAGTCTCACCCAACTTATGGAGGAAAATCTGTTTTACTCAAAGTCTGTTGATTTAAATGCTAATCTCACCTTTAAAAAAATACCTTCACAGTGACATTTAGACTTGTGTTTGACCAAATATCTGGGTACTGGGCCCTAGCCAAGTTGACACTTAAAATTAACCAGAGAGGGGCTTCCCTGGTGGCACAGTGGTTGAGAGTCTGCCTGCCAATGCAGGGGACACGGGTTCGTGCCCGGGTCTGGGAAGATCCCACATGCCGCGGAGCGGCTGGGCCCGTGAGCCATGGCCGCTAAGCCTGAGCGTCCGGAGCCTGTGCTCCGCAGCGGGAGAGGCCACAGCAGTGAGAGGCCCACGTACCACAAAAAAAAAAAAAAAAAAAAAAATTAACCAGAGAGGACTTCCCTGGTGGTCCAGTGGTTAAGACTCCCTGCTTTCACTCCAGGGGGTGTGGGTTTGATCCCTGGTCAGGGAACCAAGATCCCACATGCCATGTGGCACGGCAAAAAAGAAAAAAAAAAAAAAAAACAGATTAATGAGGGATATTACATAATGATAAAGAGTTAAATTTTATAAAAAGACATAATGATTCTAAACGCATATGTTGCTAACAACAGAGTGCCAAACTACATGAAACAAAACCTGATTGAAATTTAAGGAGAAATAGACAAATCATCTATTGGGGTTGGAAACTTTTGTCAAATAAAAACAAATCTGGACTTAGATAAGGAGAGATTTTATTCAGAAGAAAAACTATTGTAACAGGGAGATCTACCCCATCTCAGAAATCTGCAAGCATCTCAAAATCAAACAAAAACGTAAGCAGTACCTTTGGTACTGCCAATTAGAAGAAATGCCCAGCAGGGTCTGACAGGACACGTGTCACACTGTGGTCAGCCAATTCTCAATATAAACTGATAAGGGAAGATGTTCTGCACTTTAGTACTTGCTCACACTTGGGGACAAGCAAAGTTCAGGGGCCCTAGGGAAGAGAGAAATCTGACTAAATTTTGGTCAAGACAGAATAGAGAGTAAGGAATAGACAACGGTGGACACTTGGTCAGTCAAAACTCCCCTGTTAGTAATTGATAAATCAACCAGGTGGAAAATCAATAGGATGTAAATGACCTAAACAGCACTATCAGGCAAACTGGTCTAATTGAGACTTATGAAATACTCCAGCCAACAAGAGTAGAATTCACCTTCTTCTCAAGTCACATGAATTTTCTCAAGAACAGTCACCAAGATACACCACTTTCTAGGCCATAAAACACACCTTAACCCCTTTAAAGGAAAGCGTATGGAGTGATATCAGCAAGATGTTGGAAACCATGGATCCTCCTTCCTCCCACAAACAAACTGGTTCAGCAACAATTCATGGACAAATTCCCACTGTGAGAAATCTAGAAACTAAGAGAAAGTCTCCTGCACCCGAGGAAAGCTAAGCCAGACTCACTGAAGCGGGTAGGGAGATTTGGGACACCTCTTACTGGGGTCCCTGATCCCAGCCCAGCTCCATAGGATCCGGAAGAGATCCCCTAGCTCCCAACTTCACCCAGGGAAATGAAGGGGTTGGTTCACATATCCAACACCCCAACTTTTTCAAAGGGGCTCCCTAGAGGACTGGCTTTTGTCTTGCTAGTTGGACTTCTGACAGGTCCAGCATAGTCTAGCAGCCAGGGGCAGAGCTGAACTGATGGCTTGGGCTGGTAGATGCCATAGATTCTTTCCTCTGCTCAGCACAGAATGAACAGATGGAAAATCCCAGCTTTCAGCTTCCTCCTGGGGAAGGAAAGAGTTGATCCCTGCAGCCAGCTTCCCAACTTCTCCTGAGATGCCCAAAGACCTAGCATCTATCTCACTAGTCCTAGAGTTCAAACAGGTCCAGCACCATCTACCAGCCCCAGGAGAGACAGAAGTCACACAGCTTGGGCTAGTAGATGCCTTCTCTTGCTCAGCACACAGTGAGCAGATAAAAAACCCAAGCTCTCAGTTTCCCCCTGAGGAGGGAAAGAATTATTAGAGGCCCCAGAACCTCTGGCAGGACTGATTTGTTGGAGTCTTGTCCTATACGTGGCCAGCCCATGAAAACTGGGAGAAGTGCCTGCTTTGTCTAATGCACAGACACCAACACAGAGAGTCAAGGAAAATGAGGAAAAAGATATCCTAAACCAGTCAAGTCTAAAGAACAAGGCAATTCTCCAGAAACCAATCCTAATAAAAGAGATCACACAATGTATATTCTCATACCACAAAGCAATTGAATGAGAAATAAACAGCAGGAAGGTAGCTCTAAAGTTCCCAAATATTTGGAAATTAAACAATACATTTTTAAATAATACAACAAACAAAGAAAAAGTCTCAAGAGAAATTTTTTAAAATACTTTGAACCTAATGAATATAAAATACAACTTAGAAATTTTGTGAGATGAGTGGAAAGTAGTGCTTAGAAGGAAATTCGTGGCATAAAATACATATTTGAGAAATGAACAGTGATCTGTTATCCATAATTTAAGTTTATATCTTAGGAAACTAAAGAAAAAATACGCTTAAGTCTAAAACTAGAATAAAAATAGAAATAATAAATATTAGAGCAGAAATCAATAGAATTTAAAACAGGACAGAAATAGAGAAAATCAAAGAAACTTAAAGCAGTTTCTTTGAAAAGATAATAAGTGGTAAACCTGCAGACAGGCTAACCGAAAGAAAAAGAGAGAGTACAAGATACAAATATCATAAATGAAAGAAGGATCATATAACTGATCCTATGAAAATTTAAAAGATAACAACAGAGGGCTTCCCTGGTGGCGCAGTGGTTGAGAGTCCGCCTGCCGATGCGGGGGACGCGGGTTCGTGCCCCGGTCCGGGAAGATCCCACATGCCGTGGAGCGGCTGGGCCCGTGAGCCATGGCCGCTGAGCCTGCGCGTCCGGAGCCTGTGCTCCGCAACGGGAGAGGCCACAACAGTGAGAGGCCCGCGTACCACAAAAAAAAAAAAAAAAAAAAAAAAAGATAACAACAGAATACTATTAACAATTCCATGCCCACAGTTCTGATAACCTGAATGAAATGGACCATTTGTTTGAACGACACAAACTACAAAAAGTCACACAAAGAGAAACAGATAATCTGGGTAGGCCTAAAACTGTTACAGAAAATAAAAATTAATAACCTTCCAAAAAGGGAAGCACTAGACCCAGATGATTTCACTGGTGAATTCTACAAAATACTTAATGAAGAAATAATATCGATTCTCTATAATCTCTTTTGGGAAATAGGAACAGAAGGAACACTTCCTAACTCATTTTATGAGGCCAACATTACCCTTTTATGAAATCCAGATAAAGATATCACAAGAAAGAAAAACTATAGACCATTCTCCCATGAGCATAGATACAAAAATCTTCAACAAAATATTAACAAATTGAATCCTGCACTGTATTAAAAAATATACACCATGATAAAGTGTATATGCAAGGCTCATTCAACATGCAAAAATCAATCAATGCAAACCATATCAATAGTCTAAAGAAAAAAATAACATGTGATAAGATCAATTGATGCAGAAAAGCATCAGACAATAACTTACATCCATTCATGATAAAAACTCTCAGCAGGGGCTTCCCTGGTGGCGCAGTGGTTGAGAGTCCACCTGCCGATGCAGGGGACACAGGTTCGTGCCCCGGTCCGGGAGGATCCCATGTGCCACGAAGCGGCTGGGCCCATGGGCCATGGCCGCTGAGCCTGCGCGTCCGGAGCCTGTGCTCCGCGGTGGGAGAGACCACAACAGTGAGAGGCCCACGTACAGCCAAAAAAAAAAAAAAAAAAACTCTCAGCAAACTAGGAATACACAGACAGATTCTCTACATGGTAAATAACACAAAAAATCTATAGCTAACATCATACTTCATGATGAGAAAGTAAATGCTTTACCACTTTGGGGAACAGGGCAACGATGTTCTCGCTCGCCACTCCAATTCAAAATTATACTGGAATTCCTAGCTAGTGCAAAAAGACAAGGGGGGGTAAGGGGTTACAAATTAGAAAGGAAGAAATAAAAATATCTTTGCAATAGTGATTTTCTATGTAGAAAATGCTCCCCAAAAAAGGTCAAGATAAACTTCTGGCACGAATAGCAATTACAGTAAGTTTGTATTATATAAAGATAATATAAAAATGTCCATTGCTGTGGAGACCTTCAAGATGACATAAAAGTAAGATGTGGAGGGCTTCCCTGGTGGTACAGCGGTTGAGAGTCCACCTGCCGATGCAGGGGACACGGGTTCGTACCCCAGTCCGGGAAGATCCCACATGCCGCAGAGCAGCTAGGCCCGTGAGCTATGGCCGCTGAGTCTGCACGTCCGGAGCCTGTGCTCCGCAACAGGAGAGGCCACAACAGTGAGAGGCCCATGTACCGCAGGAAAAAAAAAAAAATCTACAAACAATAAATGCTGGAGATGGTGTGGGGAAAAGGAAGCTCTCTTGCACTGTTGGTGGGAATGTAAACTGATACAGCCACTATGGAGAACAGTATGGAGGTTCCTTAAAAAACTAAAAATAGAAATACCATATGACCCAGCAATCCCACTACTGGGCATATACCCTAAGAAAACCATAATTCAAAAAGAGTCAAGTACCACAATGTTCACTGCAGCACTATTTACAATAGCCAGGACATGGAAGCCACCTAAGTGTCCATCGAGAGATGAATGGATAAAGAAGATGTGGCACATATATATGATGGAATATTACTCAGCCATAAAAAGAAACGAAACTGAGTTATTTGTAGTGAGGTGGATGGACCTAGAGACTGTCATACATAGTGAAGTAAGTCAGAAAGAGGAAACTACCGTATGCTAACACATATATACGGAATCTAAAAAAAGAAAAAAGAAAATGGTCAGAGGAACCTAGGGGCAAGATGGGAATAAAGATGCAGACCTACTAGAGAATGGACTTGAGGATACGGGAGGGGGAAGGGTAAGCTGGGACAAAGTGAGAGAGTGGCATGGACATATATACACTACCAAATGTAAAATAGATAGCTAGTGGGAAGCAGCCGCATAGCACAGGGAGATCAGCTCTGTGCTTTGTGACCGCCTAGAGGGGTGGGATAGGGAGGGTGGGAGGGAGGGAGATGCAAGAGGGAAGAGATATGGGGACATATTTATATGTATAATTGATTGACTTTGTTATAAAGCAGATACTGTTACACCATTGTAAAGCAATTATACTCTAATAAAGATGTTAAAAAAAAAAGAAAAGATGAATAGAAGTAACTTTACCCTGGAGAAACCCTACCTCAGCCATGTGATCAAGGTCATTAAAAGTCATAAGTCTTGTTGATAGTGTATAACCTAACCCCAGTCTAATTATCAGAAAAGCATCAGACAAATCCCACTTTAAGGATGTTCTATAAAATACCTCACCAATACCTAAAAATGTTGACACCGAAATTACAAGGAAAGTCTGAAAAATTGTCACTGTCTTAGAGGAGCCTCAGGATACATGACAGCTAAATGTGATGTGAGATCATTGATGGGATCCTGAAAGAGGAAAAGGACATTATGTGAAAAGTTAAAAAAAATTGGAATAAGGTATGGACTTTAGTGAATAATAGGATACCAATATTGGTGGCTTGTTACCAAATTTATGATACTAATATAATATGTTAATAATAGGGGAAACTGGGTGCAAAGTATACAGGAAGTCTGTACTGTCTTTGCAATTTTTCTGTAATTAAATTTTGCAATTTTTCTGCAATTAATTAAAATTAAAAATAACATTTATTCTAAAAATTCAATAAATGTCTGCCAAAACACATTAAGAATGAACAACAGGGATTCCCTGGTGGCGCAGTGGTTGAGAGTCCGCCTGCCGATGCAGGGGACGCGGTTTCGTGCCCCGGTCCGGGAAGATCCCACATGCCGCAGAGCGGCTGGGCCCATGAGCCACGGCCGCTGGGCCTGCGCGTCCGGAGCCTGTGCTCCGCAACGGGAGAGGCCACAACAGTGAGAAGCTCGCATACCGCAAAAAAAAAAAAAAAAAAAGAAAGAATGAACAACAAAAGATTGTCACAGATCTTTCAGATATTAATAAGGGAATGTCATGAACAACTTTATGGTAATACACTTAATATTTAGATACAATGTATAAATTTCTAGAAAACTATAATTTACCAAAAATTACCCAGAAGCAATTTAAAACTGAATAGTTCTTTAATGATTAAAGCATTTGCATTAGTAATGAAAATCTTCCTACATTGAAAGCTGCAGGTACAAAGAGCTTCACTAGTGGTTCTACCAAACATTCAAGACAGCAATAATTCGAGTATTACACTAACTATCATTCCCAATAATTGAATAAGAAGGTACAGTTTGCAACTCATTCTGTGAGTCTAACAGCTTGTTAAAAACTCTAACAAGAGTTGTATAAGAAAGGAAAATTACTTGTGAATCTCCTTCCAAAGTGTACGTGCAAAAATCCTCACAAAGTATCAGCAACAGAAAAAAAGGATAATATATCATTAGATTGTGGAGTTATTTCAGAAATGCTTGTTCTGTTTTGCTTTAAAATTTTAATTAATGTAATGTACCATATTACCATATTAAAATGGGAGAATCAGGATCATCAAAATAGGTGGAGTTAAATCACTTGATATAATTAATAACATAGTCATAATAGAAAGACTTGGCTAAATTTCTATAAGAAAACTAACTTCCTTTAAGGGAATTCCCTGGCAGTCCAGTGGTTAGGACTGTGTGCTTTCACTGCTGAGGGCCTGGGTTCAATCCTTGGTTGGGGAACTAAGATCCCACAAGCCACACAGTGTGACCAAAAAAAAAAAAAATTTTTTTAAACTTTCTTTAATTGAAAACTGACGGTTACAAAAGATACTTAATGGTGACACACTGAGCAATTTCCATTGAAATGTGGAACAACACAAGGAGGCCCACTACCGCCACTTCAACTTAACATTTGTACTGAAGTCCTAGCCAGCATGGTCAAGTTATATTCATCAGAAAGGGTGCAGGGGAAGATGACATTTTATATATATATGTGCACATTATATATATAATTATGCACATAAAAATACAAAATAATATAGAGATAAATTATTAGAATTGATAAGTAAGTTTAGCAAGTTCTCCATAAAAAAACACATAAAAGAGAATGGTATTTCTATGTACCATCAACAACAGATAGAAAGTGACATTTAAAAAGATAACATCTGGGACTTCCCTGGTGGTGCAGTTGTAAAGAATCCACCTGCCAATGCAGGGGACATGGGTTCGAGCCCTGGTCTGGGGAGACCCCACATTGCTGTGGAGCAATTAAGCCTGTGAGCCACAGCTACTGAGCCTGTGCTCTAGAACTTGCGAGCCACAACTACTGAGCCCACGTGCCACAACTATTGAAGCCCATGTGCCTAGAGCCCATGCTCTGCAACAAGAGAAGCCACCCCACAATGAGAAGCCCGTGTACCGCAAAGAAGAGTAGCCACAACTAGAGAAAGCCCACGTGCAGCAACGAAGTCCCAATACAGACAAAAATTAAATTAAATTAAAAAATAATTATAAAATTATAGTAATTAAGGCAGTGTGATATTGGTATAGGGACAGTAAAATGGGCAGAACAGGAGAAGGCAGAAATAGAGTTGCTATAATTGTTTGGGTCACCAATTTCCAATGTGGTGAGAGGAGTTTTTCCATACCAACAATTTTTGGGGCACCAGCTGGGTGTCCTACAAGTTATCTCAATTCTGACACTATCTACCTGGAGACAGCATCACATTCCACAGGTTAAGGGCTCAGTTCTACAAGACTGCTCCTGACCCCAACTTCAGAGGCCAGTCTCAAGTCCAAGTTATCACCTGTTCTTCTGACCAACCAGCTATAAATCAAAGGTTCCCACAATCCCCTCTTTGGGCTTGATTAACTTGCTACATCAGCTCACAGAACTCAGAGAAACGTTTTACTTACTGGATGGATCACCGGTTGGTTATAAAAGGACATGACTCAGGAACAGCAGGATGGAAGAGATGTATAGGCAAGTCATGTGGGAGGGGGTGCAGCGCTTCCAAGCCCTCTCAAGGCACACCAGTCTCCCCAAATCTCCACGTTTGCCAAACCAGAATCTTTCCAAACTCCGTCCTTTTGGGGTTTTATGGAGGTTTCATTACATAGGCATGATTGATTAAATCATTGATCATTGGCAGACTGAATTCAACCTTCAGCCCCTCGGCCCTCCCCAGAGGTGGGGGAGGTTAGTGAAAGTTCCAACCCTCTAATCACGTGGTTGGCTCTCCTGGTAATCAGCCCCCACCCATAGGTTTCTTAAGTACTCTCCAAAAGTCACCTCATTAACATAACAAAACACCATTATGGCTCTCATCCTTAGGAAATTCCAAGTGTTTTAGGAGCTCTGAGCCAGAAACAGGACAAAGACCAAATACATACTTCTCATTATAAATCATAATATCACATAGAACCTTGCATAAATGGGTATTTGATTTTTGACAAAAGTAGCACTGCAGAGGAGTGGGGAAAGGTCAGTTATTTTTTCTTAAATGGTGCTGAGACAATTGGGTATACACAGGGAAAAAAATGAAATTTAACCCTGATTCCGCCACACACACATACATCGATATACACAATCCCTCCTCATTACTTACAGATTTGGTACTTGTGGATTCATTTGCTCACAAAATTTCATTGTAATCCCAAAATCAACACTTACCGTGTTTTTGTGGTCATTTGTGATCATGCACTGAGTGGTGAATTTGAGTCTTTCAACACAGACATTGCCAGCTGAGGTAGAATAAGGCAATGCTCTCTGCCTTATTTCAGCTCTCATACTGTAAACAAGTGTTCTTTTCAAGGTCTATTTAGCGCCATATTTCTTGCATTTTTTTTTCGCTTGTTTTCAGTGATTTTGCTGTCTAAAATGGCCTCCAAGCACAGCATTGGAGTACTGTCCAAGTGTTCCTAAGCAGGCTATGATTTGCTTTATGAGTATTAATAAACTTTGTTCAGGCATGAGTTACAGTGCTGTTGGCCATGAGTTTGTCAACCTAAATAAACCTAGGAGGCAATAATCAAGTAGAAAGCATTTATTTGTGTCGACTTAAAAAATACACAACGTGAGAGTTGCAAGTTAAGTTTTATTTGGGGCAAAATGAGGACTGGAGCCCGGGAGACAGCATCCCAGATAGCTCTGAGAAACTGCTCCGAAGAGGCAGGGCGGAAGGCCAGTATATATGTGATTTTGGTGAAGGGGGAGTACATGCAATAGAGCACATATATTTTTACAGAAGGTTTCTGCTTGTCTCGTGCAGGTTACTGCTAGTCACAAGGAGCAGTCGTCACCATGAAGGCTTTTAGTGCTTTTCTAGATACGAGGAGATGCAAAAATTGGGCTCATAAAATCAGCTCCTGGAAATATCTGACTATCTGAAGACCTGTTCTGCCAGTTTTTCCCAGAGCACAGAGGGCCTCATTTCTGCTCTCCACCCTGAACTGCTTTCAGGGGTGTTGAGAGTCAGCAGCTGCAGCAGCACCTGATTTAATCCTTGTAGCGATAGGTGGCAAGTACCAATGGTGAGTGCCAATTCGTAGTTGACATTTGAGATCAAAGAAGTGCAACTGGGGCGCACAGATTCGGGTTGCAACCCAAAGTGTCTCACCAGGGCGTAAAAGTCAGGAGCTTTTAAAGGCAAAGAAGAGGGTTTTGCATTACAAGGAATTTTAATTGGAATTAGAGGCAGAAGGGAGGTAAAGTTCGTTACTGTGACAAGTTGCAGGTGTTCTTGCCGACTCCCAGTCCTTGGTTTGTAGTTTGACCCAGTTCAAAAGTTCATGGCTCTGAAACCGTGCAACACAAATTGGGACTTGAACCCACACGCTGGGACTCGAACCCAGCCAGAACCCAGATTGGGGTTCCACCCAGTTGGGACATGCATAAAGTCCACCTTGGTAATGGCCTCCCAGCTCTATTTTAAGACCCCTTAACATAAGTGACTCCATTTTATTTCACATTTCACAAGTTCGCAGTTAATGAGCCAACGATTTGGTATATCCAGAAAAAGGAAGAGGAAATTTGTCCACCTTTACATCAGGCAGCTCTGGAAAGTGCTAAAGTAACAGCTATAGTGTGTGATGATGCTATGGAAAAGATGGAAGAGTGGTTAAGTCTGTGGATTTATAAGATGATAACCAATTAATAAAAGCATAGTGGGCCTCAATGTTGTGAGGCTGAAAGCCAAAGAAATTTACAGTCAGATTACTCAGGGTTAGGAAAATATTAAACCCTCTTGACTAATCCTGGCTGACTGGCTTGCTTGTTTCAAAAGGCAATATAGTGTGAAAAACGTTAAACTTGTAGGTGAGGCAGGTTCTGCAGGTCAGGAGGCTGTGGAAGAATTTTAAAAGTATCCACTAAGTGTTGTACAGGAAAAGAGTAATGGGAAGAGAAGATTTACAATGCTGATGAGACTGGCTTGTTTTAAAAGGACATTGGCAAAGAACCTATACAACACAAATGACACTTCAGTCGGTGAAAATGTCACCAGAGACCCGTAGGAACTTAATCCTGTATTTTTCCTAAGAGCATAGTTCATAATTTGCTAATTCAGTGTTTATGGTGACTTTGTAGAACATAACTATTGTGAATAATGAGAATCAGGTATATATATTTATATATAATCTTACAAATCAATAAGGAAAAGACAACAAAGACCTCTACAGAAAAATGAACAAAAGATTTGAACAGTTCCTTCAAAACAGAGTAATTCCACATGTCCAAAGATCATTTGAAATGGTACTCAACTCAGGAAAATATAAATTAAAACCACAGTACCAGAGGCCTTGCAGACGCCGCCGCCCTGAGCCTCCCGCGCTGCACACCTTGGTCAACTCCATCGTGTTCTTCGACATCGCCATCCAGGGAGAGTCCTTGGGCTGCATCTCCTTCGAGCTGTTTGCAGACAAAGTTCTAAAGACAGCAGAAAGCTTTCGCGCTCTGAGCACTGGGAAGAAAGGATTTGGTTACAAAGGTGCCTGCTTTCACAGAATAATTCTGGGATTTATGTGCCAGGGTGGTGACTTCACACGCCATAATGGCACTGGTGGCAAGTCCATCTATGGGGAGAAATTTCATGACGAGAATTTCATCCTGAAGCATATGGGTCCTGGCATCTTGTCCACGGCAAATGCTGGCCCCAACACAAACGGTTCCCAGTTTTTCATCTGCACTGCCAAGACTGAGTGGTTGGATGGCAAGCATGTGGTCTTTGGCAAGGTGAAAGAGGGCAAGAATATTGTGGAAGCCATGTGCTTTGGGTTCAGGAATGGCAAGACCAGCAAGAAGATCACCATTGCTGACTGTGGACAAATCTTATAAATCTGAATTGTGTTTTATCTTAACAACCAGACATTCATTCTGTAGCTCAGGGGAACCCCCCTTCACCCCCATCTGCTCGAAATATCCTATAATTTTTGTGTTCTTACTGCAGTTCTTTCGGTTCCATATTTTCCTTATCCCCCTCCAAGTTTAGCTGGATTGCAAAGTTGTTTATGATTATGAAATAAAAACTAAAAAACAACAACAAAAAACCCGACAGTACAAGATCATTACCCACATTCCAGACTGGCAAATTTTTACAGTCTGATAATATCCAGTGGTGAAAAACATATGATTCTAATACTCTATCAGTGGACGTGTGCAATTAATATAACCACTTTGGAAAACAGTTAGGAATTATTTAATAAAATTGAAGACACACGTACCCCGTAGCCCAGCAAGTCCACTCTTGAGTAAATACCATAGAAAAGTGCTTGTATATATGCATCAGTTTTCTTAATAAGTATGGAAAATGTTAGAGCTCAGAGCAGCCTCCGGAGAATGGTAATGTGCTCTAGTCTAGAAGTAACTGAGATCTTTTTACCAGATTTGCTCTATTTTTAAAAGCATAACAATTTTCATTTTCTTAGCTTAAGATTCCATTTAAAATATTTTAAGTGTATTAGCATATTAAAATGTACAGAAAGCTAAAGACGCATTCCCCTGCTGTTGTTATGTTAATGGACATGTCATTTCTCATTTTAAGTTTTATTGTCCTTACCTATTAAATAGCGATGAGCCAATTCCATTAGCTAGAAATGTATTAGCAAATAACAGAATACCTGAAGAACAGTGGTTCAAATAGGAGTTATCTTCTCTCACAATAACAGAAATCCAAAAATGAGCAGGCAATGTTTGAATTAAATTGTCTTTGAATTAAAAGACTTAGTCCTTTGAATTAAAGGACTAAGGCTTTTTGTGTTTCACCATCATTACTGTAGGGGAGTAAAACTTGCCACCCCAAAATGTCTCTTTGGCATGCGGATTATTTGGAGCTGAAAACAATCAAGGCCCAAAAGACTCAGGAAGAACCTTTGACTTTCCCCCTAAGTGCCTAAAAGAATGTAGATAGAGGACCTGTTCCAGGAAGGGAGCTATCCCTAAAGATAACTACAATTACGAACTAGGTGTGTGGACAGGGACGGACTTAGCTAAGTCTGTTGGTTAAAATTCCTTTCTGTGGGGAGCTTCCCTGGTGGCGCAGTGTTTGAGAGTCCGCCTGCCAAGGCTAAGGGACACGGGTTCGTGCCCCGACCCGGGAAGATCCCACATGCCGCGGAGCGGCTGGGCCCGGAGCCTGTGCTCCGCAACGGGAGAGGCCACAACAGTGAGAGGCCCGCGTACCGGGAAAAAAAAAAAAAAAAAAAAAGAATCTCCTAAAATTCCTTTCTGTGGCCCAATGTCTCTGCCTGGCCCAGCAAACATTTATTTACCAAACATTTGCTTTTCCATCTCTGTGTCAATTGCCTTTCTCCCCCGTGAAATCCCAAACCACTAACTACATCAACATCCTCTTTTGTTTTTAGCTGAGGATAAGGTGAGGGTTTCAGCCATTTTGGTGAGTTACTCAGTGTTCCTGGGTCTCTTCCATGCATACATATTATTAAACTTTGTTTGATTTCCTCCTGCTAATCTGTCTCATGTCAATTTAGACTAGCCAGAAGAACCTAGAAGGGTAGAGGAAAATTTCTTCCTCCCCAACATTACCATGTGGCTGTACGATGGCTCCTGTACTTCCAGGCATCACATCTGTGTGTTATAGGCAAAGAGGGTAAAGGAATGAGGCTAAACACATGTTATCTGTCCTTCTTTTCATCAGTAATCAAAATGATTTCTCAGAACACTACTTAGATTTTTCTTTCTTTCATCTTTTTGGCAAGAACTATGCCACAAAGTCAGTCTTGGTTGCAGGGGAGACTGGAAAACAAGAATTCATCTTTCCAGCCTCTGGAGTAGAAGAATGTAAAAGAGAAATGCTTGAGGAATGAACACCGTATGAGCCAATACAATGCCAGGTACACTCACCTTACCTACCCCAAAGGGTTGTTATGAGGATCAATTGTGCTGTCAGATTTGAAAACCTTTAGAATTTACAAAGTACTAAACACATGTAAGGAATTATTATGCTCATCTTTTGGAACGAAGTATATTTGGTACGTTAGTGAACACACATTATGATTCAATGATTAATTACTGAGAAAAAGATCTTCTATGCAAATATTATACTAGATGATTTAAATCTATCTATTTTTATCTATTTTGAACATCAGCTAGCAACTGCTAGCTTGGGACTTTGCTCAGGATAGGATATCTCTACTTAATGAACCAATGTAAAACATTCCTTTCTTTTCTGGGAGATGAATCTGGAAAGCTTGTCATATTATTTGTCTCTGACTAAAGATTCTACTGCGGTTGGATGGAAGGCAAAGAGAAAATATTCCCTATAGAAATAGGCAAAGGACAACTGATACTGATTTTTAAGATAAATTCAGAGCAAATCTCACAGGCTCTGGGTATATCTAGGTCACTGGAAGAAAAAAAAAGACTGTAGCACTTTGCTGACAGATAAGAGAAATATAGTTATTTCTTATACATGGTTATTAAATGGATTCAGAAATTTTTATTATTATACCAAGATTATTTCAACCAAGTAGGAACTACATACATATATGAACAGAATGCAAGAAAATAATTTTGACAATACTATGCATTTAAATCGGTTTTGAATAAGGAACTTGTGGTTAAATTAACTTTAAAATCCCAAATAAAATGACTTCCAAATTCCAATCATTTCAAAGTGGCAGCTACTTCACACATGGTTATGTGGTCCAAACAGAATACAGTGAATTCGTCAGTGGTTATTTCTCTCTCATCCAACTCCAAAATCCTTCAAGGTACCGCAGGGCCATTCTAGGCGTTTTCAGAATTACTAGCCTTAAGTATTGACTGAAGTGGTAATTTAGCAATCTCAACAAATGAATCCAATGGACTAGAAAGAAGAATACCTTCATTAGTTAGGAGTAAATAATAAAGTCAGCAATAACATCTTTAACTATTTAATCAGTCAACAAAGATATATTAAGCACCTAATACGTGGCAAGCTCTACGCTAGGCACTAGGGATACAATGGTGAAAGAAAAGACGTATCTGCCATGTCTTTTTATGCTACATACAGTGGAGGGTAAAAGACAAATTTTAAACGTACACTCAAATGATATCGTTCTTAAGTGCTTAACACAATTCCTAGCATATAGTACTCATTCAATAAATGTGTACTACTACTATTGATGATATAAAAACAAACAAATGAATAGTGCTATGAAAGCATAAAGTAGGAGGACTAAATCTATTCTGGAGAGGTCAGAAAATGCTAGATCTGATATTTAAAGCAAGTTCTGAAGGGTGAGTAGGTATTAACTCAGCAAAAAGAAGGCATACACCTTATTCGTTTCTAAAATGAACACTATATGCAGATTGCTCTATTCTCTGATCCCTAAAAATTTCTTACAGTTACACGCTGATAACTTTGCTCGAGTCAATATCCCCTATTAAATGCTTTCCCTCCACTTTTTCACCAGTTCTGATCTCATTTCTTTTTCAAAGCCTAAATCTGTGAAATTACTCTGCAAAATTATGCCTTATTCCAAAAGTGATATTTGGTCTTAATCATTAGTTATCTAGGAGCTAAGATATTTGGAATGTATCAATAGATGTGGTACTTTATTAAATAAGTCTTAAGTGTGTACAACTGGACTGTAAAAAGAAAACCAGAAAAGGACAGAAATAAATATTTGGAGAAACACTGGTGAAGAATTTTCCAAAATTAGTGACAGCAAACCAGAGACGCAAGAACCTCAGAGAATAAAAACACACACACAAACCTCGAACAAATATAAGCGTACCATACTCAAAAACAAGGACAACTTCCTATTTCAGCTTCAACATGTAGAGAGCTTAGAAATCATCATTGCCATACATACAAGAAAAAAACTGAACAAACTGAAAACCAGTGACTTTCCTTGGAACCATTAGAGAATAAAAGTTGTAGGGCAAACCACTGTCCCAAAATCTGGAGAGAAAGAAGAAGAGTTGAGATCAATTTACTTGGATTAGATGCCAGTAGAGTCATAAAGTGATAAGAACACTTAAACCATAACTTTGAGAAATTACTGGAAGCAGCGTGTAGACTAGTTTGAGAGCGAGGAATCCTTAGGGACTGCAGTCTTAGGGAGGCGTCCACACTTGTGAGTTTTACCTCCAGGGATCCCACCAAGTTCTCATGTTAAAAAGCCAAGAAAAATTCTTTCATTTCTATAACAAGGGTGGGGGAAGTAACCAAGACCCAACTCTATGTTGTTTACAAGAAACTCACCCTAAAGGCAGAGGTTAAAAGTAAATATATGGAAAAAATATACCATGCAAACATTAAGCAAAAGGAAGACGAAGTAGCTATATTAATTTTAAATGATGCTGACTTTGGAACAATAAAAATTATCAGGGATAAATAGAATCATAATCATAAAAATGTCAACTCTCCAGGGAAATAAAAAGACGTGTGTGTAACTTAACAACAGAGCATTAAAATTTGGGAGACAAAAACTGTTAGAACTGCAAGGAGAAATAGAGAAACCAACTATTATACTTCAACAACTGTCTTTCAGTAAGAATATAGTTAACCTGAACAGCACTAGCAATCAAACTGATCTAACTGACTTTTATAGAATACTCTATCCAGCAGCTACAGAATACGTGTTCTTCCCAAGCTCACACAGAACATCTGCCGAGACAGACCACATCCTGGGCCATAAAACATACCTTACCAAATTTAGCCTGCCGTATAGCACAGGGAACTCTTCTCAATACTCTGTAATGGCCTATATGGGAAAAGAATCTAAAAAGAGTGGATATATGTATATGTATGACAGATTCACTTTGCTGTACCCCTGAAACTAACACAACATTTAAAATCAGTTATACTCCAATAAAAATTTTAAAAAACCTTACTTTACCAAATTTAATAGGAATTATGCAAATTATGTTCTCAGAGAGCAGTAGAATTAAACTAGAAATCAATAACAGAAAAATACTTGGAAAAGTCCCAAATATTTGGAAGTTAACCAACACACTACTAAATGACATATGGGCCACAGAAAAAGCCTCGAGAAATTTTAAAATATTTTGAACTAAATTAATATGAAAATACAACCTATCAAAATTTGTGAGATACAGGGAAAGCAGTGCTTACAAGGATGTTCATAGTCTTCAATGCATATATTAGAGAAAAACAAAGATCTACAATCTATAACTTATGCTTGCATCATAGAAAGCTAAAGAGAGAAGAGCAATTTAAACCTAAAGCAAGTATAAGAAAGGAAATAATAAAAATTAGAATAGAAGTAAATGAAACTGGAGATAGCAAAATAACAGAGAAAAATCAAATAAATCAAAGCTGGTTCTCTGAAAAGTTCAGTAAAATTGATAAACATCTTCCATGCTCACCAAGAAGAAAGAAAGAAGATGCCAAACACCAATATCAGAAATCAAAAGGGGTACAGCAGAGATTGGCACAACGTTGTAAATCAACTCTACTTCAATTAAAAAAGTTAAAAAAAAATTAAATAACCCCAAAACAATAAATAAATAAATAAAATTGATGCAAAGAGAGAAAGTTAAAAAAAGAAAAAAGGGGCCATAGCTACTGATCCCAATGAACATACATAGAACTTTCAATTATGAGGATGGGGAGTCTGTCTTGGTTTTAATTATACAATGCTTTGGACACATGAAAGGTTGGAGAGAAACAAAGAAAGATGAAGGTAACAGTTCTGTTTTATAGTAGTACTAATCAACTGGAATAATGAGCACAAAAACCCGTTGAAAATAGAGATAATAATAAAGTACCAAAGAATATTTATTAAGAAAAGTTCAGGAAAAGTATTAAGTAAAATGCAAAAATTTACACTGAAAATAATTAACTCATTTAACAAACATCTACTGAGTACTTACTATATGTCTGACACCATTAGAATTTCTTGGGTTATAGCAGAGAATAAAACACTCAAATATCTCTGCCCCCATGGACTTTACATTACATTGAAGAAGAGAGGTAATAAGCTGTAAACATATATAATAAGAAAATTGTATATTAGAATTTGATGACTGCTGTGGAAAATTGAAATATGGAGAAAGATAAAAGAGTAGGGATATGGCTACAAGTTTAATACAACACAGGGTGGTCAGAGTCAGCCTCGTTGTGAGGTTGAGAGTTTAGCAAAAAAATAGAAGGAGGTCTTGAGGCATAAAGTAATACAGATATCTGGGGGATAATGTTTCATGGCAGAGGAAACATGGCACAGGCATTCTAGGAAAATCAAGTTCAATGTGGCTGAAGAAGAGTGAGAGAAATAAACGGTTAGGTCATATAGGCAACAGGGGATCAGATCAAATAGGTCTTTGTAAGACCTTGTGGAATTTTTTACTTTACTTTGATTGAAAAGAAAAGCCATTAAAGAATTTTGGGGAAGAAGATTAATACAATATAGTTTTGTTTTTGTTTTTTCGGTACGCGGGCCTCTCACTGTTGTGGCCTCTCCCGCTGCGGAGCACAGGCTCCGGACGCGCAGGCTCAGCGGCCATGGCTCACGGGCCCAGCCGCTCCGCGGCATGTGGGATCCTCCCGGACCGGGGCACGAACCCGTGTCCCCTGCATCGGCAGGCGGACTCCCAACCACTGCGCCACCAGGGAAGCCCTATAATATAGTTTTAAAGGGATTATTCTGGCTACTGTGTTGATCACAGACTATAGAGAGGCAAGGGTAAGATGCAGAGAGTCCTGTTAGGAGGCAATTTCCAAGATTTTGGCCTGAGCAACTAGAAGGATGGAGTTGCTAACAGCTGAGACGGAGTAAGCTCTGGGTGAAGCAGGTTCATAAGGGAAATACTAGGAGTTCAATTTGCAATGTGCTGAATTAAAGAAGCTTATTAGATATCCAAGTGGAGACGTAAACAGTTGATATACTATTATAGTTTAGAGCTGGAGAAAGTAGACTGAGGGATGTAAATTTGGGAGTTGGTATTGTAGAGCTTCAGCCTGTAATTCCTAATAATGAGAATACTTTCTTACATACAGTAAGAAAGTTACTGTAAATTCAACATCATCTAATATCCGGTTTAGATTTGTATTTCCTCAATTATCTTCGGAATTTTCATTTATAGGTATTTAATTTTCAATCCAAGGTCAAATCTAGGGTCATATTTTGTCTTTGATTATTATGTCTCTTTAGCTTCTTAATCTAGACTAGTGTTCCTGACTTTATTTCTCCTATGATAGTGATAATTTTGAAGAACCCAGGTCTATTGCCCTTTAGAATGTCTCATGTTCTCAACTGTCTGTTTCTACATTAGTAGATTCAGGTTAAACATTTTGACAAGGACTTTATATGATTTCCTATATTTCTTATATCACATCAGGAGACATATAATGTCAAATGTCCCATATTGGTGGTAATAATTTTGAATACTGGATTAGAAGAGTGACTGTCAATTCTCTCCATTTTAATAGTATCTTTGTTCCTTTGTAATTAATAAGTAATCTTTGGGGTAATATTCAAGGCTATGTGAATACCTCATTGCTCAATAACCTTTCGTGCAATTGGAATCTTTTGAATATACTTGATTGAATCAAATATTACATTGGGAATTGCACAGTGGCAATTAAAAAATTCTATCATCATTTCTTATGTAATTATTAGTTGGCATCGGTACAAAGGAGATTTCCCTCTTGTCCTTCTCTCCCTTTTTTTAAGGTATCATGATAGACTCATGTTTTCTTTTAATCCATATATTATAATCCATTGTAATAATTATTCTTTTTTGAAGTCAGTAGAATATAATCAGCATGCATTGTTAGAGCTCATGCAAAAAGAGGTAAAACTGAGATAAATTCCAAAGAAATGAATAATAAAGCCATTATTAACACCACTGAAAGATCAAACTTTTATTTAGCATGAGATAAAAACACCTAACAGATATATAAGAAGACAAAATATGTGGCTCAGATTCTTTGGAGAAAATTTTACATTTGAGGAAAAATTAATATATATATAAATGCAATGTATACTGCAGAGACAAAAATTTCTTCTAGAGAAATAAACATAAGATTTTGAGATTAAATTAATTTGCAAAATAATACACATACACACACAATGATCTTGTTATTATACATAGAATGAACAACAAAATTTCTATGTACTGAAGTGAGAATAAATTACATTCATGTGTGTATATATTTGCACAGCTGTGCACTGATTTGAGCATGGAGAAGGATATCCCAGGATATGTACCAGGCTATTAACATTGAGTAGTACCCTTGGGTGAATATAGTGGGTTGTAGTAATGGGAAAGTTTTGACCAGAAGCAGAATAATGGAGGAACGTCATTACTTATCTGTATTTATTTTTGCAGTTTCTCTAGCAACAATGACCATATATTCCTATTGAAATAACAATGTTAAATAAGAAAATATATCTTAAAAGACGAAAAATATTGGATTATCACTTTTTCACTTTTTGTGACCTTACAAAAGGTATTTAACTTTTTCCTCGTCAGGTGTCCTTGTATGTAAGCAAAAGAAAAAATTTATTACTAATAAAAAGAGCAATAGCAGCCTCCATTTGTTTATTACTTATGAGGACTCAGCTACTACGTTTCATGCAGTTATATGGATTGTCTAATTTTATTTACCGCACAATAATAATAATAGAAACTACTATTACTATATTAAAGGGTTGTTGAAAAGATAAATGCTCATATATATGTGTTTTTTAAATTTAATTTTATTTATTTTTGTATACAGCAAGTTCTTATTAGTTATCCATTTTATACATATTAGTGTATACATGTCAATCCCAATCTCCCAATTCATCACACCATCACCCCCCCACATATATGTGTTTTAATCATGTAAGCTGATAATCAGTATATAAGTTAAGGGGTTATAAGTATCATGAAAGTACTTTACAGCATAACAATACATGATAATAGGTTGTATGCTTATGTAAGGCCTACATATTTGCTGCATAAGAAGATAATGTTAGAAACCATCCTACTAACTTGTTGCCTTTACCTTTTGCTACAAAATTCCTTTTATTCTGCCATAATGAAGGATCACTAGTGAGTTTAGGTTTTATGAGCAGGCATTATAGTGCACACTAAGTACGTTATCTGAGAACCTATAGCATGGTTGAGACATAAAACACAGTTATATAAGAAAGCAATTGTCTGGGTGGAGAAGAGGGAATCAGTGCCAGAAGTATATCTGCTGTCACATTTGTTCTGTATGACCAAATATAGCATAAACTGAATACGATTCATTGAAATGTGAATTGTTTCCAATACTACAAAGCTTCAAACACATTGATGATATTATAATTATCTACCTAGAAAAATCTAAAGGATCATTAGGAAAACTGATAAGTTACAAAGTAGTTCAGAAAAGTATATAGACAGAAAACAGGTATACAAACATTTAACAGAATCTGTATATACTAGTAATAATCTTTCGTAAAAGGCAACAGAATTAAGAAGCCATTTACAATAGAAAGAAAAAGCAAAACGCTGAGAAATAGGTTTATCATGAATGGTTAAAACCTATGTAAATTTAGGTGGAAAAACAATCATTTTCCTGGAAAGGATGAATCTAGGTGAGACTGGGGTAATTTCTACATAATTAGTTTGATATTTAATTAATTTATATTAATATATAAGTTAAAATTCCAATGAGGCTTTATTGGTTATTTGAAAAAGTTGTTTGATAAAATATTACCTGCATGAATATGGATAAGGTTAATCAAGATAAACCACCGAAAACAAAAAGAATGAAAATCTCTGGTATATCAGGCAGGAAATCGTATGGCAAAACTGCAGTGAATAAAAAGAGGCACATCTGGCTCGAAATTCAGAGAAAGAGAGAGAGAGAGAGATCACTGAGAGAACATGAATGCATAAAATATTACTGAATGAAATTCACCAGGCAGGTTAGCACTGATTATGGAAGAAGTATAGTATGAAAGATATGTACCTGTGGGGATTGAGGATTATTTTTTTTATAAGTTTGCATATTTTTGTGAGAAAAGATTACACTTGTTATTTATAATATCAACATAAACACACATGTATGTAAGCATATATGATGTATTTGTGTATGCGTGTGTGTTAACCTTAGAGCAGACACTGAATGTAAGACTTTAAAGCAGTCATTTAACCCCCACAAGCCACACTTGTGCCTTCTGTAAAAATCCAGTAATTGCTCTTGAAATTAAATAAGAAAAAAATTATTAAGTTTTACTTAATGGTTACATATCAAGCAGGGGCTTAGTAACTACATTTAGGTGTTATATAATATATATCACTTAGAAAATCCAAGCAAACGACTAAAAGATGAGGTCTACTGGATGAATACTTCAGTAAGAAAGGCAGAGAGCAGAAAAAAATTAATGGCATCCCAAAGGCACAAGTATGCACGTCTGAGAAGGAGAGGAGGAACTACGGAGATATAGAGAATGATCACGTTTCTGGTAAAAATTCAGCTCCAAATGCCAGGCTTACCTCTTTGGGTTTCTGTTGGTTCGAGAACTGGTCCCCTTACATGGAGGGCAAGGAGAGAGGGAAGGAAGAGGTAGGCCGCCCCAGATTGGTAGGCTGCAATTTACTGAGTAAGGGAATTTACATACAAGGCTTGTCTCCCAGGGCTGCATCCCCACTTGCTTGAATCTTAAAAGTTCATATAGAGGACTTAACGGGGTTCAGTCATATATTCAGTCCAGATGGTCTCAGCAACACGTCGCTCTCTCGAGGCTGTGTCCTTGGAACAGCTCCCACTGTGGGAACACTGGGCAGAACGTATCTTCCAAGGGCGGGGAGGGGAGAGGAACCTCTGATTGCTCTGAACCAGCTCACGGGTCAAGCAGCAGTCACATCCTTCTCCAGGAGCTCCCCCAAGTTTCCTTCTTCCAGATCTTGTTTCTAAATATCTCCCTGCTTTGTTAGATGATTTTTTTGTTGGTTTGTTTTGTTCAATTTTGGTTTCATTTGGTAATATTAGTGGTGCTCTTTGAGAAGAGTGGCACAGATTTCCTAGTCTGCAATTATTCCAAAGGGATGTCCATACATAGAGTTTCAGATGGATTATGCTCACTTCATTTTCACAACAAAGCTATATTCTCGAAACGTACTAATTCCCTAGTAAATATTTTACAATGACTGTATACAGCATAAAATGAACCAAATATTTTGACGCTTTCATTGTACAGCAAACCAACAAATAAAAAATTCTTTTGGCTGTGTAAATAGGTATAATGTCTATGTACAAATAAACGTGACTGGGTTTTTTTGAGCATGGAGTAGGTTGTGGAAGGGTATGTATGAGAACGCTTGCCATAAGAACATTGGGGTGCAAACTGCAATCAGAAGGGTAATGAGGGACATCAATAATTTCTCTGAACCTAGTTTTCTACTGTGTCTCTAGCAATAATAACCAGATATCTTGAAAATAAATAAGTGTAAGAGAAAAAGACATGTTTAATAAACATCTTAGGAGAATTACTTTTTTCCAGCATCACTGAGATTTAATTACAAGTAAAAATTTATATCTTTAAGGTGTTCAAAGTGATGCTTTGATATATGTATATATTATGAAATGACTGCCACAAACAACCTAATTAACATATCACCTCACATAATTACCATTTTTTTCTGTGAGAACAATTAAAATCTACTCTCTTAGCAAATTTCAAGTTTACAATATAGTATTAAGTATAGTCACCATGCTGTACATTATATCTTCAGAATGTATTCATCCTGCACAACTGGAACTTTGTGTATTGGTAATTCCCTGGTGGTCTAGTGGTTAAGACTCTGTGCTTCTACTGCAGGGGGCATGGGTTCCATCCCTGGTCCTGGTCAGGAAACTGAGATACTGTATGCCGCGTGGCGCAGCCAAAAACAAAAAACCAAAACCAAAAACACGAAAAGACGTTCAACATCATTAGCCATGAGGGAAATGCAAATTAAGACTGCAATAAGATATCATTACATACTATTGGAACAGCTAAATTAAAAAACAGTGATGATACCAAATGTTAGCAAGGATGCAGAGAAACTGGATCTCTCATATATTGCTGAGGAGAATATAAAATTGTACACCTGCTCTGGAAAAGTTTGGTAGATAATTTTAAAACTAAATATACACTTACCACATGACTCTTCAATCTTCCTCCTCAACATTTATCCCACAGAAATAAAAATTTGTCTACAAAAACTGTTGTACGTGAATGTTCATAGCAGCTCCATTTATAATAATCAAAAAGTGGAAATAACACAAATGTCCTTCGATGAGTGAATGGTTAAACAAACTGTGGTACATATATACCATGGAGTGTTACTCAGCATTACAAATGAATGAACTATTAATACTCACACAAGTTAGATGGAGCTTAAGGTTATTACACTGGGTAAAAAAAAATAGAACCTCAAAATATTACATATTTATGATTTCATTTACATAACATTATCTAAATGAAAATAACGAAGAGGTGGAAAACAGATTCCCAGGGTCTAGACATGGAGGTGGATGAGGAGTGTGTGACTGTAAAGGGGTATATGATAGAGTTCCTTTGTGGTGATGGAACAATTATGTATCCTTACTGTGATAGTGGTTATACAAATCCATATATGTGATAGCATTTCATAGAACTTACAGATGCACACATACACACAGAGAGAGAGAGAGAGAGAGGGAGAGAGAGAGAGAGAAATGAGTGCATGCAATAACTAATGAAATCTGAATAAAGTCTATAATCTAATTGATAGTATTCTACTAAAGTCAATTTCCTGATTTTGATAATGTACTATGGTTCCGCTACCATAGTACCTACCATATGGTAGTATGCTACCATAAAGGGAAGCTGAATGAAGGATACAGGAATTCTTTGTACTATTTTCACAATCCATTATGAATGTAAAATTACTTCAACATATAAAGTTAAATAAAAGTGAATAATAATGAAAATAATTAGAACAATAATGATAATTTGTGTTAGTATTAATTGATGGATAATCTCATATGATCCTCACAGCAATCCTATGATTTAGAAAATATTATTAATTCTACATCACAGGATTGCCATGAGGTGTCAATGAGGAAGTCTTTTGGAAAATTAAAAGCAGCATAGAATTATAAGCCATTATATTATCACAACACATCTCAAATTTTTGTATACATCCCCTATAAAAGTACACAGCCATGCACACACACTTATATAGACACATTTACAAATCAAAATGGCCAATTTCACATATCAGAAAGGAGAAAACCCTGTCTTGGAAAGATCTTGCATTTCCTTTAATTTAGTCATCCTAGAATAAAAGGCTGTCATGAATTTGTCAAATTAACACTTGTTAAGTGGAGCACAGAGTGTTGGATCACAGCAGAATTTGAAATAGAGAAGTTTATTACTCACAGGTCCTGGAGGAATTACCGGGCACCCCTTGAGGGGTCACATAGGGAGGTCAAGGCAGAGTGCAGCCAGAGGGAGAGACAGGACCTAGGGCACATGCCTTTATTAGGGTCCATGGGTGGAGTGCTTTGGGGTTTCCAGGTTACGGTGGGATTGATCAATTCAAGTCAAAAGAGTGGAGTTTTGGTAAGCCCCATGGGTGTCTTATCTAAAGGGCACGTAAGAGGGGAGACTGTGGATCACAAGGACGCTTGGGGAAGTTGTATCAGGAACTTATATTTACTTATAACTTCGCCAGCTGCTATGTAGGGCATGTGCTTGCATGAAGGACTAGTGTCTGTGTAAGGCCCCCTCAGGCCATCTGGTTGAACAAAATGGATGCCAAGGCAGCAATATCATGGAGTAGCTTAGCTAAATTTTCAACAAAAGCACAAAGTGACACTTTCATAAATATGGAAAGCCAATATTTAGACTAATATCTAAATTTAAAATATTTCATGAAATCCTTAAATAAAGAGGGTATAGCAGGCATTTGAAACACCAGATCCTCAATGATATTGTAATGCTACAATCATGAAAACCTTGTACTATTGGCTCAATTAATGACAAAGATCAATATACTTAACTGAGAGTTGAATTGCTCTCGCATAAAGTAGGTATTTAACAGAAGTAAACATCCACAGATATATTGTCAATTTATAACATAGCCAAACTCAGTCCATGTGTGTTAAAATTTAGATTCTAAAAAAATTAAAATTAAAAAAAGGCATCATTATTTACAATTGCTAAGACATGAAAGCAACCTAAGTGTTCACAGATAGATGAATGGATAAAGAAAATGTGGTACATATCTACAATGAAATATTATGCAGCCATAAAAAAGAAGGAAACTTTGCCATCTGTGACAACATGGATGGATCCTGAGGGCATTGTGCTAAGTGAAATAAGTCAGACAGAAATAATCTCACTTATATGTGGAAGCTAAAAATAAATAAATAAAACCAAATTCATGGAAAAAGAGATCAGATTTGTGGTTACCTGAGGCAGAGGATGGGATTGGGAGAATTGGATGAAGGTGGTAAAAAGTCCTACACTTACAGTTATAAAATAAGTATTGGGGATCTAATATAAAACATGATGACTATAGTTAACATTGCTGCGTAGTATATTTGACAACTGCTAAGAGAGCAAATAATAAAAGTTCTCACAAGGAAAAATCATTTTTTATGACCATATGAGGTGATGAGTGTTAACCAAACCTCTTGTGGTAATCATTTTGCAGTATATGTGTGTCAAGTCATTATGTTGTAAGCCTTGAAATTATACGGTGCTCTTTGTTAATTATATCTCAGTAAAACTGGAAAAATAAAATAATTTTCAACACCCCCCCCCACAAAAAAAGGCATTACTTACTTTCACCCAGATGGAGGTTCATGGTGAGTTATTTAATGAAAAAGATGGATTATGTAAGATTAATTCTACTTGGTAAAAATGCTATTTTGTTTCAAGGTCTCCAGTGGGTCACCGGATCAAGATGTAGCCTTAGTCAAACTCTATAACCTCCCTTGGAAAATTACTCCAAACTGATTACCTGAAAGCTCAGGTAACAGCCCAGCTAATGGACAGGTGTTGAAGTCAGTGAGAAAAACACACATGATCCCATGTTTTCAGAAGCTACCAAGGCCAAACTTTATGGACTGGCTTTGAAGAGACAGAGAAACATAAATGCTGTTATCATCACAATATTTGATTCTATACAACGACTTGCATGAATACATGCGATTTTGGAGTATTATATGTATTTCTAAATGTGGCAAATGTTGAATAAAATGAACTAGGCAATTAATATTGATTAAAGAAGAAGTATGAAATGAAGGGTAATGGAGAAGGTATTACTTTTGTTTTTTTATGTTCCTTTGCCTGGTGTCACTAGCAATGGTGAAAAATAATTTGCAATGTTATTAAGAAAATTATTATGAAAAATAATAAAATAATTGATACCATAGATCAGTTACTTGATATGCTGTTGCAAATAAGAAAAAATGATAATAATGATAATCATTAACACTTGATGCTTACTTACATTTTCTGGCAGAGAGCTTAGTGCTTATATGTAGATTATCACCCTTGACCCTCACAACAATCTTACTCTATAAAAATATTATGAATTGTATATCACAGAATTTTCATGAGAATTCAGTGAGGCAACATATGTAAAGACCCTTTTGGAATCTGAAATTTCAGATTTATGTTTTTAACAGAAACATAAACGGTTTTATTTATACTATCACAAAATTAAATTTAAATTTTAAAATTTAAATTAAATCTGAAAATTAAATCTGAAAATTCAGATTTATGTTTTTAACAGAAACATAAACGGTTTTATTTATACTATCACAAAATTAAGTTTCATTAAAAATACACATTTAATAATCACATTTGAGGGAGTTCCCTGGTGATCCCTGGTTAGGACTCTGCGCTTTCACTGCCACTGGGAAACTAAGATCCCACAAGCTGCACGGCGCCGCCAAAACATGTTTTTAAAAATCATATTTGATTTGTTGTTTAGAATTCACTTTGCTATCTATGAGATATGAAGTTGAACTAGCCCGGGACAACTACGGTAAGAAAAAGAAGAGGAAGTGAGAAAAGCAGCTGTCCCAGACCCCCTCCCAGCAGCAAGTCCAGGAGGCAGAAGGTGCTCTGGCCTCCAAAAGGAAGAAGCCATGTGTCAGGTACCTGCCCCCAGAAGCCCTGTGACAGCCCTGCCTCCTCCCTCGGCAGCATGCTGGACTCCCCGGCCACCGCCTCAGCGGCCTTGGCCTCCCCGGCTGCCGCGGCTGCCACCCACTCGGAGCAAGCCCAGCCCCTCTCCCTCACCACCAAGCCAGAGACCCGGGCCCAGCTGGCTCTCCACTCAGCTGCCTTCCTGTCAGCGAAGGCTGCCGCCACCTCCTCTGGCCAGATGCGCAGCCAGCCCCCCTTCCTGTCCCGGCCCCTCCCCCTGGGGTCCGTGCCCACAGCTCTGCTGACGTCCCCCACTTCCTTCCCAGCCACGCTCCATGCCCACCAGGCCCTCCCCGTGCTCCAGGCCCAGCCTCTTTCCTTGGTCACCAAGCCTGCCCACTAAGCTGCCCCCTGACCTATGCAGGCTGTCACGTGACTCATCGAGTAGTAATGATGCAGCAGAAGAAGAAGAAGAAAAAAAAAAAGGAACTTTATTGGTCAATATTTGACCACTTCAGACTGTTCTGTAAAGTGACTGGTAACAGCAGTCCTTTACTTTTTGTAGATGTAACCAGTAGCTGATCTTAAGGCTTTTTAAAAAAACAAAACAAAACAAAACAAAAACCTTTAAAAAACAAGAACTGAAAAGTAGTGTGTTATTCTTCCTATATGTGCAGCGGTGGATGGACCTGGGCAGAAGGCACCTCTGTCTCTACCTCCTGGACTCTCTGCCCTCCTCCCTCTTCCCATCACCCCACCCCCACCCCCCGCGTCCCGGCTTCCCCCACCCAGCCTGCATGTTGGCCGTTGCTGCCATTTCTAGCCCGTAGCCTCTTCATCTACATCGCATTCCTGGACATTCCCTTTTACTTGGCCCACGTTTTTCTCCTTTGCTCAGCTCCGTGGGTTCTTGCCTTCACCTTCGTCCTCTGCCCAGTGTAAGGCTGTCACCGTGTGAGAAGACACCTCGGCCTCGTTTGTCTCCACCAGCGTCCCCTTTCCCTCAGTGGCCCTAATGCCCCAGCCTCCAGCTTTTGTTGGGGGGAAGAGGTCCTCTGCAATGGTTCTTCCCCGCATTTAAAGGGACTCAAGGTGCCTGCAACTTCCTCAGCGAAGTAGCCTGTGCTCCACCTGCTTACTAGTCGAGATGTCCCCTCACAGCCCCGGAGTGTCAGACAGGACCTGGCTCTGAGGTCTGGCTCTTGTCACCTGGGTCGGTCCGTGCTAACACAATCTGCCAAAGCTCTAAAGACCCTCCTCCCTCCCCCATCACCTCACACACTTCTTCTGTATTTCCTTTCCTTTTTATGGGGGTTTTGGGAACAATTCAAACTCCCAGTTTATTTTCACAAAAGAAAATAAAATTGCCATTGCAAGAAAAAAATGTTTTTTTAAATCTTGTGTGATTTGTTTAGAATTCACTTTGCTATCTATGAGATATGAAGTTGAAGTAGGTTGTTAGTCATATAGTCCCTAAAATAAAAGCTCTGCTTATCTTGTTTCATGTGATTATTCATGAAACATTCTGATTATGATGATGTAGTGTGTAGTTTGGTTTTAATATCCCAATGCCCCAAACAAATGAATATTATTAATCACCTTAAAAAATGAAGAAAATCCACTGAAAAATTTTAAAAATCAGTAATATAGTTTGGTGAGAGAAGCAGTATTTAAGGAAGTAAATACAACCAGTGGCTTCCCTATGTATCAGCAATAAATCTTTTAAAAATAACAATTCATAAAAGAATCTATCCACAGCAGAAAGAAAATATTAAAAGATGTCAATGAATAAATTTAAGCATACAAAATATCCTGGTTGTATATAAATACTGTCCTCTTGTGTGTGTGTGCGTGTGTGTGTGTGTGTGTGTGTGTGTGTGTGTTCCCACATGCAATAGATCCTGGATGGAAAAACAACCTACTGAAAATAGCTAATCAAATTATAATTTGAAAGTGATTTTGTTTTTTAGGCAGTGGACATAGTATTATTACAGTCTAAGCAAATGTGAATACCAATAAGAAACCAAATAATGCCAATGAATAATATTTAATACATTAAACTGTACTATAAAGATATAATCATTAAAACAACCATTAGATCAATAGCTCAAATGGATATGGGGAAATTCAGCACTTGCAACTCAATTCTCACCATTAAATGGATACATTACACACATTTTTAAAGGTTGTATTTGAAAATATCTCCCAAATAAAAATCTACTAACAAGTACATCCTTAATGATTTGTTGAATGAGGAAAACAATTAGCAGATGAGTGTGTAAGTTATGACTTCCTTTCTGTGAAATAAAAAAAGTTTTAAAAATGTCTCTCTGTTTACATATTAATGGTGAGCATATATAATTTTATGGGAGGAAAATGATGACGAGAAATTCTTGCATGCTATTAGTAATTGTTAAGGTTAGGCTTCCACTAAGTTTGATAATTAAATGGAAGTATCAGGGTGTATTCTCCATTGCAACTCAATCCATTCATTATTTATCAAATGTGTAATGTGAAAATAATAAAATAATATAATGATAGAGAAGTTAATTCCAACACTTTAGCATTTTACTTACTTTAAAATACATATTATACATTATTTCCAAATACCAGAGTTAGTTTTCTTAAGTTATATGAAACACTAGTTACCCATACCAATTGTGATACCTTTAAATTTTTTCTATTAAAAAAATCTATCAGGGGCTTCCCTGGTGGCGCAGTGGTTGAGAGTCCGCCTGCCAATGCAGGGGACACGGGTTCGTGCCCCGGTCCGGGAAGATCCCACATGCCGCGGAGCGGCTGGGCCCGTGAGCCATGGCCGCTGAGCCTGCGCGTCCGGAGCCTGTGCTCCGCAACGGGAGAGGCCACAACAGTAAGAGGCCCGTGTACCGCAAAAAAAAAAAAAGCTATCAGCAACCAAGTTAATTGGTTTCTTGACCCACTAGGTGGGACATTGAAATAGAACAATTTGGTAATTGTGGGTTATTAAGATAGAAAAATAATGGAGGAAATGTTTAAGAGTAATCCTGTATCTTTAACAGCAAAACAACAAAATAGCAATATATTTGAACGTTTGTTAATATATAGTTTTGATGCTAAAAACTTAGTTTTGTACTTAAAGTTTTATACTTACTTAGAACTTACCAACATATAAGTAACTTGAGTAAATCTATTAACTAGCTAATATTAAGTCCCATTATTAAGTTGACATCTCAGTGTTGTTTGGTTTTCAGGTGGCTGTCAGTGCAACCCTGGGTGAGTTGGCACCAAAGTCTCTACAAACTTGTTTTGTGAGGACCTGGATCCCAAAATACAGAAGAGCATCAAATGTCTAAGAGGCTCATATTAGGCATAATCCCAAAATAAGTACCACCTGAATTGTTTGAGAGACGAACTTAAGGCACATGTTTTTGGGATGATGTGTGTGGAGGATTATTTTAATTGTGATTCATGAAGAGAGCTATTACCATTCACTTAGGAAAACCAAGAAATTCATGTTGAAAAAAATTGAGAACTTATAGTTTGCTCTGGAAGGAGGCAGGCAGACAGCAATTATATAATAACCAATAGCTTTACCAATTATCAAAGTTAATCCATCAGTAAGGGAAAAACAAAACAAAATGAAGAGATAATCTAAAATTCTAAAGGATAAACTTATCAGGTATTTTCAAGGACACTTAGGATGAAAAAAATTTTTTTCACAGAAAGATTTAAAAAAGAAGTTTCAAAAATGATAAACATACGGAAAAAAGGCTCAATATTGTAAAGTTGTTAATATTTCATGAATTAACTTACAGTCATTTTAGAATTAAAAGTCCTAATATAGCCTAACGTAATTTTTGTAAGTTTAATTAAGTGAGGTAATGGTAATCTCCAAAAATAAATTGCTGGTATATGACACAGAAGCAATGGATAAATAGAATAGGAAAAGCAATTGAATAATGGTTACTCTACTATAAAGCTATAATAATTTAGACAGTTTGCTGCTGGGTCAGTCATTGGTCATTGCAACTTATTTGAGAGGTAGCTGTAGCACAAAGTCAATATCTGTCAGAAAACCACACATAAATCCTCAATTTAAAACATATGCCTGAATTCAGCCCACATGGGTTAAAATTTAAATTTCATAATTTTCAAACATTTCAGACATTAATTCATGAAGCAATCTGACTTAGACATCTGTGATGTACTTAGTTTTTATAGTGTGATGAAACATGAAAAAATAAATTTATACAATATTTCCCATTGTTAAAAAAAACTCAAATATCTTAGAGTTTGTGTTTATGTATGTGTATGTATGTATATATTAGGATTTCTTTTGAGCATACAGAAAGGTATCGAGGAAATACACTAAACAATTTGCATTGCTTATAAAAGGACTGGAGAAATATATAGGGTGTGATGGGAGATCATTGCACTTTCTTTATGTCTTTACATTATTTACTATTTCAAAATGAGCAAATATTTCTCTTTAATTAAGATACAATTTAAAAAGGAAATGCAATGTGGTTAAAAATGAAAGGGAACTTTGCTTAATTCTTCTATAACTGACAAGCAGTACACTTTGTGCTTTTAAGTGGATTACCTTGTTCAGTCTTTACACACATACAAAAATATAGTATAGTTGTTAGTTCTACATTATAGACTGCTCAGAGTGACTAAAGAGATTGGTACATGAGAAAATTATCACTGAAAGAGCTTACAATGTTCAGGTCCATCCTTAAAAATTAAATATAAATAAATATAAAATAGATAAAAACATTTTCACTGCTGACTTTTGAAATGTTATTTAGAATCTATGAATTTTTACTAAAGTTAATCACATTATCAACTTACAATTTTGGAAAGTAACTTACAGTCATCCTCAATTTGCAAAAAAAAAAGGCAATAAAAAATCTTGTTTTTCTGTGTATATTTAAATACATACAGGCATATGTATTTTTAAGAGAACAATCAGGAAATATACCACATTGTTAATACTTCTTACTATAGGAGATATGAGGCAGAGAAGGTTGGTGTGGGTGAGAAGGATTGCTAATTTTTATTATATATCCTTAGCTAGTTCCATTTGAAATAGTGAAAAGGAGCTATTTTGTTATTTAAAATAGTCAATAGAGATAGAGATAAAAATGAAAGGTTCTACAGGCAAATCAATTCACAAGAAAATTTTAAAAGTCACTTACCTTCTAGAAACTATAAGTTTTCTCTTCTATAAACCAAAGATATTAACCATACTTAATATTAAATTTGGACAAAAGTAACAGCACTGATGGTGATTATTAAGATTTACAGACTACTTACACGGCAGGCTGACTGCTTGGTGTGTATTTGTGGATAATCTCACTTGAACCTTGTAAAAGTTCTATGATACAGATGATATTATTAATTCTGATGATTCAGTTCCTCTTGGAAATTGAGAAGAGATAGAAACAAGCTATTAAATTATCACATTTGCTTCAAAGCCAAAATACACATATAATTATGTTCTCTTGATATCCTCTTTAGAAGCCAATTATCTATATATCAGGATGTGATTATCCAGACTAATCCTTCGTATTAGCTATGCTTAATCACCCCTATTCCATTAATTGTCATTTTATGCCTCAAGGTCTCAGATGAAACTGGAGTTCAAGAAACTTGAAACTCAGTTCAAGGAACTGCCACAGGTAAACACTGTGTATTGGCTGCCATGTGACTCTGAACTGACCACGTGAAGACCAGAATTTCGGAATAGAGATGAAGATCCCAGGTCTAAAGAACATGGGGTAAGGAGTGGTTAGGAAGACCCAGTCTCTAAAGCATGAATACAGTCTGAGTTGCTCTGTACTATTGTACATGTAATTTGCTGATTATAGTAATGCAGTAAACAGTTGGGGCAGCACTTAACATTTAGTAAATCCAAGAAAATGCAGTAAAGAATGATGACCTTCACTAAGATAATTTGGTAGAAGAAACAGTTTTATTGAGATATAATTTATATGCCACAAAATTCACCCATTTTAATGGTGTATAATTTAAAGATTCTTAATACATTTACAGAGCTGGGCAACTATCACCACAACCTAAGGCAACTACTAATCTACTTTTTTTCCTTTATGGATTTGGAGTTTCTGGACATTTTGTATAAAAGCAGTAATACAACATGTGGCCTTTCTGTCTGGCTTTCATCTAACTTAATGTTTTTGAGTTTAATCCACTGGCAGCATATACTGATACTTCATTCCTTTTCATTACCAAATAATATTCCAGTGTCTGGCTATATCACATTTTGTTCATCCATTCACCACATTGCGTGGACACATGCTTTCACTATTTGAGGTAAATACCTAGGAGTGGAATTATATGCCAAGTTAATGCTAAATGAACATTTAACATTTTAAGAAGTTGCTATACCATTTTCCAAAGTGTCTGCATCATTTTTCATTCCAACAGCAACGTGTGAGTTTCAGTTTCTTTATATCCTTTTCAACACTTGTTATCATCTGACTTTTATATGTAATATTTTGCTAGGTCTGAAGTGGTATCTTATTGTGGTTTTGATTTGCATTTCCCTAACGACTAATGATTTTGAGCGTCACTTCATGTACTTCAGGCCATTCCTATGTCCTGTTTGTTAAAATTTCTATTTACAACTTTGCCTGTTTTTAATGGAATTATTTGCCTTCTAATATATTCTGGGTACAAGCTCTTTATTGAATACATCATTTAAAAATACTTTCTCCCATTGTATGAATTGTGTTTTCACTTTATTAATGAAGTCATTTGAAGTACAAATGTTTTTTAATCTTGATGAAGTAAAATATACATTTTTTTAATCTCTTGTGCTTTTGTGTCATAGGTAAGAAAAATTTGTCTAACTCAAGGTTTAAAAATTTACCATTAGCTTTTTTCTAAGAGTTTTATACTTTCAAGCTCTTAATTTACATCTATGATCCATTTTGAGTTAATTTTTAGGTTTGGTTTAAGGCAAGAGTCCACATTAATCCTCTTATATGTGGTTATCCAGTTGTCTCAGAATAACTTATTGAAAAGATTATTCTCTCCCAATTGAAAGGTCTTGGTGCCCTTGTCAAAAATCAAATAACCATAGATATATGGTTTTATATCTGGACTCTCAGTTCTATGCCATTGATCTGTATGTCTATCGTTTTCCCAATACAACACTGTCTTGATTACTATAGCTTTGTAGTAAGTTTTAAAATCAGTCAGTGTAGGTTTTCCAATGTTATTCTTCTTTTAAATATTGTTTTGGACAGAAATATAGATCAATGGAACAGGATAGAAAGTCCAGAGATAAACCCACGCACGTATGGTCACCTTATCTTTGATAAAGGAGGCAGGAATGTACAGTGGAGAAAGGACAGCCTCTTCAATAAGTGGTGCTGGGAAAACTGGACAGCTACATGTAAAAGAATGAAATTAGAACACTTCCTAACACCATACACAAAAATAAACTCAAAATGGATTAAAGACCTAAATGTAAGGCCAGACACTATCAAACTCATAGAGGAAAACATAGGCAGAACACTCTATGACATAAATCACAGCAAGATCCTTTTTGACCCACCTCCCAGAGAAATGGAAATAAAAACAAAAATGAACAAATGGGACCTAATGAAACTTCAAAGCTTTTGCACAGCAAAGGAAACCATAAACAGGATGAAAAGACAACCCTCAGAATGGGAGAAAATATTTGCAAATGAAGCAAGTGACAAAGGATTAATCTCCAAAATTTAGAAGCAACTCATGCAGCTCAATATCAAATAAACAACCCAATCCAAAAATGGGCAGAAGACCTAAATAGACATTTCTCCAAAGAAGATATATAGACTGCCAACAAACACATGAAAGAATGCTCAACATCATTAATCATTAGAGAAATGCAAATCAAAACTACAATGAGATATCATCTCACACCTGTCAGAATGGTCATCATCAAAAAATCTAGAAACAACAAATGCTGGAGAGGGTGTGGAGAATAGGAAACACTCTTGCACTGCTGGTGGGAATGTGAATTGGTACAGCCACTATGGAGAACAATATGGAGATTCCTTAAAAAGCTACAAATAGAACTACCATATGACCCAGCAGTCCCACTACTGGGCATATACCCTGAGAAAACCATAATTCAAAAAGAGTCATGTACCAAAATGTTCATTGCAGCTCTATTTACAATAGCCAGGAGATGGAAGCAACCTAAGTGTCCATCATCAGATGAATGGATAAAGAAGATGTGGCACATATATACAATGGAATATTACTCAGCCATAAAAAGAAACAAAATTGAGTTATTTGTAGTGAGGTGGATGGACCTAGAGTCTGTCATACAGAGTGAAGTAAGTCAGAAAGAGAAAGACAAATACCGTATGCTAACACATATATATGGAATCTAAGAAAAAAAAATGTCATGAAGAACCTAGGGGTAAGACGGGAATAAAGACACAGACCTACTAACGAATGGGCTTGAGGATGCAGAGAGGGGGAAGGGTGAGCTGGGACAAAATGAGAGAGTGGCATGGACATATATACAGTACCAAACGTAAAATAGATAGCTAGTGGGAAGCAGCTGCATAGCACAGGGAGATCAGCTCGGTGCTTTGTGACCACCTGGAGGGGTGGGATAGGGAGGGTGGGAGGGAGGGAGACGCAAGAGAGAAGAGATATGGGAACATATGTATATATGTATATGTATATGTATAACTGTTAGTTTGTTATAAAGCAGAAACTAACACATCATTGTAAAGCAATTATACTCCAATAAAGATGTTAAAAAAATAAATAAACAAACATACCTTTTGACTTCTAAAAAAATATTGTTTTGGCTCTATAGATCCTTTGTGTTGTCATATGAATTTTAGAATGAGCTTGTCAGTAGCTGTGAAAAAGACAGCTGGGCTTTAATAGGGGTGTGTTGAATCTATAGATCAGTTAGAGAGTATTGCCATCTTAACATTATTGATTCTTCCAATTAATGAGATGTTCCTTCATTTATTTAGATGTCCTTTAATTTCTTTCAGCAATGTTTTATAGTTTTCATTGTACAAGGTGTGGACTTTTTTGTTAAACATATTCTTCAGTATTTTATTCTCTTTGATGATATTGTGAATGGAATTTCTTCATTTTCATTTTTTTTTGTTGTTGTTTTGGCCACACCACAAGGCTTGTGGGATCTTTGCTCTCCAGCCAGAGATGGAAACCAGGCCCTAGGCAGTGAAATTGTGGAGTCCTAACCACTGAACCACCAGGGAATTCCCTTCATTTTCTTTTTGGACTGTTAATTGCTAGCATTTACACATACTATGACGCTTGCATGGTGACCTTGGGTGCTGAGACCTTGCTGAGCTTGTTTATTAGTTCTTGGTTTTTGTGTGTGTATTCCCTAGGATTTTCTACGTACAGGGTCATGTTTTCTGCAAATAAAGACAGTTTTAATATTTCCTTTCCAGTCTGGATTTTGCTTCATCTCTTTTACTTACTTAACTGCACTGGCTAAAACTACCAGTACAATGTTAAATAAAAGTGGTAAGGGTAAATATCTTTCATTTGTTCCCGATCTCAAGTGGAAGGCATATAGTCTTTCATCATTATACACCATGTTTTTCGTGGTGTTTTCTTGTGAGTGCCAATCCCTGCTATACATGATCTTGCTCACCTTCTATCAGTAGACTTCTGTAGCTTGTTACTCACTGCATGCTAGCCCGATGTTGGGGATCTTCTCTGTTTCCCTGGTATAAGCTAAATCTTAGGTAGGCGAGATATTAGGTTCTTGTGGGCAGGCCTTTCTCAGCAATGTTGTCCCTTCCCCACCTGTAGGAAACCTCTAATGATCTGAGCCCAGATCATTGTTTTATCTCTCCCCCAGGAGTAAAGAATATTTTACTTTCCTATACACCCAGTTTCAGGTGTAAATAAACGACTTATTTATGGTCGTTAAGTTACAACATAAACTATGATCCCTGACACTCACTCAGTAAGCAAAACATGACTTTTTAATTACATTTTTAATGAGGAGTTAATTTTTATTTTAATATAAAACATGCAATGGAAATTGTATGTGCCTGTTAATATTTACAAATATATTATATCCTGATAACTTGTTTATATACCAATGTAATAATTTTTATGTATTTATAACAGTTTATGCATAGGTTTGCCTACAATACCAAGTAGATATATGTTAATTGTGGTTTCTGCTACTCTAAATAATTTTAATAAAATTTGCTATTTTTCTAATGAAAAAAGACTTCCAAGCCTATATTACATGATAATTTCATGTTAATTTTAGAAGCTAAATAGCTGTCATATATTGATCTCTGCAGTCCCCATAGTAACCATGAGATATTAATCTCTTTAATATTAAAATCTCAGCCAAACTACTGCACATTGTGCAAAGTAAATACAAAAGATATGATTTTATTGAAATAATTTATTAAGAAGGAAATCCTCCATAAGCATTTTTAGGATTTTTGGTTAGAATTATAGTCACAGTAATATGGAGTAATTTATTAGAATAATAAGTTTAAAGAACCATATAAACTCAAAATTACCAGAGTCAGTTTTTTTAAAAAAGGAAAATTATCTATAATGTTCTTCAAGAATATTTATATACTTAAAAAGGCCTTCATAGAAACTAATAATCTCAAATATTTTTGAGTTTGCAGATTGTTATTCATTGACACTGTAATAGTAGTAAATAGAAAATTAAATGTCAAAAGGTTTTCTCTAGAGATCTTTTATATCTTCCTCTTATTACTGAAAAGAACATATTATATTTATTAATGGGATTATGGGGAAATATCTCAATGTGAAATAATTACGTGACATCAGGCATTACTCAGTGCTCTTGGATTCTTTCAGCAGCAGTTTTCACTAATATAAAATCGGGAGATAAATAAATGTGCTGTTAACTAACTTACTTAAACTTGTATATATAAGGCACATAGTGGTGTTTAAAATTATAAATAGATATAAATGTTTACTTACTTAACTTGAGGTCATTTTATGCCCGTAAAATATAATAATGAAAATGCTTCCGTTGCTACATAAATTATTCATTTTGACTACATAAAAGGTTTCAGTTGGATAAATAAGGCTGTAATTCAGCTCCGTATTCTTAATGTTTCTGTTTAGATCAAAAGCCTGCGTTGAATTAGTACATATGTTTCACCTATTTCTTTAAGCAAAGCATGCCTACTTTTGTAAAGTTAATGTGGAAAATGGTAAGAAAAATTACCATTAAATAGTTAAATATTTCAAAGAATATACTTATACATTATACAATATATATTATATAAATATAATTATATATTATTTTATATTATCTATTATAAAACAATTATTTTATAAAATATGTAACATACTATATATTATAAAATATATATTATACAATAGATACTACTTTGGTATATCTAAAATTTATATGTAACTGGGTATCCTCTATGATTTTTGGGTAAATATGACAACCCTACCATTGAATAATACAGAACTAGGAAAACATACACTATTGTGAGTCAACAGCTATATAAAATATTACAGTGAACATGATACTCCCAAATCTTCCTTCCAGTTATATGGCAGAAACTGTTTCTCACCTGTATCTCTTTGCTCAGAACATATTAGTTAATATTTAGAATGATAATTATCAGGTATTGTGAGAGAAAATAGAGACATCATGTTAAAGAATATGTAGTCAACTTAGGTAGAAGGGAGAAGAGTGCAAATTTGGGGAGGATGGTATGAGGCAGATAAAATAAATTCTGGTTCCACAGGAAATAATAATTTAAAAGTAGTAAATGTCTCAGGGACTACATTGAGATAGAGAGCAAATAAAAGACCATAACTAGTACACATAGAAAAAGTCATTTTTCATAGGGATTCATGTACAGAAAAACAATTTGTCTTAAGGAGTTAGAGGAGAAATAAGCAATCTGTATTTTCCCCTTGTGTCTTGCTCTGATTTAAGAGGATTATAAATTTGCTTTCATCATTTTGATACTTGAAATGAAATACCATAATAGAGGATTTTTAGCATGAGCACATTAGTTTAAAGTCACTTATCTTCCTTCTCCTCTTGGGATTCACAAGGAGAATAAGGCAACAGAAATGCATACCTCTTATATGACGCTAGGAGCAGCTGAAACCTTAAATAATGAAATGATGTCTGTGCTGCCGTACGCAGCAGATATAGGACAGTAGTATGACCTGGAGTAAGTAGAGGATATGCCACAAATGCAGATCCCAGAGGCATCTGACAATGTACAGTTCTCGAATTTGAAGACAGGAGCCTGAGCTGAAAATAATGGATCCCTGTGTGCAATACTGGGAACAGTGTGCAAAGGCTGGAGGTAAGGTTTTGTTCTGAGAAGCTGAGAGCAACCACGGAGGGGAGGAGGAGGAGGAGGAGGAGGAGGAGCAGGAGGAAGTGGAAGAGGAGGAGGAGGAGGAGGAGGAGGAGGTGGAGGAGGAGCAGGAGCAGGAGGTGGAGGAGGAGCAGGAGCAGGAGGAGGAGAAGGAAGAGGAGCAGGAGGAGGAGAAGGAGGAGGAGGAGGAGGAGGAGAAGCAGGTCATAGATAGAGAGGTGGTGGATGGGGTGTGGGCAAAATGTGTGAAAGGGGCCAAAAGGTACAAACTTCCAGTTATAAAATAAATGTCATGGGGAGGTAATGTACAGCATGGTGACTATAGTTAATAATACTTTATTGCATATTGGAAAGTCACTAAGAAGAGTAAATCATAAAAGTCCTCAATACAGGAAAAAAAATTTTTTGTAACTGTATGGTGATGGATATTAACTAGACTTATTGTGGTGATCATTCTGAAAACCCAAAGGTTTGTTATAATACAAGCTGATGGCGGCTTCTAATATTTATATGGAAATGCAAAAGACCTGGAATAGCCAAAAGAACTTTTATTTTATTTATTTATTTTTAAAATTTATTTATTTATTTATTTATTTTTGGCTGCGTTGGGTCTTCGTTGTTGCGTGTGGGCTTTCTCTAGTTGCAGCGAGCAGTGACTACTCTTTGTTGCGGTGCACGGGCTTCTCATTGCAGTGGCTTCTCTTGCTGCAGAGCACAGGCTCTAGCACTGGCTTCAGTAGTTGTGGCACGTGGGCTCAGTAGTTGTAGCTCACGTGCTCTAGAGCGCAGGCTCAGTAGTTGTGGCGTACGGGCTTAGTTGCTCCACAGCATGTGGGATCTTCCCAGAACAGGGCTTAAACCCGTGTCCCCTGCATTGGCAGGTGGATTCTTAACCACTGTGCCACCAGGGAAGTCCCAAGAACTTTTAAAAAGAACAAAGTTGGAGGGGTTGTACTACTTGATTTCAAGGACTTTTTATGAAGTAACAATAATCTACACAGTGCTGTATTGGTATAATGATAAAAATATATAACTGGAATGTGATAGAGATTCCAGTAATAGAATTATACATATATATGCATATATAGACAAATCGATTATCAACAGAGATTCGAAGATAGATTAGAGAGGATAGTCTTTTCAAAATCTGAGTCTGGAGCAATTGCATATCCACATGCAAAAAAATTAATTTTGATCTCTACATCTCACCACATAAAAATTAACTCAGAATAGATCATAGACCTTAATAATGCTTCTATATGAAAACCCAGGGAAAATATTTGTTGCTTTGAAGCCATTTCTTATGTACAAAAAACCCAATCTATTAATGAAATAAAAAGATATATTGGGTTTAATTCAAATTACAATCTTTGAAAAACACTGTAAAGAGAATGAAAAGACAAATCACAGATGGTGAGAAAAGGTTTGCCAATCACATATCTGATAAAGGACTTGTGTCAAGAATATATAAAGAATTCTCAAAACTCAATAATAAGAAATCAAACAATCCAATAAAAAAACAAGCAAAAGATTTGAACAGACACTTCATCAAAGAAGATATAGGGATGGCAAATAAGCACATGAAAAGATGCTTAGTCATTAGGGAAATGCTATATCACAATTAGATTCTACTGTGTACTTATTAGAAGGTCTAAAATTGAAAATACTGCTGATACTGTGTCCGTGAGGATGTGGATCACTGGAGCACTACTACACTTCCGGTCAGAATGTAAATGGCACAATCATTTTGGGAAACAATTTAGCAGATTCGTAAAAAGCTAAACATTTACTACCACATGATCAATCCGTTCTAAACCTTGGTATTTATCCAAGAGACATGAAAACATATGTGATGCAAAGAACTATACACAAATGTTCATAACAGATTTACTCATAATGGCAAAAAAAATAGAAACAACAGAAATGTACACCAACAAGGGTATGGATAAACAAAATTTGGTATATCCATACAGTGGAATACGATTCAGCCATAGAAATGAATAAGCTATAGATACACAGCTACATGGATTAATCGCAAAATAATTATGCTGAGTGAAAGAAAGAAGACAGAAAACAATGTATATTGTTTGATTCCATCTATATAAATTTCCAGAATATTTAAACTGATCTATTGTCACAGAAAGCATATCAGTATTTGCCTTGGTTTGAGGTTGGAGAAGGGCAGCAGGGATTAACAGGACAGACGGGGTTACAAAGTTGCATGAGGAAAATTTGGAGATGATGGATAGGTCCCCATGTGTGTATAAATGTCAAAAATTATCATAGTTCACATTTTAAATATGTGCAGTTTATTATATATCCTTTATATCTCCAAAAAGCTGTGAATATTTTTAAAAGCTAGTTAGCAGCAGAAATGAAATGACCAAAGTCAAAAACTCTGCCCTGTTCCATACATAAAGGGATGATGAAAAATATGGTTTCTACCAAAAATAAATAAAAATATATATTGTAGGGTCAGGTTTTCCTACTCTGTATTTTTCCATTGTACTCTGTGGTCATAACAATTACTACTTTATTAAAAGTACATTATGGCTACTAGGTAATTCACATATAATTATGTTGCTATCAAGATGATGAAAGAATTTCTGTTTATGAATTTGTCTATATTTCAAGTTTTAGTTGTTTCAAATGTACACAATGGTATTTGCCATATACACACAATCCTACAAAAGCAAACTCAAAGGCTCATATAACCCATTTGTCTACATCAACCAAGGATAATTCCTTCTTAAAATATAGCCAAACTGTAGAAATTCAACAAACCTATGAAAGTCACTGCATTTTAAAATAAAAACCTGTCCCAGAACAATCAAAGTGAACATCCTTATGCTATTCCCTGGTGTTTCGTGCTCTAATTAAAACCTGGTTCTCTGCTGAGAATGCTGCTTCTCTTAAATCCTTCTCAAGTGTTTGCTCTTCCTTACTCCTGCATCTCATGACTCACACTCCCATTGCCACTTCCATACCATTCTCTCCCTGTCATGCTTTATAACCCCAGTTATGAATCTATTGCCTTTAAGACTATACCAACTCTACTACCCAATTCCCACCCTTGTTGTAGTTATTCAGAGACTCTCAGCATACCCCTAATCCCATTTGTAAAATTACACTAACATTTGTTGATGATGACTGAAGACTAAAAGATTAAAGACTATCATTTCTGGGTTTGGCAAGGTCAAGTTGTCTGTGTTTGCATAGGTCTATTTGTGGGCTTTCTATTCTGTTCCATTTGTCTATATGTCTATTCGTTTTAAATATCATGCTTTCTTGTTTATTGTAGGTTTTAATTATCATGCTTTCTTTATTATTGTAGATTTGAAATAAATCTTGAAATTGGGAAATGTGTTCTTCATCAGTATTGTATAGACTACTCAATGTTTAAAACGAGTTTGTCAATATCTACAAAATAGCCTGCTGAAATTTTCATCGGAATTGCACGGCATCTTTAGATCAATTTAAGAAGAATTGACATACTAATAATACTGTGGTTTTCAATCATTAAAAGGGAATCTATCTCGGGCTTCCCTGGTGGCTCAGTGGTTGGGAGTCCGCCTGCCGATGCAGGGGACGCAGGTTCGTGCCCCCGTCTGGGAAAATCTCATCATGCCGCAGAGTGGCTAGGCCCGTGAGCCATGGCCGCTGAGCTTGCGCGTCCGGAGCCTGTGCTCCACAACGGGAGAGGCCACAACAGTGAGGCCCGTGTACTGCAAAAAGAAAAAAAAAAAAGGGAATATATCTCAATTAATATTTCTTTCATTGCTGTCAAGAGTGTTTCATATTTTTTTCCACAGAGATTTGTAAATATTTTATTGGATTTATACTTGAGGATATTTTCTCTTTTTTGGTGTATTGTAAATGGTATTGTTTCTTTCATATTCAAGTTATTTATTACTGGTATATAGAAAAATCAACTAAATTTTGTTTACTGACTTTGAACTTAGCTTCATGTTATCGCTAACAGAACAATGGGCTCCATTTCTTCTTGAACTTCCCAAATCATGGCACTGAATCATCTGAATACTGAATTTCAGTGATTCACCTGGACCACCAAGAAGGGACACCATCACAGATGAACAACTAGGTTCAAGCTTCCTGCGCTGTGCCCAAACGGCCAGCAGGGAGCGCTCGAACCCGCTATTTCTGGCCGGCGTGGAGCGCATGCGTGGTCGGAGCGCATGCATGGTCCTTCCGCAATGTCGGCGCCTAGTCCACAGCGAGGACGACGAGAAGTTAGTTTTCTTAGGAGCAAGGAGACGCCCTCGCACCTGCAAGACAACTTGTTGCCCCATCCATAGAAAGGAATAAGCTTCCTGTTACGGCTGCAACTGCTAAGAAGCCGGCCTTGCTGCGGTTTCTCCCAGACGTTTTTCAGATAGTGAGTATTTTCTAGAATGTTTCCAGATGCTTTAGTCTTTACTTTCTCATATAATATTTTACCAGGAATTAATTTGCACAATTAACCGTTCACTGAAGGTTTTTTTTTTTCTTATTGCTGTACGCGGGCCTCTCACTGTTGTGGCCTCTCCCGTTGCGGAGCACAGGCTCCGGACGCACAGGTTCAGCGGCCATGGCTCACGGGCCCAGCCGCTCCGCGGCATGTGGGATCCTCCCGGACCGGGGCACGAAGCCGTGTCCCCTGCATCGGCAGGCGGACTCTCAACCACTGCACAACCAGGGAAGCCCCACTGAAGGGTTTTAAGGGTCAAATTCATAGCATCCTCTGTCATTTTTTACGGATTCAGGATTGTTTCTGGGGAGAAATCCCGATACAGTTTCAGACAGAGGGAAACACATAGAGACGGGAAATTAATATTAAAAAATTGGGGTCAGCCAGCCTTCTGTGGAGCCATAGCATAGCCTGAGGCAAAGGAAAAAATGTTTCACCCCAATGCATGCACTCACTCATTTGTATTATTAATTTTTCTACCAGGGACTCAAGCGAGAGCAGCTCTGTGCTTTACTCCCACTGTGTTCCCAAGGCCACCCCCAGTGTTACTTTGTTGAGCATTTCTCCACTCAGAAAGTTGCAGCTCACATTGTCATCGATGCAAGGCCACCTTCCTGAGTAGAGCACTGCAGGTAGTGTGGCTGAACATGGCAGCCCTGGTCTTTAAAAAAATTAGAGGTATAAATTACATACCATAAAATTTACTGGTTTCATGTAGTACAATTCAGTGAGTTTTAGTCAGTTTAGAGGTGTACACCCATGACCACAATCAAATTTACAGCATTGCCTTCAACTCAGAAAGAAACCTAATGCTCTGTTGTATCCCCTCTGGTAACATTTTATTCACTTGGCCTCCAAGGCACTTATTTTCTCTTAGTCTTCTGCTTAAGTCACTGGCTTTTCCTTCTTAGTCTCTTTTGCTGGATTCTCTCCTCCTTGTTGTCATAAGTTTGGAATGCCTTTGGGTTCGGCTCTGGGATCCCACCTCTTTTCTCTCTCCGTACACACCCTGAATGAATGTTTCCAGCCTCATGGCTTTAAATACCATCTGTATGCTAATGACACCTAATTTTATATTTCCAACTTAAGCTTTCCTCCTGAACTCCAGAGGACACCCTTGCCTATTCAGCATGTCTATGTGCATGGCTAACAGTCATATTAAATTTAACTCATCTCCTAACCAGCCCCACATTCTCCTTGAACTGGAGACCTCTCTATCTGAAATACTGGACATTCTATTCATTAGTAAAACCTGTAGGCACTCCTTTAAAAAATATATACAAAATAATTGTTTTAACTGGTAAGTCAGATAAATACTTTGCAGCACCAAACCTGCAGTGGCTCCCCTATTGAACTAGGATTAAAAGCCAGTCAGTGCAGTGGCTTACAGAGCCCTGTTTAACGAGCTTCCCTTTATTTTCCTGAACTTCATCCCTAAAGACTCTCCCAGTGTGCACTCCAGCCACACTGGCCTTGGTGTTCTTAGAGCCGGGCAGCCACTCTCCTCAGGGCATTTGCATAGGATGTTCCTTAGCTGTGCTCTTCTATGCTGGCTCATGTTATTCCTCTCTCACATCCTTCACATGTTCTAGATATTTGCTCAGAAATCACTTTCTCATTGAGACTATAGAGGAGGACAAATAGTTTTTTCTCTACCCATCTGAGTTCTTGGTGGAGACCCAAGTCATAAAAGACAGATTAACAAGAGAAAAGCAAGCAAGTTTATTAACATGTATACCTCCGAGATACTCAGGGAGAGTAACTCAGAGGTGCTTAGAATTCAGACTTAAATACCATCTTAATAGGGAAGGCGGAGTTGGTATGTAGGCCTCTTAGGGGAGAGTAAATAATTTTTAAGAAAGGTGAAGGGACCGTTAAAAGAATAGATGGGAAGTATGATGGTTTGTGAGAACATGTGTCTGGCTGTAGTGTTGACTTCTAGCCTCCTATCCTGTGATAAAAGTCAGTCTTACCTGGTTGACGAAACTCCGAGGGAGAGGGTCTATGACAGTTGAGTTCCTTTTGGAGGATCTGTCAATAGGAAGGGGAGTTCAGAAAAAGCCTCTTCCTAAAGTTGCTATTGTTTTCAAAAGCCTACAGCTCAAAATAATCAAAATATCAAAGTGGCATAGTTTGCAGTGGCATATTCTCTTACCCTTCAAGACTTCCCTTGATCACTTCCCTTCATTTTACAACCAGTCCCCATACCAGAACTCCACATCCCCTTTAACGTGGATGCGTATTTTTTCCCCTTGACCTTTATCACTTTCTAATGGTAGATAATTTACTTATACCTGTGCCACCTCCACCCTCCTAGAATGCAAGTTCTCTGAGGACAAGTATTCTTGGTTCTTTTGTCTAATGATGGCATGTAATTGGCACCAACAAATATTTGTTGAATGAATACCAAGTGGCAGGGTATAGCTATCATAATTAAAACAATTGAGTATCTGGTTCAAGAAGTGACTGAAGGGGAGGGGGAACTGGAGGAAGACAGTCAAAAGGTACAAACTTCCAGTTATAAGATAAATAAGTACTAGGGCTGTAATGTACAATATGATCAATATAATTAGCACTGCTGTACATTATATATGAAAGTTGTTCAGAGAGTAAATCCTAAGGGTCCTCATCGCAAGGAAAATTTTTTTCTATTTCTTTAATTTTGTATGTATATAACATGATGGGTGTTCACTAAACTTATCGCAGTAGTCATTTCATGATATATGTAAGTCAAATCAGTATGCTGTACAACTTAAACTTATACAGTGTTGTATGTCAATTATGCCTTTTTTTTTTTTGCGGTACGCGGGCCTCTCACTGTCGTGGCCTCTCCGGTTGCGGAGCACAGGCTCCGGACGCGCAGGCTCAGCGGCCATGTTTCACGGGCCCAGCCGCTCCGCGGCACGTGGGATCTTCCCGGACCAGGGCGCGAACCCGCGTCCCCTGCATCGGCAGGCGGACTCTCAACCACTGTGCCACCAGGGAAGCCCTGTCAATTATGTCTTAATGAAACTGGACAAAAAAGAAGTGACTGAAGGATAAATATAACAAAATCGAAAGCTCAAATATTACAAAGCCCAGTTTCAGATTAGTGCACGCACACACACACACACACAAGTAAAGTTAAAAAATCTCACATTCGTAGTATTTACCCAAATAAATTCCATATGGGTTAAAGAGATAGAGTATAAAATATGAGCCATAAAATCCCATTGATCCCAAGAAGGACATACAATATCTCTTGTTAAGGAAAGAAAGCAAGTTGCAGAGAAATGTTCTTATACTTGCACAAACAAACATGAGGTGGGTTAAAAAAGCCTTACGTGTATACATATGAGTTAGTAGATCCTTGTGTGAGCAAGGAAAACAGTGTGGACAGATGAGTACACGGATTTTGGTAATGGCTGAGGCTGGGTTTAGGAATTGATTACTAATATTTTTCCTTTATATAGTTGTGAATTGTTTCAAATATTAGAATAAGCAAGTAGTGTCTTTTAATTAAAATTTCATGCATTTTAAAAAACTAAACTTAGCTTCTACCACATTAAACAAATTAAAGTCTTCAAGTCTCAAGCTTCCCAGTCTGTAAAAAGGGATAATTTCTGGCCTTATGACTAATAATGACAATTAAGATGACAATTGTTAACATTTACCAAGTTCTCAGTGACATTTCAGGCACTGTGCTAAGAGCTTTTATGTGGTTCTGCTCATTTAATCTGCATAATAAAAGTCATGACAGATAATGTTATTACTTCTGCCTCAGTGATCTGTTAAGAGGATTAAATAAGAGCCAACACACATGAAAATACTGCTATAAACCGAACACAATCTAGACATAATTTTAATATGCAGTGACACATCTAACAGAACAAATTTATTGATAGTAGTTTGTTCAGTCCTTGAGAACTAATATACTTGGCTCTTAGCTTATGAGCACTGTGAACAATCCAACCCATTAGCTAAGCTTACTCACCACTACAGTGCCACCATGTTGTTCAGTATGGTAGCCACTAGCCACATGTGTCTACCAGCACTTAAAACGTGGCCAGTCCAAGCGGAGATATGATGTTAAGTGTAAAAATACAAACCAGATTTTAAGCACTTTGTGTGAAAAAAGAAAGGAAAATATTTCGTGGATATGCCTTTTATATTGATTACCCGTTGAAATTATATTTTGGATGTATCCAGGTAAATAAAAATAGATTACTAAGGTTGTTTCAACCTGCTCCTTTTGTACTTTTAAAATGTGGCTGCTAGAAAATTTAAAATTGTGTGTGTGTCTCTGCATGTTTCTATTAGACAGTGACACTTATACAGAATTGTTCCTAGTGAGATTGGTTTTCATGTGGTTACTAGAAACATTCCTTGATCAGTTGGCACCTAAATCCTCCCAAAGCATACTTACCTGAGGCCCTTCTCGGAACACAGTTGAAACAATCTGGAGTAAAGGAAATGGTTGGGGTGGTGGGATGAGAAATGTGGTATAAACCCTAAAGCAAGGAGATTGAGAAAATTTTCAGTTTCAGAACTCATAGACAGCATTTACTGAATGTGATGATCCAGTATGTTTCTTGGCTACGTGTCTAAGACATAGGTAACATTAACAATATAGAACATTCAGTAGCATTCATTGCAAAACAATGAGAACTACTAGCAAGCCATTTCTTAAGGTTGGACAGAAAAATTAAAAATATACACTTAAATCTATAGTTTTCTTATATACCAGCAGTAATCAACTAGAATACACAAAGGGGAAAAACTCCACTCAGAATAAATTTGTCATTAAGATTTCAGTGACAATATTGAAAAAATCAAAACTTTACAAAAAAATTAAAAAGATAATTTGAGTCAATGGATGAGCATTTTCAATACCAGACAGTAAATTCTGAATCAAGGTACTATATAAGGTATTGTTACCAGGGGCTGGGAATGGGGGAAATAGGAAATTGCTGTTCAAAAGGTATAGATTTTCAGTTATGCAACATGAATAAGTTTTAGAGATCGGCTTACAACACTGTGCCTATAATTAACAATATTGTGTACATAAACATTTAAGAGGGTAAATCTCATGTTAAGTATGCTTATCACAAAGTTAAAAAAAATGTTGACTAAAGAATTCAGAGATATCATTGGAACAGAACTGGTAGTTACAATGGAATAAGGGAAATACTAGATTTGTGGGGAAAAGGCCAGAAAATATTCTTCTCTTCACATACTCAAATGCATTCCTCATAGGTTAATCAATTGAATGTTAAAACATGAAAGAGTATTTTCCAAGGGTAATAGCTTTGGAGTAATATTAAGTGAGATATCATTATGAACAACATGTTGAACCTCATAGCAGGACAAAATAAAATCATCGATACATTTGAATATGCTGAAGAGGAAGAGAGGAATGACAGTGGGAGGAGAGGAGAATGAGTAGCAGAAAGAAGGGGGGAAGAGGTTGGAGGAAGGAAGGAAAGAATAAAAGAGAAAGAGCAGGGAAGGGGAGACAGGAGGAGAGGAAAGCAGAGGGGGGAGGAAAGCACAGGAGACAGGAGGAGAGGAAAGCAGAGGGGAGAGGAGAGAGCACAGGAGACAGGAGAGAAGAGGGGAGGGAAGGAGAGGAGACCAGAGTGAAGAAGAAACCAGAGAAGGGAGAGGAGAGGAGAGGAGAGGAGGGGGAAGGGGAGGGGAGGAGCGAAGAGGAAGGAGAAGGAGGGAAGGAAGGTTCACAAAAGGGGAGGAAAGGAAGGGAGGAGCGTGAAAAGGTAGGAGAGGGGAGAAGGGAGGGGAAGGGAGGAGAGGACTTGAGAAGAGAGGGAGAGAGGAGGGAAGGGGAGGGAAGAGGAGAGAGAAGGAAGGGAAGAAAGAAGGAAGGAAGAGAGGGAGGGAAGGAGGAGAGGGGAGAGCAGGGGAGAGAAGAGAGGAGAGGATGGAAGGAAGGGAGACAGAAAGGAGGAGGACATTAGGAGAGGAGGGGAGGGGGCTGGAGGAGAAGCGGAGAAATAACCATAAGATGAGGCATTTGTCCCATGTTTGCTGAAGTATCAGACTTTGCATGAAGCGCTTTGACCAGGATGATCTCATCTGATGCTCACTGAATACACCTGAACACTGCACTATACTCTAATGTACATGTGGATAAGTGGATTCTGTTATTACTTCTAACTTAATTTTCATTGTGAGGACAAAGTGAGCCAACAAGTGTGAAAACAGTTCTGTAAATTGGGAACTGACATAAAAAAGTGAGGGATGGGGCTTCCCTGGTGGCGCAGTGGTTGAGGGTCCGCCTGCTGATGTGGGGGACACGAGTTCGTGCCCCGGTCCGGGAAGATCCCATATGCCGCGGAGCGGCTGGGCCCGTGAGCCATGGCCGCTGAGCCTGCACATCCAGAGCCTGTGCTCCGCAACGGGAGAGGCCACAACAGTGAGAGGTCCGCGTATCGCAAAAAAAAAAAAAAAAAAAAGTGAGGGATGATTATAGTGTTGTTTTGGGGTCTAACTAACCACTTTACAACCATGTTTTCTCACTAAGAGCCCACCTGCCAGGCTCTGAGCACCAGAGATGAGCCCCTTACAGGCTCCATTTCACCCCCAGGGTCTAGTGACAGTTCTTTTCACCAACAGGTCACTAGTACATTGGGGTCTCTTGCTGCTGCCCTGAGTACCTGGGGGGCCAGGGGCCACCACCATCCCCCCCCCAAGTGCCAATCCCGTGTAGGAAGGTCCCTATCATGTCAACCAAGGAGCTGCAAACCCAGGTGCACAGAAAGGGGGCAGTGCTGGGGGCTGGGGACTCCCCGGAGTAGGGCTGTTGCCTTACTTGCCAGGTTGGCCACATCCAGACCCTCCTGTTTGTGAAGAGATGGCTTTTCTCCAGGATCAGATCACCAAATGCCTCCCACGGAAAGGATAAACTTACCCCCCTGAAAACTCAAGAACATCAAGTGAAACTCCCTGAGAACTCAAAAGCTGGTCCAGCAAGGCGGGCCGACAGGAGAGAAGACACAGCAAAGAGCGTGGAGAGCAGCCGTTCACAACAGGAAGAAAGGATGTAAAACCCCAGTGAGAAGCCGGCTCAGATGTGTCCAGAGCAAGAATGAAGACACCCTCGAACTTGCACGAGGGCTTGAAAGGAGGGAACAAACACACGTGGCCCCACTGCCTGGCGTGGGTCCAGGCAGCCCCAGCGCCCACGGCTCTCAACTGGAATTCTGCTCTTGCAGGCAGGACATTCCAAATGATTTATGTGCCAAACGGTATTAAACCTTGCCTGCCACAATAAGGTGGTGAGACGATTCATGAAATTGGCCACAAAAGCAAAGGAATGAGGGGCACTGACCGTGGCAAATTGTGCTCTACAGTGAAGATAGTACTGGGGAGACATGGGTGCTGACACGGACAATGGATCAGAATGGAACTCAGTGGACAACAGGCATATGGAATCATTTGGAATGTTTGTGGCTGACGTGGGGGGAGGGGGGAATGGACAAGTTAATCTCCATGTCTCACCAAAATTCTCAGAAAAAAATCCGGAAAGTGTTTTGAGACGTCTGAAAAGATTCGGCACAGGATCAGGAGTTGCACTTTACAACATGAAGCATAAAAGCGTGGTGCACGGGGTTCTCCTCAGTGATCAGAACAAGTCATAGAGCAGCCTGCAGACTAGGACGCGACGCCCAGCGTGACTCAGGCCTTGCCCATCCGCGCTCCCAGCGGGAGATCCCCGCTCCCAGCTGGAGACCGCGGAGCTGCCCAGCAGGGAAGGCCAGGCCGGAGCAGCAGATCACACTGGGTGTGAGGGATGGGCGGCCGTGGACGACCAGGGTCGGGGAGACCACCGTATGTCTGCTCCTGCATCTTTGCAGCATTGCATCCCTTAGGATGAGCAAGTGATACTAACGTAAGTAAAATATCAAGGAAAATACGCAGCAAGATAAATGTGAATGCACATGTGTGTTCCTACCGAGCCCCTCAGTTTCTGCAGATCTCAAATTCTCCCACCTCTAAAATTCAGATAACACCCGCTCTTTGAATAACAACAACAAAGTACCTTCAAGAAGCTATAGTTTTCTTTCTTTGTGACATCCTTGTCTGGTTTTGGTATCAGGGTGATGGTGGCCTCATAGAATGAGTTTGGGAGTGTTCCTCCCTCTGCTATATTTTGGAAGAGTTTGAGAAGGATAGGTGTTAGCTCTTCTCTAAATGTTTGATAGAATTCGCCTGTGAAGCCGTCTGGTCCTGGGCTTTTGTTTGTTGGAAGATTTTTAATCATAGTTTCAATTTCAGCGCTTGTAATTGGTCTGTTCATATTTTCTATTTCTTCCTGGTTCAGTCTTGGCAGGCTGTGCATTTCTAAGAATTTGTCCATTTCTTCTAGGTTGTCCATTTTATTGGCATACAGTTGCTTGTAGTAATCTCTCATGATCTTTTGTATTTCTGCAGTGTCAGTTGTTACTTCTCCTTTTTCATTTCTAATTCTATTGATTTGAGTCTTCTCCCTTTTTTTTCTTGATGAGTCTGGCTAATGGTTTATCAATTTTGATTATCTTCTCAAAGAACCAGCTTTACAGTGTTGCTGAGGGATTTAGCAAAGCTTTGAATCAAGGGATATATCTCCATTTCTGTACAGCAAGATTATGCATTTAAGATGTTGATTTTTATTTCATTTGCGTTAGAAATGTTTTACCTCTGTGCTGCCCAAGATGGCAACCACTAGCCACAGGTGGCTGGCTTTGAACCATCTCCGGATGGAAGTACATTTCGTTTAGTTTAAAATAAATTCAAACTTAAACAGTCACCTGTGTCAGCTTTGGGTAATTCATTCACAAAATGCAATTAAAGAGTAATGAGAGATATTTCTCTTACTGGATGTTAAAATGGAATTATAAGACTACCAAATTAAAACCATATGGTTTTGGATCAAGAATTGACAGAATTGAAAACAGTACTAAGATTAAATGCTGTGGGAAAATTAGATATTTGTGGAAAAATTAAACTGTTAAATCAGCACCTCCCAATTTACACTCAATATATTTTCATGGGTTAGAACGTTGAATTTTAAAATGTAATACAAGATATGGCTATTGATCTGGAAGGACTTTCATGGCATATTTTAAGTGAGAACAAATTAGAAAACTTTAAATGCATAGCATGACCCCTGTTTCTAAAAGAAAACAATTCTTTTTTTTTTTTACTTAATTAATTAATTAATTTATTTTTGGCTGCGTTGGGTCTTCGTTGCTGCGCGTGGGCTTTCTTTTTTTAGTTGCGGCGAGCGGGGGCTACTGTTCATTGCCGTGCGCAGGCCTCTCATTGCGGTGGCCTCTCTCGTCGCGGAGCATCGGCTCTAGGCGCGCGGGCTCTAGAGTGCAGGCTCAGTAGTTGTGGCGCATGGGCCTAGCTGCTCTGCAGCATGTGAGATCTTCCTGAACTGGAGCTCGAACCTGTGTCCCCTGCATGGGCAGGCGGATTCCTAACCACTGCGCCACCAGGGAAGCCCAGGAAAACAATTCTTAAAGATTACAGCGCCATCTAGGCAGGTTGAGGTGGAAGAGCAGGTCAGCCCAGGCGAGGCAGATGTGGAGGTGGGAGAGTTGGGTGCGGAAGCTCATATGCACATATGTAAGTGACTGTGTCTGTTTATCTGATCCACTTTTCACAGTGAATGATATGTATGTAAGGTGCTTAGCGTTATGCCTGGCTATTAGAAAACACCCAAAATGCGAGCAATTAACATTATTAGATCACCTATTAAACAAAATGGATTAAAAGATTTTTTCTAATATGCTTAATTAATAAAGGACTTAATTTATATGATAAACATTCTGGAAAAGTAATTTATGGTAAGGGGCATAGGGCATAATAGAAGGAGAGTGGTTGCCATTTTATATGCAGTGATCTTTTTCTTATAGGGTGATATTTGAGCAAAGATCTGAAGGAAGTGAGGCAACAAGCCATGCAGATATTTGGAGACAGAACGGAATGCTCTAGTCAGGGAAAACTCCTAACGTACCAAAATACCATGCATGATGTGTTTGAGTTAAGTTAGGGTTGGGTTAGGATTAGGGATACCAACCAGTCAGTACAGGGATGCGTGGTAGAAGATGAGTTCAGAGAAGTAGCCCGAAGGTTGATCATGGAGGATGATCATGTAATAGAGTATGGATTTTGAATTTTATTCAGAAACAAGTAAGAAGCTATTTCAGAGTTTTAAGCAGAGGTGCAGTCTGACATGTTTTAACCAAATAACCGAATATCTTTGGCCAATGTATTATGATCAAATTGAGGCCTGGATCAAAAGGGCAGAAGCAGGGAGATCGGTTTGAAGGCTATTGCGATAATACAGTTAAGAGATGATATTTGACCATAATGTTACTGGAATGTGGTGAGAATTGACTTGTTTCTAGATATCTTTTGAAGTGCTAATGGACTAGATTGGTTTTGTGAACAAAATTGGCTGTGTCAGAGTTAACTCCAATGTTTTTGCCTGATCATTTGGTAGAAAGGAATTACCATTAAGGGAGATAAGCTAGGGTGATGGTGTGTGTTCAGGGACATGTTGTGGATTTGGCAAATTCATGATACCTGTTAGGTATCCAAGTCGAATTTAATTGAGTATTTAATTCTAGAGCTGAAGGGGGATGTTGGATCTGGCCTAGAGCCATGTATTTGGGATTTATGAGACCGTAGGTGAATTTAATGTCATGAGAAAAGATAAAATCACTTAGAAAGCGAATGTACACAGAGATCATAGATGGATGCAAATTTGGGGAAGAGCTTCTTGACTTGGAGCTTAACCCCATCCCCCAGCCCTGCACCATCATATTGTTGGGAGAATGTCATCATCCACCCCATTCCTACTGCAAGGAGGGAAAGCTACACCTAGCCCAGCACCAGTGCAATGCCAGCCAAAGGCGGTGGGATACCATCGATTGCTACTGGGACCTGCAACCTGGCTGCAGTGGAGAACCAATAACATGTGCAGGCAAGGGGGCCAGCGCCTAAACTTCCTCTCCTCATCCTGCCGACACCCTACTCTACAGGTTAGGCAATTGCAACAGTAGATTATATGGTTACCCTATTGCTGAAACACTTAAAAGTGCACATAAAATAAAAATAAAGGGATGGCAAATTATGAGACACATGTAAGCTAAGGGAAAGATATTATAGCAATTTTATGTCACATAAAGTAGAATTTGAAGTGAAAACATAAAAGACAAATGGGGTGTTATTTACTGATAACAAGAAAAATGGATCAAGAAGATACAAGGATCATGAGTAAAGCACTATAAAGCTGTAAATGACAGAACCACAGAGAAGAGACAATTCAGAAACTTTAGTTGGTATTATTAACACACTTCTATTGGAAATTGATAGACAAGGATACAGATATCAAAAAACCCCAATGAAGTGGAAGACATAAATAACACAATAAGAGCACGGACTCTGACAGCAGACTGCCTGCGTTCACATTCTACCTTTATTCTTGGCTAGCTGTGTGACTTCGGTCAAATTATTTAACGTTTCTTTGCATCAGTGTTTTTCCTTTGTAAAATGGACATGATAATACATACCTCACAAGGTTTTGGTGAGGAATGAATAAATTATTATATTTAAAGTGCTTAGTATCAGATGCAATGAATTATTATCAACAAATGTATATAAATTTATAGCTAACAGAATGCACATTATTTTTTAATTGAGATATAATTGACATATGACATTGTATTAGCTTTAGGTGTACAAGAATATACATTATTTTTTTAACACAAATGAAACATTCACAAAATTCGAGTGACACAAAAGAAGTCTAAATAAATTCTAAAGAATCAGCATCAGACAGGATATGTTCCCCTGACCACAATGAAATGAAATCAGATATCAATGCGAAGAGATGACAGAAAAAGGCCTTGTCTGGAAAAATATGCTAATGAGTAACACTTGAATTTATAAGTATAGATGAGGGAAATAGTGAGATACTTAAATGGGAATGATAATAAAAACGCTACATGTCAAAATGTATTGAAGGAAGCTAAAGCAGAACTTAGGAGGGGAGATATATATATAATGATCTTCCATAGGTGAGGAATTGGAATCTTACTTCAAGGCTTGGACTCGATGCCACTATACAGCACAGTGCCACAGTGCCACAGTGTTTCTGAGCAACAGGAGTTGTTTTCCCGTGGCTGGGGTTCCCACACTGGCTTTCGTAGCTACGTGTTGCATAGTTTATCTGTGTGGTATGTTCTAATTCTGTATAAGGAGGGCTGCTGCTAGCAATCTAAACTTGAATTGGCAAGGTGGGACTTTGGTTACATATCATCTGTCTCTTTTGTTATTATATTAAAGAATAATATAAATTGAAATTTTCCATTTTAAAGATGAACTTTACTGATACTGTTGCCCCACTCTTGCATGCCACCATCTGTTACAAAATCTTCAACCACAGGCTCCTGTCCCACTATTCTGCTGGTGCATTAAGTTTTAATTTGAGCTGAATCTGTAAAGATAGATGAGAGAGGATAAAAGATAAAAGAATGACATATGTGCCAGCAAGGATGGCTTTTACTGGAAATGTATTTCAAATTGGTTTCAAAGATAAAACAAAGCCAGACACTAATTAAAGTGGTAAGGACAGATTTTTAAGCAGTAATATACTATTGCAATAGGAAAGAAGGTCCAGTGTAAACAGAATTCAACTTTGATTTGTATGGAGATGACAGGGTGTTTCAAAGGGAGAAGTGAAGAGAGAGAAAGGATGGCAGGGGCTTGTGGAGACTCAGGGAAATGGGAACGTACAAAAAGCAGGAAGAAATGGTTGCTCCCTGCGCAGTGTATCTGGGTTCCCTAACTGGTGCTTATCAAAGTTAGGCTCCTCTCCTCCCACAGAGGCTGGGAGACAGAAGCTGTATCTTCAGGTGCTGGCTGGAACAAAGGGTACATTCTTTTGGCAGCCTTGACTTTTTTCAGGCAGGTACTTTTAGGAGGGCTGGTGTCATGCTAGGGATGTGGCCTTAGGCTGTTAGGTACTATGTTAATGTTTGTTCAAGTTTTTTAATGTGTGTAGGAGATGGACAAAATAATTTGCTCTGAGAGTCTCTGTATTGTTATCAAAGTGATCATAGGACAAAATGGATCAGGAAATGCTGTTCTAGGAGAGCAAGCACAGAGGCCTAATAGATAACCTGCCTCCAATATTTCCCCCCTCAAATCTCTTCTCCATACTGTCATTTTTAGTAATCTTTCTAAACCTATGACCATGTTACTCCTTTTCTTGAAACATGCCATGTGTTTGTAATCTGTACACCTAGATCATGAGAATGAGAAACTGTCTTTTTCACCTTCAGATTACCAATGGCTAGCACATAGTAGGTGTTCACTGCATGTTTATTGCATAGAATTGATATGGGATAAAAGTTCATTATTTGTTTATGCAGAAAGATTGACATCCAAAAAATAATGGCAATGGAGAAAGGAGAGGAGACTTGGGGTTATAAATCCATAGAGATCATAATGCCTTGGGAGATCCCTGTCTCCAAAATCATTTCCTTCTAAATAGTTTTACTTAATTTTCCTCTCATCTCAGAAATCTAATCTTCACAAAGTCCTACTGGTCACCTGAAAGAGGTAGTTTAAAAACTAAAGTTGCCCAAGGAAAATGACATCCTAATCATTAAATTTGATTGAGGTTCAATAGTCTTGCGCTCTCCTCTGGTTATTTTTGTTTATTCATTAAGTTAAAATGAATAGACAGGTAGATGATAGACACACGCACACACACACGCGCAGGCAGAGTGTCTTGAAAATTTGTTCTACGGATAATTCTAAAGAGCAGTTCTTCTAGGAATTACTTTATGAATCATAGCATGTTTTTATTTTGGTTAAATGATTTCCTTTATCTAATTTTGTTTTTCTTCAGCTCATGTTTACATTTGTTTGCATCCTCTAGCACAAGAGAAAAGCAGCATAGGTGACTACTCAGTAGCAGAGGGAACCAGTTGACTCCCTAATCCACAAACTTCACTCGATGAAAGCAAATTCTCACAGACCCTAATGAATAGCAGTGGGAATTGCATTGCTGGAATTCTAAAAATAAAAGTATCAAAACGCTTCCTTACAATGGAAGTAACGGCAAAGCAGCACACCTAAGACACCCAACCTGGAGCAAAGCTGTATTTCCCTGACACATAAGGAATGGGTCATTCTGACATCCAGGGCTTCATGACGGCTCCAGTGACCTGTGTGCAGTTTTTGTGTTTTAAACATATAAAAGAAAAAGACATTCTATCTGCCTTTCTCTCTAAATTTCTTTGTAGTTTAAAGGCAGGTGACCATATGGAGAAGACATTTTAAAAACTGCATATCTTTTAATCTCAGGGCTTATCAAAAATTGGAACAAATCTTGGAAATGTAAGAGTTGCTGGCACTGGACATATGTCATGTATTAACATTCAAGTCACTAGGAAAAGATCAACTTCCCTCTGGCATGGATTTAGTGCAAACAACGCATTTCTGGAGACTCAACAACTTATGTAAATCCATAATAGATTGAAGAAAAGGAAAATAACATTTCCTCAATGTTCTATTAGCTACCTTACCAGGAAATAACTTCTAAAAGTAAGTTCTTTCCTTTTGCAAACAACTTCTCAGACGTACAGTAATCCCTACAGGAAGCTGTTAAAACAGGTGAGCTCAGGGAGCCCTGCTAGTAAAAGGTGGCTCTCTGGTATTTTAACCACATGCCAGTGTGGGAGGGAGCAGAGCTGCAGTGTATCCTAGGAATAACCATGGTCACATAGCTAACATTCACTGAACATTGACCATGGTAAGGTTCCTGCTAAATGCTTTGTATGAATCTATGGTGGGTGCTCAGCAAATATTTGTTGAATTGTATAAGTACTGTATTTAAACCACCTGAAGGAACACAAATATGATCATTGTAACAGTATATTAATAAAGATATCGCTATCAGCATTTTCCAGATCAGCCCACTGATGTTCAGAGAGATGAAAGCACTTGCCCAAGGTCAAGTAGCTTGGTAAGCCAATATCTATTATAAATTTTACAACTCCGTTAGGTTGGGATTATTAGCTCCATTTTACACACGATGGAACTGAGGCTCAGAGAGATTAAGAAACATTCTTAGTCACTCAGATAATAAGTGGAAGAGCTGAGAAATAAGCCAGATGTGTCTGAGGCTAAAGATCATGTTGGACACCTCTAGACCCCAGAATGAGTTAGTAAACTAGGCCATTGCCTACATGCCCACAATGTTTCCCTAAATTCGCTTTCAATAGTCTCCATTACCAGGGGCACCACTTCTACATTTACTGAAATTCCCACAATTTCTAGCTGCTTACAAGACACATGCGGATGCTTTATCTATAACGCTCCAGGTTAAATGCTTGAGTGCTGTGCTGGTTAATTTTGTGTGCAACTTGACTGAGCTAAATTATGCCCCAAGAGCTGGTGAAACATTATTTCTGGGTGTATCTCTGAAGGTGTTTCCAGAAGAGATTAGCGTTTGAATAAGTAGACTGAGTAAAGAAGATCTGCCTCGCCAATGTGAGCCAGCACCATCCAATCTATTGAGGGCCTGAATAGAACAAAAAGGTAGAGGAAGGATGAATTTGCCCTCTCTTCTTGAGCTGGAACATCTATCTTCTTTTATCATCAGACACCAGAGCTCCTGGTTCTGAGGTCTTCAGACTCTGGGACTTACACCAGTGGTTCCCCCCATCTCCCCTCCATTGTCAGGCCTTTGGCCTTGGACTGGGAGTTTTATCATTGTCTCCCCTGGTTCTCAGGCCTTTGGACTCAGACTGAATTATACCACTGGCTTCCTGGTTCTCCGGCTTGCAGATGGCAGACAGTGGGACTTCTCAGCCTCTATAACAGTGTGAGCCAATTTCTATAATGAATCTATATTGGTTCTGTTTCTCTGGAGAACCCTGACTAATATAGCTATTACCTGGGAAAACAGATCAGCCAAGCTCTGCCATCAGACTGGCCAGTTCTCACATTGGGCCTGAAGGGATACATGCAATGTGTGCATTTGGGGGTGCAACATGGATCAAAAGGGATTGGAAATAGGGAAGGCAATCTAGAATGTTACTGTAAAAAGAACTGATGACAGTCTAAATGGGTGCAATTGGAAGGGAGAGTTCACAGGAGAAACATGATGAAAAGTGTGTGAAAAGCATAATTTATAGTTTAAGTGTGTATAATTCTGAGTTATCAGACTTCTCCATATGCTAAATTGGGTATGCATAATGACTGAGACAAAAAAAAAAATCAAGGGTTTTTCCTTTTTTAAAAAAGTAAGTGGGCTTCCCTGGTGGCGCAGTGGTTGAGAGTCTGCCTGCTGATGCAGGGGACATGGGTTCGTGCCCCGGTCTGGGAAGATCCCACATGCCACGGAGCGGCTGGGCCCATGAGCCATGGCCGCTGAGCCTGCGTGTCCGGAGCCTGTGCTCCGCAACGGGAGAGGCCACAACAGTGAGAGGCCCGCGTACCGAAAAAAAAAAGTAAGTTGCTTGTACTACCTTTGAGGCTAAATAAATAAAATCAGGTATGACCTTATTATAAAGTTATTTACACCATTTATCTTAAAGATAGCCTCCTTTGGGAGAAAAAAAAGATTGAATCCATAATATTTTAATCTATTGCTGTTGGTGTGCATAAGTCACACATTTCTGTATTGAGTGTTTGCATATTGATTGTAGCTTGACCTTAACAATTTATCATTTAGTCTCGTACCATCACCCTCTGTGATAGATGGTACAGCTTAGGGTCTAGCAGCAGTTTCATTATAGACCCCACATTTCAGGGCTTCATAAATAAGCAGTCAAAATCTACTGCAGGCTATGAGATGTTTTAGTTTGCATATCTGTATTATCATTTTAGTTCCATTTTGTGACTTCCATCCATCATCTATAAGATCATTTTTTATTTTCAGAGGCAGTTCCCATAGGAAACCATTTTAATGACCATCAAGTGACGAGAAATCTTGCAAAGAGAAGAGAAAGGTATTAAATCCCATTCCTCCCCACCTATTTAAATAAATAAATTGAATGAATTAATAAATGAATAATGCAAATTCTGCTCTGTAATATACACAAGTGAGGTTTACAAATACATATAGAATTAATCAAACATAATAACTGACTTTTTACTAATGGCCGAGCACTGTAAGTATATTTGAGTGAATAAATGACAAGTAGGTTAAATATTGTAGAAGATATAATTTTAAGACTATGCCTATGTCCTCAATCAACTTACAATCTAAGAGGGAAGATAAGATATAGAAAAAAATAATTCTGGAAAAAATAATTCTGGAATGGGATTTAATACCTTCCTCTTCTCTTTGCATGCTAAATGTCAAATGAGTAGTACCACAGAACTGATGAGAAAGAAAATATATTTGTTAGTGCCTATACAGATATCCAGCTACCCAAATGGTTAGCCCAGAGAAGGTTAAGGTGGCCTCAGGCAGTCTTCAAATTGCTCTCTGCCTTGACAGATACAGACCCTGGGCCTAACTGAAGTGTGTGATGCTTCTGGCCCTGCCTTGCTGGTTGTTTTAACATGGCTTTCACACTGAACTCTCACAACTCAATAATATTCATTACATATCTGCTCATATTTACCCTTTTCTCCTGTTCCGCTTGGATTAAAGTCTCTTTTGCTGAATTACCACATGTTTAACCTTTAGCAAGTTTAGTTCCTTTTCCACATTTCAGGGTTTTTATCTACACAATGTGTAATAATGTTACTTACCCTACCTTTTGATAGAGTTGTTATGAGAATTAGGTGAGATTATGTACATACACACTTTTCTATGTACTGTGAAACAAAAATATACATACAAATGAAAGGTGACATATTAGAGGTAGTAATAATAGTGGACAGTAACAGTATGTTGAACTTATAGTTAATATTACAATACTTTGTTGATAGGTATAGGGGTTAGTGTCCCTTCAAAATTCATGTTTCCCCAGAACCTCCGAATATAACCCTAAATCCAGTGACTGGTGGCTTTGTAAGAGAGGGAGATTTGGACCTAGAGACACAGGGAAGAAAAACCATATAAAAATGGAAGCGGAGACTAGAGTAATGTAGCTCTAAGCCAATGAGTGCCAAGGATTGCTGGGTGCCACTGAAAGCTAGAAAAAGGCAAGGGAGAATTCTCCCCTAGAGCCTCCAGAGGGAACATGGCCCTGCGTGCATCTTAATTTCACACTTCTACCTCCAGAATTGTGAGGCAATAAATTGTTGTTGTAAGCCACCCAGTTGTGAAAATTTGGTGCAACCATCTTAGGAAACTGATACAATAGGTTTACTTATTTTCAACAGTATACATTGTTCAGTGGATAAAGAATGTCTTGGGATACTTAATGGATCTTGTTGAATTATCTGAAGGCCAGGCCAGGCCTGGGCTCTGGCTTCAAATATGCAGCTTGTGCGGTAAGTATTACCAGTCATCCCCAATCCCTTCCCACCTATTAGAGTTTGTTGCTGAACTATATATACTTGGTACAAAGTACTCTGTGTCTGCACTGAGTCCAGTGTTTGGTATAATGGAGGACAGCTATGGTGTCATGAAAAAAACCTCATTGTATTCTCAAAGACAGAGAACATGCTGCCTATTAAAAATGTGAACTGAAGTATGTCACATATTATTTTGGCCTTGTTTTCATCATCTGTAGAATAAGAGTAACTTTTGATTCACAAGATTGCTATGGAAATCAAAGGATAAAACATATGTGAAAGCACAAAGCACAATTCCTGACCTTGTTCACGGTCTGTAAATCTTCCCCTTACTCTCAATATACCTCTCATTTCCTCTTCTGTCTTCCTTTACCAACCCAGACTTTTTCACAATGGGAATAATGAACACACAATTTTCAAAATATGCAGTATTAATCGAGTCAGTGACAATTATGGGGAACTAAGTTTTGCTAAAAAGCAATAAAACAAATAAACATCTGAAGGGCTATCATGGTGAAATATGATTTTAAATTTCAAATATTTGCCATTGAGAAATAAGTACAACTGCTCCCCATCCCCTGCCACCATATTTTAGGAAATATCCCCGCAGAATGGATTCTAATAACATTAATTTGCAGCACCTAACATATTTACTAGATATCTGAAAAATACTATATATTGCTTAAGGCAAAAACAGATTGCTTTCAGAATGAGAAAATGCACAGTGCATCTCTATTGAGTAGATAATTATAAGTAATTAAGGAACATTATAAAGCAATAGTAAATAGTCGGCACTGATCCTTTAAAAGCAACACAAAGGATTTGTTAGAAATATTTGTTGTACTTTTTGTTATAGAAGTTTAAATCTTATTTTTGGAAATGTGTCCACCTTAGATTATTCTCTTCCCTGTCTCATATTATGATTCTCCACAACCATCCCCCACTTGATATATATGAGATAAATGATTGAAACAGGAGACTTTTGGGGAGGTCTGAACTTATCCCAATAGGGCTAAAAAGAAGGTAGACTCACTCTGCTTTCTTTGCTTCTGTATCTATATCTGTATGTCACAGTTAACTTTTGGAAATTTCAGACATTGTGCAGACTCACTTTCTTGAATTCTTAGCAATGATAATAGACCCTCTATCATTGTGGGGAAAAGGAGTGTATAAGGTAAAATGCATTTAGGAGTGTCCTTTTTTTTTCTTTTTTATGTTTGTTTTTCCTGATGTATAGCACAAATTGAGGAAAGGCACACTGATTGTCTCCTAAAGATATTCATTAGGTAACCTGATAATGTTTCTACAGAAAAGCACACAAGAACAAAGAAAACATCCTTTTAAAGGTACAGTTGAGCTTGGAAAAAAGTAAGGGACATCTACAGGCCAAAGAGATGATGGCTAGTATCCTTAAACAAGAAGCTTGGGTTTTAATGGTCTCACATTTGTCATTGAACCCAGGTTCACGTGCCCAATGCACAGTGAGGCAAAAAAAACTGGAACATCGGAGTTTGGAACAGAGAAAGGTTTATTGCCAGGGCCAAGCAAGGAGTACAGGCGGCTCATGCTCAGAAGACCCAAACTTCCCAGTGGTTTTCAGGGAAGAGTTTTTTTTTTTTCCAGGGAAGAGTTTTTAAAAGCAAGTTTGGGATGAGGGCTGCAGGGTGTGTGACCTTCCTCTGATTGATTGGTGGTGAGCTAACAGGGTGGCTTTCCTGGAATCTCAGTTATCAACCTTATGGTTCCAACCAATGTGGAATCTAGTACTTGTGCTCAGCCTGAAGTTACCATCCTCCACCTGGATGGGGGCCTTATTTCCTGTAGAACAACTCAAAGATGTATGCCACATTGTTATTTATATCCCTTCAGGAGGAACTAAGGACTAGGACTCTGCTTTATAGCTGTACCGTTACTTCTTGACTGCTTTTCCTTTGTTTCTGCTTTCCCTCACTTCCGTAATTAGTAACTATTTGAATCTGCCTTTTGGAAGTCAGGGGAGGTCTACAGCAACAAATATGGGGGTCATGGAAAGGCTTTTGTACGCAGGAGGATACTGTAGGGCCCTGTTCGGTTTCAACATGAGCCCACATGAGTCTTTGAGCTGGAATTTTGGCCTCTGTATAAATGAAATAGATGAAGAGCAAAAATCTACTGGCAAAACACAGGGACATGAAAAATAAATTTGTCAGTCTCTACTGAGCTTTGTTGAGGGGAGGGAACTTCCCTCAGGTCTACCCTCAGTGACTTTTCAGGTTAAATTGACACTATCTGCAAAGCATAGAAGCTCTCAAGATGAGAAAGTATTATAAAAACTGTAACCAGCTGGTATGTGCAGAAGCAAACACAAGATCTCTTTGGAGGGACATGCTACCAACTTGTGAACATCACAATTGTCAAGTATAAAGCTGAGGATGAATTTCAATTCAAATTTCCAAAACCATGAAGAAACAATCTAACATGAGAGTCAACTGACATGAGAAATAGCAAGCAGGATTGTATTTCCAAGAACTTCAAACAATAAAATACAAACATAAAAGACCATAAAATGGGTATGTTTAAAAAAATATATCAATCTAAAATATGGGAAAAGGATGAGATGTTAAAAACAGATCAGTCATACTGGAGAAAGATCAACAGAACTTCTGGAAATGAAAAATATAATCATTACAATTAAACCTCAATGGCTTCTCTAGGAACATGTCATAGGGAAACTCTTGGACACGTGTACCAGCATTAGTGTTATCAACACTTCTCCCAAAGAAACAAGGAATAAATTCCAATCTCACATGAAACCCTCAGTTATAGAAAAAAAATTCTCAACTCATTTAATCAAACCAGCAAAACTTTAAAACCAAAAGTGAGCAAGGACAGTATAATAAGGAAAATTACAGGACAGCATTCTCACGAACATAGATGCAGTGATCATTAGCAGAATGGTAGCAAAACGAATCCAGCAGTATTTTAAAATGACAAAACTCGGTTTACCTCAGCAATGTAAGGATGGTCTTATACTCAAAAATCAATTAACTTACCATGTTTACTTATTAAAGGGGAACGTAAGATGACCATCTCCATACTACAGACAAAAAGTTTGATAAAATTCAATATCTACTCTTTATTAAAAAGAAGACCATCAGCAAAGCAAGAACAGAAGAAATCTTTATTAGCCTGATAAAGGGTACCTGTAAAACATTCACAGAAAGCATCATACTTAATGGTGAAGTCATGAAAACTTTCCATTTAAAAACTGGAATGGCAAAATGTTTCCCGCTGCCACTGCTTCTGTTAAACACTGTACCTAATATCTGAGTACAGTAAGGCAATAAAAAAAAGATGTAAGGATTAGAAAAATACTTCTCATTTTTTTGCAATATGATAATCATTAATGTACAAAATCCAAAATATATACATATAAATTATTAGAATTAATAAGATGATTTTGCAAAGTGTTGGGATGCATGATCAACACACATAAAATGTATTTCTATCCTCCAGCTTTGCAGAGTTAGAAAATAAAAATGGTACTAGTTATAAAAGCATCAACAATTATAAATTACTCAGGAATAAATCTCACCCCAAAATATACAAGACCTTTGAGGAGAAAGTTGTATTAATTTTACTGAAACCGTTAAAGAAATCTAAATAAATGGAGGGAAACACCACATTATGGATTAGAAGGCTGTGTGTTATAAAGATATAAGTCGTTCCCAAGTTGATTTATAAAGGCAATAAAATTAAAGTCAAAATCCACACCTTTTCTTTTTGGGGAACTTAAGAAGCTAATTTGTAAAAATTTATTTTGAAAATCAAGAGCCCTAAAATAGTCCAAGATGTGGGAAGGTGTTGCCTTATTAGATTTCAAGAACTTTTATGAAGCTATGGCAATTAAAACACTGGGACATTTTCAGAGAAAGAGACAAATTGACAAGCAGTACAGAAAAGAGAGACCAGAGATGGAGTCACATGTATTTGGAAACTTGAATTATGACAAAGGTAGCACTGCAGATAACCTGGGGAAGGAGAAAAATTCAATAAATGCTGATGGATGGGGCAAGCGCTTATTCATATAAAAAAAATTGGAGCCCTACTTCAAGCAAGAAACAAAAATCAATTCCAGATAAATTTATATTTAATGTGACTAGGAAAACTATTAGAAGGAAAGGTAATAATATTAGGTCCTTGGGGTAGAAAACTATCTTAATATATAGAAAGAACAAGCTACAAAGAAAATGTTTTAAATTCAACCATATTAAGGTTAAGAGCAGTGTTCTTTAAAGACCCATAAGTAAAATTAAGACAAAGCATAAACTAGGAGGAAAAATTGCAACATGTGTAAGTGACAGTGGATTAGTGTCTACAACATATGAAGAATATATTTTAAAAATACACAAGCAATCCAATAGAAAATCAGGCAAAATAATTCACAGTCAGTGCCTGGATCAAGATAGAAGAGTAGGAAGATCCTGAGCTCACTTCCTCCCATAGACGTGCCAAAACTACAACTAAATATAGAACTATCTCTGAGAATGACATGAACACTAGCAGAACAGATTTTCTACAACTATGGATATAAAGCAAATGCCACATCAATATAGGTAGGAGGGGCAGAAATGTGGTCTAGTCAAAACACACACCCTTGGTGCAGTGACCCACAAGTGGGAGGGATATCACAACTGTGGTGGTTCACCCTGATGAGTGAGAGGTTTGAGCTCCATGTTGGGCTCCCAAGCCAAGGGAACATGCACTGGGAAGATGAGACCCACAATGTCTGGCTTTGAAAATCAGTGGGGCTTTTATCTGGGAGAACTGGAGGATATGGGAAACTGAGATTTTGCTTTTGAAGGGCTCATACACAAACTCAGTTGCTCTGAGTCCCAGTGCAGAGGCAGCAGCTTGAAAAGTGCCTGGGTCACACAAAAAGGAGGTTCATTGACTAATTTTAGGGTGTGTGCTGAAGGGGCAGGGATCTGGTGGAACTTTCTCTGGGTATGGAAGTGTTGGTGGGTGTCATTTTTTTGTTTAACTTTCCTTCCACCTAGCTGGTCTGGTGCTGAGAGGCACCATTTCTCCATCAACCTAGGTAACACCATGTGCCCTGACCCAAGGTTCCCCCAAGGACCAGCCTCAACCAACATGCCCACACTGGTTGGCCCCTTCAAAGGGGCTCCTGCTCCAGAGGACAGCCCTGTACACCAGTGTGTTTGCAGCGGTCATGGCTGGGCCTCACAGCCAGTTGCACTGGGGGCCAGCCCTGCACATCAGCATACCCATAGCACTTGTGGCCGGACCTCTCAGCCAGCTGGCCTGGGGGCTAACCCTTCCTACCAGCATGCCTACAGCAGTTTCAGCCCAGTCACAACCAGAGGTGGCATGCAGCCCCCACAGGTGATACCCCTGGAGCACTTGGTTCTGGTGACCAGGAGGGACTGCACCACTGGGTCCTACAGCATAGCTTCTACATAAGGCTATTCTTTCAAGACTGGGAGATGTAGCTGATATACGTAATATATAGAAACAAACAGAGAGTTAGGCAAAATGAAGAAACAAAGGAATACCTTCCAAATGAAAGAACAAGACAAAAACCTCAAAAAAAGAACTAAACAAAATGGAGGTAGGCAATTTACCAGGGTAAAGAGTTCAAAGTAATAATCATAAAGATGCTCGCCAAACTCAGGAGAAGAATGGATGAATGCAGTGAGAACTTTAAGAGATAGAAAATATAAAATGAACCAATCAGAACTGAAGAATACAATAACTGAAATGAAAAATACACTAGAGGGGACAGCAGATTAAAGGGTGCAGAAGAAACGATCAGTGATTTGGGAGACAGAGTAGTAGAAATCACCCATTGAAGCAAAAAGAAAAAAAGAATTAAAAAAAATGAGGATAGTTTGAGGGACCTCTGGGAGAACATCAAGCATAATAACATGTACATTATAGGGGTCCAGGAAGGAGAAGATAGAGAAAGGGACAGACAACATATTCAAAAAAAATATAATGGCTGAAACCTTTCCTAGCCTGGTGAAGGAAAAAGACATCCAAGTCCAGGAATCACAGAGTCCCAAACAAGATGAACCCAAAGAGACCCACACCAATACACATTATAATTGAATAGTTAAAGGTTAAAGATAAAGAGAGATTCTTAAAAGCAGCAAGAGAAAAACAACTAGTTACTACAAGGGAACCCCCATAAGACTATCAGCTGGCTTTTCAGCAGAAACTTCCACCCAAAATACTCTAACCAGCAAAGTTATCATTCAGAATTAAAGGAGCTATAGTTTCCCAGATAAGGAAAAGCTAAAGGAGTTCATCACCACTAAATCAGCCTTATGAGAAATATTAAATGGATTCCTTAAAATGGGAAAGGCCATAACTAGAAATAAGAAAATTATGAAAGAAAAAATGTCACAGGTAAAGGCAAGCATACAGTAAAGGTAGTGGATCAACCACCTATAAAGCTGATAAGATTAAAAGACAAAAATAGTAAAATCACCTATATCTAAAATAATTAGTTAAGTGATACACAAAATAAAGAGATGTAAAATATGACATCAAAAGCAGAAAACATTGAGGAGTAGAAATGTAGTGCTTTTAGAATGTGCTTGAACTTAAGTGACCAGTAACTTAAAATAGACTGCTATATACATAGGTTGTTATATATGAACCTCATGGTAGCAACAAACCAAAAACCTATAACAGATACACAAAAGATACAGAGAAAGGAATACAAACATAATACTAAAGAAAGTCATCAAATCACAAGGGAAGAGAACAAGAGAAGAAGAAAGGAGCAGACAAGAACAAAAACAACCAGAAAACAATTAAGAAAATGGCAATAAGTACATACCTATCAATAGCTCCTTTAAGTGTAAATGGAATAAATGCAACAATCAAAAGACAGAGGGTGCCTGAATGGATACAAAAGCAAGACCCATCTATATGCTGCCTACGAGAGACTCACTTCTGTTAAAAAAAAAAGTGGAGGGATATAAAATGTTATTCCATGCAACTGGAAAGAAAAAGAAAGCTGGTGTAGCAATACTTATTTCAGACAAAATAGACTTTAAAACAGAGACTGTAACAAGAGAAAAGGGGCATTACATAATGTTAAAGGGATGATAAAATACTGAGGAATAAAATTAACCAAGAAAGTGAAAGACCTGTATTCTGAAAATTATAAGACACTGATGAAAGAAATTGAAGATGACACAAATTAATGGAAAGCTATACTGTGCTCATGGATTGGAAGAATTAATACTGTTAAAATGTCCATACTACCCAAAGAAATCTACAGATTCAGTGCAATCACTGTCAAAATACCAGTGACATTTTTTACAGAAGTGGAACAAATAATCCTAAAGTTTGTATGGAACCAGAAAAGAGCTCAAATAGCCAAAGCAACCTTAAGAAAGAAGAGCAAAGCTGGAGGTATCATACTGCCTGATTTCAAAGTGTACCCAGACTTCAAACTGTACTACAAAGCTATAGTAATCAAAACTGTATGGTAGTGGAACAAAAACAGACACATAGATCAATGGACCAGAATAGAGAGCCCAGAAATAAACCCACACTCATACTGTGAATCTATGACAAAGGAGGCAAGAATATACAATGGGGGAAATGATAGCCTCTTCAATAGATGGTGTTGGGAAAACTGGACTGCTACATATAAAAGAATGAAAATGGACCACTTTCTTACACCATATACAAAAATAAACTCAAAATGGATTGAAAACTTAAATTTAGGACCTGAAACCATAAAACTCCGAGAACAAAACGTAGTCAGTAGCTTCTTTGACATCAGTGTTAGCAGTATTTTTTTGGGTATGTCTCCTCAGGCAAGGGCAAGAAAAGCAAAAATAAATGGGACTACATCAAACTAAAAAGTTTTAGTAATACAACATTGTAAATCAACTATATCCCAATAAAAATTTTTAAAAAACACTAAAAAGCTTCTGCACAGCAAAGGAAACCACCAACGAAACAAAAAGGCAACCTACTGAATGGGAGAAGATAATTTGCAAATGATATATTCAATGAGGGGTTAATATCCAAAATATTTAAGAAACACACACAACTCAATATCAAAAAAGGAACAATCTTAAAAAAAAATGGACAGAGGACCCAAATAGACATTTTTCCAAGGAAGACATACAGATGGCCAATAATCACATGAAAAGATGCTCAACATCACTAATCATCAGAGAAATGCAAATCAAAACTACAATGAGATATTACCTCACACCTGTCAGAATGGCTATCATCAAAAAGATAAGAAACAACAAGTGTTGGTGAGGATGTGGAGAAAAGGGAATCCTTGTGCACTGTTGGTGGGAATGTAAATTGGTGCAGCCACTGTGGAAAATAGTATGGAGATTCCTCAAAAAAATTAAAAATAGAACTACCATTTCATCCAGCTATTCCACTTATGGGTATTTATCTGAAGAAAATGAAAACACTAGTTCAAAAAGATATATGCACCCCTATGTTCATTGCAGCATTATTTACAATAGCCCAGATATGGGAGCAACCTAAGTGTCCATCAATAGATGAATGGATAAAGAAGATATGTTATGTATATACATAAATACACACACACACACACACACACACACACACACACATACACACACATACACACACAATGGACTATTACTCAGCCATAAAAAAGAATGAAATCTTGCCATTTGTAACAACATGGATGGACCTAAAGGGTATTATCCTTAGTGAAATAAGTCAGTGAAAGACAAATACCATGTGATTTCAAATTTTAATGTGGAATCTAAAAAACAAGTGAACAAACAGAACAGAAACAGGCTCATAAATACAGAAAATAAACTGGTGGTTGCCAGAGGGGAGTAGGGTTGGGTGGTTGGGCAAAATAGATGAAGAGGATTAAGAAGTACAAACTTCCAGTTGTAAAATAAATAAGTCATGGGATGTAGTGCACAGCATAGGAAATATAGTCAATAGTGTTGTAATAACTTTGTATGGTGACAGATGGTTAGTAGACTTATCACGGTGATCAATTCATAATGTATATAAATGTCGCATCACTATGTTGTAGGCCTGAAACTAATAATATTGTATGTCAAGTATACTAGTATTAAAAAAAGAAAAGAAAAAAGTAATTCACAGGCGCTTTACAGAAGAAACACAAATGGCAAATAAAATCTGAAACTCCAAACTTGTCATTGCTATACACGGGACAGCAAATTGGTTGAAAAATAATTTGCCATTATCTCCAAAAATTGAAGGTGCTCATCCCCTATCACCCAGCAAGACCTCTGACGTTATTATCCCAGTCTCTTGTGCTGCTGAACAAGCAGTTGTATATAAGAATTTTCATAATTTCATTGTTTCTAATTGCAAAAACCTGGAAACAGTCCAAGTATCTGTCAATAGAAGAATGAATAAATATATTCTGGTATAGTCACAAAATAAAATGTTAAATGGTAATGAAAACAATAAATTATAGCCACAAAACTACATGGTTGCATATCAGGAAGAAAACTATGAGTTAAGAAAAGACAGAAAAAAAAGAACACATTCAGTGTGTGTCTCTATAAAACATTCACAAACAGACAAACAATATAATATTTAGGGATACAAATACATATAATAAAACTATATGAAAAAAAGCAAGGGGCTGATAAGTGCATCTGCTACCTAGTTAGGAAAAGTAGTATGTCAGAGTTAAGATGTTCATCCTTCTCCATCCTATACCATGCCTGACATGACACTGACACTGCAACTACAGAGTTGGGCCTCTGAGATTTGGCCCAGAGAGAGGTCAGAATTATTACCCCTTTTAGATGACATCTTCAAACCATCAAACCTTAAGTGTTTTCTGATTGTTACTACATTGATCTGGTTGTCAGGAGATATGCCTTCTAGTCCTGCCTCTGACTTTAACGTACTATGTGCGTTTGGGCACGTTATTTTCAGGACCTCAGTTTCTCCATTGATAACGTGAAAGATTTGGACCAGGTTATCTCTAAAGCCTTCTCAGAAGCCAGATATGCTAAACTTCTGTGATTCCAGCTGATTTCATCTACTCTTATGGTACCTTTCTGAGATATGTTGGTGAAGGACCCATTCTCAAGACTATTGAATGAATAAATAAAACAAAACAAAAACAAAAAATATGGCATATCAAAGCTGTGGCTTTCAAAAGTCCAAGCGAAAGCAAATAATACGGATGTATAGATGATCCTACCTCTCTATTGTTGTCATTTGTTTTTCCATTTTTACCAGTAGTTCAGGATAAATATTTTAGAGTGAAATCTGGAAGAGTTGAATGAACACATTGTGATGTTACAGCTTAAGAGTATTGATAGTAATAATTCTGTAACTGGTAAAATTAAGCTGCAGAGCAAGATTTCTAGCATGGGAGTTAAAAAAAAAAAAACTGTATTGTTCTTCTGCTCCCTTGTGGAAAGTTTGGTGTACTACAGCAATGTGTCATGCATCCCATGCAAAACAGGTACCCTCAGCCCTGAAGAGGTTAAAGTTTTCTTTGTAAGAGCCCAAAGTCCACTCTATATTGCAGAATATTTTGTTACAATTTTTAATTTTATTATTCTATTTAAAACAAAATTTTTTTCTGCACAACTTCGACTCAGGATTCTTCAGGGATTTCTAAAACTTTTTCTGAGAGAGATCCAGTCTGAAAGATTACTGTAAAATCTAAAATGTTTATAGTCTCCAACCCTGCCAATGCTTATTTAGACTGTGTATAATATAAAAATCACTAGTTGAAAAACTATCCATTATCATGTTTTTGAGGAAATCAGTGTGTTCTGACTCTGAAATACAGGTTGATTAAAGAAAAATAAATAAATATAGAAATGTACAAAGAAAAATCACCAATATTTCCAACAACCACTATTGAATCTTTCAGTTCTTTTATTACAAGTTATTTTTCTAAACATATTTACCATTGTTGTACAAAGTAAGCAATTAGTAAAGAGTTGCTGAATATATAGGAATATATATATAAGCATTTCCTCTTTGCATTAAATGTCCCTTGTAAATATAATTTTAACCTCTTAAAATATTTATTCAAATTAATGTGTAGTTAAACATGTCTCATTATGTTTTTATGGTACATGATAAATCTTAAGATAGCTTCCAGAAAGTTTATACTCTTTTATATCCCTACTAGTAGGATATAAAGTTATACATCTCACTGAACCCTCACCAAAACTGAATAATATTGTTTATGTTTTTACTAAATTGAAGGATGGAAATGTATTTCATTTAAATTTCCATCCTTTCAGTCATCCACATACGTGTTTACATATACATACATATATATGCATGTGACCTGCATACACACATATATAGGAAGGTGATGTGATTGGCATTTTAGTTTTGTTTATATTCTGCTCAAGTTTTAAGTTTTTTGTATAAGCAAACATCCATATTTTCATTTGTAATTTCTTCCATTGCTTTGAAGCTTTAAAAGTATCACCATCAGCAATTTGATAATCACTTGTATTTTTTTATGGTTTGATTTTTTTAAAAATCACTCATATAATATGAGCCATACTAGAAACTTCACATGAAGCATTCTTTAGGTATACAGTAAATATTCATTTAAATTTAACATGTTTCAGGGGAAACCCAATTTCTTCATAGGGTCAAGTATTATCACAGCATATATGAAAAATCAGGTTATTAAAAATATTTTTTTTCTTAGAAAACGTCAAGGTACATAGGCTAATCATTTCAAAGTCCTATGACCTGATTAGCATTTCTTAAACATAGCTGGTATTATCTGGACTCTTCCTAAACTGGCACAAAATATGAAACTACAAAAAGAACTTGGAACCTGCAGCCATTCAATTTTGGTGACTAAGAAACCAACAAGTTAACCTCAAGAAACTTTTAAGACTGTTTCTTCACCTCCAGCTCTTTTAAAGTGTATAAGAATGTAATGAATTGCAAATAAAATATTGCTCATGAAGGAAATTACTTGAGAGATTTCAAAATGACCAGCTAACTTGGTTGATAACTCCATAAATGCAGGGAAACATGATAGATTACCTGTTTCTGTGGAATTCAGTGTTTTTTAGGTGAGGTGTAAGGCCCAGTATTTCACAGATTTTTTCACATTGAATCTTGCTTTCATTAGGCTGAAAGATGGATTCTAACAGATAAATTAATCAACAAGGAGAAAGTGCCTAAGGTATATTTTGCTGGGCCTAGACGAGATAAAAGAGGATTATAAAATTTGCTCAAGCAGAATGCAGTAACACTGAGTGCTTATTATGTGCCAGGTTCTGTGGTAAATTTATAAGTCAGCTTTTAATCCTCCTATAGCAACTGTATGAAATAGTTACTATTATTATCCATTTAACAGCTGGGGAAAATGATGCTTAAAGTTGTTAATTAACATGTCCAAGTTCACGCAGTTGATAAAAGCCAGAGCCAGTGTTCAAACCAAGGTCTCTGTGATGCCACCAGTTTTAAGCCTTTACTATCTGTGCTATATTTCTGGGGGGTAAACATCTGTGAGCCAGATTAAATCTGCTATAGAAGAGAGAAAGTTTTCATTAAAGGTCTTGAAGGTAGAACTTGAATAGATAAAAAGAAGAGAGGACAGTATTTTTTTTTTTTTAGGGGGAACAGTGAGACCAAAGGCAGGGAGGTATGAACGAACACATAAGGGAAGTAAAAAAAAAAAAAAAAAAGGCAAAGAACCTTTTTTAAAACTGTATGCCAGATATTTTACTGTTTTTAAGAAATCCTGTGCTTTTAAAACAATTTTAAAAACATACAAAAGCACAAAAGGAAATTATAATGTGTTTTTATTTTAATATGTCACTCGTTTTATATCCCTACTGTATTAATTATATACTTATTTTTGTTAGTAATCTAATTGACCTCTTATAGATATATAATGAAAACATACACCAGATTTGGTTTATTTTCATTTTTCTTTGCAATATTAACAAATGGTTAGTTACTCAGCATGGATCTTTGCCTTTTATCAACACAGTGAGTCCCTGAAAGACTCTTGAGTCACTGAAAGTGTTTTCCTTTGCCTATGGTATTACATCTGTTATTCCTTTGTCAATTCTCTTTCAATCGTTTGGATTAATTTTGTTTTAGGTAGGTTTTTCCATTAGCTCACTCTATTATTTTTCTTTTAATAGGTAGGTTTCACCCATTTTCGTACTGTCTTGCTTCTATTATCTTGTTTTAAGCTTGCTAATTTTAATGTTTCTTACAATTTCTTTTCTAATTCTTTTTGTTTTCCTGATTGTTTTCTCCTCCTCACCCTCTTATTCTGCAGGTTCTTCCTCCTTCAGTGCTAAGTAACCAGTAATCCAAATAAAGTTCATCATAAAATTAAACAACAGTAATTTTTAAGACAAACTTACAGCAACAAAATTTGGAGCATGTGTCTAAGTCTATAAAAAGCCTAAGGCAATAGATCTGTTTTCAGAAATTGTTTTATTTTTTCATAAAGTCCAAATCAATGCAGTATTAGTCAAATCAAATTAATTGGTGGGAACAGATTCCAAATCTGTGAAAAATTATTTTACATGTATAAAAATGGCAAAAATTATCACCTTGAATATTTTCCAAATGTAAAATCAGAATTATTTACAAGTTCTACAGAGTTCATAAGTATGTAAATTAATTTTTTTTTAATTCTATAAGGATTTACACCCCACTGATAAATTGGGATGGGGAGGTCAAGAAATATGTTATCTCTTTTGTATGACATTTTTATAATTATATCATAATGTACTGTGAAACTTAAAGATTGTGAAATAAGAGTGCACAAGGTTATACCTAACCTATTTGAAAGAAGCTTTATCATTTTCAGTGACTAAGTCATGGAAAAATCCAACAATAATTTTTCATGAGAAAAACAGAGGTCTCAAAGCATTTGGGAGTAGGCATTAATTAGGCTGGGTTCTAATCCTCTGTTTTTCTCCAGGAAGCAGTATGATACCATCCACTATGCACTTAACCATCACATACCCAGTGAGAAGTACAGGCAGAGCAAGGTAACACTTCCAGTTTTTAGGATGGAAACAGTGAGGAGTCTTAAAATGACTTCCCTAGAATCATCATAGTATTTACTGGAAGTGATTATGTAACTGAATCCTAGGACACTTGACTCCTTAACCCTTATACATACAGAATGTGATAGTTTAACCAAAGGAAAATGTGTCCATTCTTTTCTCCATAACACTGAGGTATTATTTTTATTGCTTAGATATTAAAGCCACAAACAGTTGAACATGTTTTTTGAATGAAGTTATAGAAAAGTCTTTATATATATTGAATTCCCTCAGGTCTGTACAGAAAAGGCAATAGTTTATGTGCTCCAGTTTTTTTTTTAATTTGAAATAGAAACCACTTAATTACAAAGAAAGTGAGAATTTTCCAAAGCTAAGATGATCTCAGGCAGTGACAGCATAACAATACAAATCCTTTGAAAGATGTGTTTAAGAATGCAACCTGACAAGTCCTTGTACTCCTTTCTTACTGTTCTATTTCCCAAAAAGGGAATATTGCTAAGAAATAATTCACTGGGTTCTCCAGAAAACATTTCAAATAACTCTACATTGGCTCTATCATCATTAGACCCAATACGCTTATGCAAACTAAGTAAACACCAACGTGAACCTCAGACTTCTGTGAACTGTCACTTTAACTTTAGGGTTTGACATGCTAAAGCATATATTCTCTTATTCTGGGATCCTAGCCTTGTATTTAGGACATCTTTGATACGGAAGCTGTTGGCAGGTCCTTTCTGTCATCATGTTTCCTACAAAGTAACTTGGAAAACTAGGCATCATGAAAAATGCTAAACAACAGTAGGAAGGCCTTCCATTTTGTGGGAGGACTTCTGTCCCTTTTGCCACTTCAAAGGTCTTGGGAGACCCCACCTGGCTCTGGGCACCTGAAGCCATCAGAGGAGGTAGATGCCCGGCTTGCTGGCTTTGAGGCTTGTGTTTCCTTCTGCCTGAGAATATTTTCATATTTTTCCCTGGTTGATAGACTGTTATTGGAATCACGTATTTATTTAACCTTGGGTTCTGCGAACGTTTTCCCTAAAAGGCCAGGTAGCAAATATTTTAGACCTTGTGGGCCACACAGTCTGAGTCTGTTGCAGCCCCAGGCAGTAAGTGAATGGGTGTAGCTGTGTTCCAATAAATATTTATTTACATAAACCGGCAAATTAGAAAAGAACGATCGAGGGTGGAATTAAAGCATCTGTGATGTCTCCTTTTCCTATTCTTAATCTTCAATGGGTTGAGATCAAGCCAAAAAAAACCCAAAAAACAAAAAGGTAAAGAAAATAGATTTTAAAAGGAATGAGAAGGGAAGTCTGGGATTTATAAATAGACCACACTCATTGCTCTTTGCAGGACTCTGTTTACTAGTGTGACACTCTGTGATCCAAATGCTGAATACCAAGTCCTAGTCTCCTATAACTAACCTTCATAAACACTGCTGATACAATTTTGTCTGCAGGTGTCACCTCCCTTCAGTCTATGTATTTATGTTCCTGTTAAAATATATAGTAAACGGGAATATTTCTCCATTAAGGAGTCTGTGTCATTTTTGTCTCCATCACATGACTTTTCACTTACTTATCTGGCTTTTCTGCCAAACACTAATAGCATTTGGACACATGACCATTGCCACATTAAAATGAGAGACAAACTAATGCTTTTTGCGTGTTTACTGCTTCTCTTTGCTTACAATTTCCTGTCCACCACAGTACATAAATAATAAGGTATATTTCCCCTTTAATGGCCCATAAATTTGATAACCATTTGCCTTGTTCTTTGCTTTTATGAAACAGTGTTCTCATTTTCAAAATGTTTTGAATAATTTAAAAATTGTTTCAAAAGTGTAACATTTTTCCAAGTGGCATCTAAAAAATTGGGGTTGGCTTTATAACTTTTCCTACTTATAAGTCTAGTGCCTTAATCAACCTCCATATTTTGAGTATTTACTGTGGCCAAGGCATTATATTAAGCACTGTACCAAACTAATATCTGCCACCCAACTGGAACTAGTAGATAGAAGTTTGAGACAAATATGAAAGGTACATTTTTAACCTACCAGCAAACTCAGTTAGACGTAGGATACTGTCCACAATTATCTGCACACCACGCTCTGTTCTCTGCTTTACTTTGCAAATGGAGATTTAGATTTAACGTTCAATAGCAGATGTACTGGTATATTCTGAGAAAAACATCAGCCAAACTAGTTATTTGTGTAGTGAAAATAGGAATACGAGCTGCTTTGGTACAGCATGAAGCATTCAGAGCCTGACATTTCCTTAGCTCAGGATTGTGCCTAAGTGGAAAATTATTTATGTAGTTGAGATTACAGAGACTACATAATCTTATACTCTTGATTGGTTTTACTTTAACACTATAAAATTAGTATTTCTCATCTGATTATAAAATTATTTTGAATCATCTTTTTAATCACTGCTGGATATCTCAGTGATAAATGAGATACCATTCCCCTTTTTTCCAAGTTTGGGTGTGTCTGTTTTTTAAAGACAATGTTTTCAGAGCAGTTTTAGGTTCACAGAAAAACGAGAGGAAGGTAGAGAGATTTCATGTATACTCCCTGCCCCCACACAGCATAGCCTCCCCTGCTATCAATATCCCCCACCAGAGTGGTACACTTAATGAACCTGCATTGACACATCATTACCACCCGAAGTCTATAGTTTACATTAGAGTTCACTGTTGATGTACATTCTATGCGTTTGGGCAAACGTGTGATGACACATATTCATTATTACAGTATCATATAGAGTATTTTCACTGCCCTAAAAATCCTCTGTGCTCTACTTGGCAACCACTGATCTTTTTATTATCGCCATAGTTTTGCCTTGGCCAGAATGTCTTATAGTTGGAATCATACAGTATTATATATCTATTTTTCACTGTGTAAATTATGATACAATAAAATATTTACCCATATCAAGATTTTCCTACACTCAGGATTATTTTCTTAGGCTAGATTCATATTCATGCTGGATGAAAGGGACATCATTAGCTATTTCATTTTAAAAATTGACTATTTTAGTAGGTAGAACGTAGAACCATATATTGTTACTTCGATGAGAAAAATATGACTTTATTTTTAACATTTTTATTTCTCTGATTTCTACTAATGTTGAACCTTTTTTTTCTTCAAAATTATTAGCAATTTGATTTTCATAATTGTGCATTATTCGTTATGTCAGTTGCTCAATTTCATACAAAGGGTTTTAACATTTTTCTTAAACATTTATATTGAGCTTTTAAAATAAGTTGCCATCTTTATTACATTTCTAAATTTATTGTTTGCCTTTTAATTTTCCTAGTTATATTTTGAAATTCAGAAATTTTGTGATTTATTCCAGTCATTTATATCAACATTATTTAATGATTTTCTTCTGCTTTGAAACTTAGGAAGACCCCTCCCCATACTTGAAAAATTATTCATCTCTTTGTTCCTCTAGGATTTTATTGATTAATTAATTTTATATTTATTTCTGTAATCCAGCTGGAATTTATTTTGCTGCATGAAATAAGATGAATATATAAATTATTTTCCCATTAGCTAAAAAATAGCATGAGCATCATTTATCCCTTCCCCAGTGCTTTATGATGTTCTTCATCATATATTACATGTTATATATGACAAGACCTTTTTTTGAATCATCTAGTAGAGAGGTCTCAAATTTTTGAGCACACATGCCTAGCATGCACAATTTGTGCATGCACCATCAATATATGACTTTGCTTTTATGAAGACCTACACTAGTACCTGTTTGCACTAACCAAAAGAAATTCTAAGAGGATTTTTGCTTTTAAGAAGAAAGGTGAAAAGTGGAAATAGTGCTCAGCGTTTATTTTGCAGTGAGCTGTTATAGAGGCAACATGCACTCTTAGCATCACCAAATTCCTTCCCGGGAACCACATACAACATCTCAGCATCCAGCCATCATAGCTTTGAACTGTGTGGGTGAGCATCTGTGCTTTATCTCCATTTATTTCGTGCATCCTTTAGCGAGATGTGTCCTAACGTAATTCCTTCTTTGCTTTATGCCATTTTGGCTTATGAAAGGTTTCCTAGGAGCACTCCATTTTTGGATAGTGGGGGAAAGCTGTATTTTTTTATTACGTACTTGCACTACTGTCAATCCATATGTTAAGTAACACTTATATTAATTTGTATCTTGAAATCAAGTGAAAACATACTTTCTAATTTTTTTTATCCCACCCCTGGTGAATTTTTTTTGCATGCTACAAACTACTTATCATATGATTTCTATTATTTTAGCTTAATAACAGACTTTTATTTCCCTATATCTAGTTTCTCCCTCTGGATTATTCTTTCTTCAGACATTTATTTGACATTCACTTACATATAAACATGTGTATCATTTTGTAAATTTCCTGAAAAATCCCATTTGGACTATAATTGTACTGTAGTTTCACTCAATTTATAGATATTTTTTCTTTTGACATCTTTAGATGGTGTTCTAATTCTCAGTGTATATAGCTTTTGTCATCTTTATGTCTCTTGGTAGGATTTTGAAAATGAGTCTTAAAGATGGTTAATGTTACTTAATCCTAGGCACTGTATATGTGTATTTGCAGGTATAGGGTGACTATATAATTTTATCATCCAAACCATTTCATTATTATTATTATTATTAATTATTATTATTATTATTTGGCTGTGGGATCTTAGTTCCCTGACCGGGGATTGAACCTGGGCCCTCAGCAGTGAGAGCGTGGAGTCCTAACCACTGGACTGCCAGGGAATTCCCCAAACCATTTCACTATTGAGAGTGAAAGGGAACATTATTAATTTTAACACTGGGGACAGCAGGGATAAATGGGACTCTTCTAGGGAAACCAGGCCATTTGTTAACTCTGGGAACCTAGAAAGCTTTTCACATTGGAGAATGCAGGTATAGACAGTTTTTGCAATAACTTTTTCTGTGAAGGAGAGGAATAAGAGAGAGTGGTAGATGTAGGGCAACACAGGACCAAATAATGCTGTTTATTTTTCATTGAACCTGCTTAAATGTTGATAGGGAGACCTCAGTAAAAATAGAGATGGTCAAATGATATTAGAAGGTTGAGTAATTAACAAAGAGAGGTCTGTGAAGAGGTCACAAGGGGTAGGATTCTGACCAGAGGAGGAGGAGTAAGCATTGTGCTTACAAGGAAAAAGGGAAAGGTAACTTCATATGTAAATAAATTTGCAGGTAGAGACTAGGTAGCTGATGTTATTCCCATCACTTGTCAAAACATATAGGACTATACAATACTGAAAATACTCAAGAAATTTATCAAAAACATCATATGCACCTGTTTTGGAAATGGGATTTAATGTTTTTGTTTCATCCACAATTGCAGTGAAAATCATTACTCATTAAAATAACCCTGCAAATGTATATGCATGTTTCTGTAATCTCCATCTATATTTACTGTTATAGTGTCATTTTATCATTTTTCATATTTAATTTTTTGGCCCCCATAAGTCTTCCAAAGATACAATCCTAAGAGAAAGAGTTTACACATAAGTAAGAGGCAGTATACTCCTCTAGTTTTTATTTCATCTCTTTTAAATCCTTGTCACTTCATTAATTCCATTTCTTTGAAAAGGTATGCATAGTTTTTGCTACATTAAGTTGTTGTTTGTGCATTCTGCATAGCACTTCTGTTTGGCAGTGTATGTTGTGTTTAGCCCTTGTCCCTTTAGAACTTACTTAGCCTACAAAAGGGACTACCAGAAGACATCGCTTCTTGACCTAGTTTTCCCCTAATGCCAGGCATTTGTTTACCATCTTCATGGTTTTGTTCATACCTGTTGTATCACCTCTACCATCATTTACTTCACATTTTTCTTTGAATCAGCCCATGACTAATATCTGCACTTACTTTTATTTTGTTCTAGGCAGTACTACCTAGATATTGCAGTTTTGTTGTGTTAGCTATGGTTTTAGAATATGGATATATACTATATATAATATATACAAAGGCATATAACTATAAAAAAGTAGCATAACAAACCAACAGGGAGATATTTGGGGTGGAATGTTTTTCTTTTCAAATCAACTAGATGACGTGGCATCCTGCCTATTTCATTTACTAATGGGATCTATGATTTCTCTCTCCTTACTTTTTCTACCATCTACCTTAATTCATAAATGACTAGACTGGATATAACATGTTTATGTTTTGAAGTAAGCCATTTTAAAGCCTTTCTTAGCACTAACAAATAGGCATTTTTATAAAGGAAAGAGTGCTTAACACCATCTCATTTTATATAAAAAGTCAAAATGATATACTATAAGACAGTATCCCAATTTTGAAGGATTGTTTGCCAAGGATAATTTATTGATTCTAAAGCATTAAAAAAAGGATCAGATATCAGATTTTTTCAATTTTAAGCAAAATTGATATTTGGAGTTGAAAAGAGAACGTGTTATTACAGAGTAGATTTTCTTTTGCAACTGATAGTAACAACAAGGATACAGATATCCAAGACTGAAAGAAAATTATTTGGCCATAAAAAGCCTTCAACAGAATCCTTGCTGTAAATCATAATAGAGATTTTCCAAGTCTCACCAAACACATAAAGGCCATTACTAACCATTTTATCTGAAATATTGAATCAGATTAATGGAGGTGTCATATTAAAATGTGTTAGCTATTGGAGTTTGCACTGTGGCCTTACAAATTTCAGGACTGAGATGAAGGTCCTTTGAGTTTGCTAGGGAGACAGCACGATACAGTATAACAAGTGTTGAATCCGAAAGTTAGTAACCAATGTTATCTTAAATCACTTCAGCATTGTTTTTGATTAGTTAGTTTTGTTGATTATAAAATGGGAACAATAATGAGTCTTCTCTAGGTATTTTGTAACATAAATGATAAGATGTATATGCAACAGTTCTGTAAAGTACTACACAGCTATACATTTTCAGTGCTCTGATAATAGTATTTAGCCTTTCTTTGGATGTGGTAATAGACTTGCAGATTTGGAAAAGGCTTTCCCAAGGAGTAGCTTTTCTAACTTCCCACAGCTGTGCACCAGACCTACTGACTTGTTTTCGCCAACTTTCATTGCTACCTAGCTCTTAAAGTGTACTACTTTTGTTATGGAACAAAGCCTACATACTTTTATTCATTCAATACAAATGTATTGCTCACCTATCCTGTGAAAGAATGTGCTAGGTGCTAAAGTTTCAAAGGCGCACGTAATGAAATACTGTTTTCCAAAAGGTCAGGATATAGTCATGGAGATAGTCATAAACAATTGCAGTGCGCTGAGTTCAGGAAAACGAAAGTAAACCACACTGTTGCTATGGGAAAACAGAGGCCTAGGACACTCAACCTAGGCTGGTTAGGGAAATGTTCCTGGAGAAGGTAAGATCTGAACTTCAGCTACTGTGTATGTATCAAGTACAGTTCTAAGCGCTTGAGATATATAGTAAGCAAAATTGGGATCGTTCCTGCCCTTAGCACTTATATTTTATCAGGAGAGACAGACAATCTGATAATCCCTCAAATAAATACAAAATCACAACCATGGTAATTGATGCAAAGGAGAGGTACCTAGTACTAGGAGACCTCATAATAGGCATTTTTGTTTTAGTTTCAAGTTCCGTTGGGGGAAGTCTTCCCTCATAAAGTAACTGAGATCTAAAGGATGAATAGAGTTGATTGGTTTAGGTTGGGCCATAGACTGATTCCAGGCAGAAGAAATAACATATTTAGGAGGGAATGTAGCCATTGGAGTCTTTGAGAAGAACCCAATATATAGCAGCCCTTTCACTGTCTAGGTTTAGAGTAAATTCAGGAGAGAAAAAAAAGATGAAGGAGTAGGACATAAAGTATCATCTTTATTAATGACGAAGTTGTTATTGGAGAATGTTGCACATGTGTGAGAGTCAAATTCACTTCCTATTATTGCATACCAGGATTAGTCAAATTTACTTGCCTAGTTAAAAAAGATTGTAGACTACTTATGGTCTCCACAGAAGAGAAGCCTTTTAGGATATTTACAACACGAAGAAACAGAGCATGACTTGAACATTGTGTAGAGTGAGTGGAAAGACTATGTAGAAGGGAGAGGTTGAAATGGGGATGAATGATGAATGAAAGTTCTGGAGGAGGCAGGTGGACAGGGACTGGACTAGTGTGAGAAGCGCGAAGGGTCCAGGGCAAAGAGTTTAGGGACACACTCATTCTCAGCATCGTTCAAGTAAAGGGTTGGCATCTGAAAGTGAGTGCTGCTTACGTCTTGTGCCCTGCGCACCTTCTTGCCTTATCCTAGTCCTTGTCCTGCTGAAGGGCCTGAGACCGAAAGCAGAGAGGAGGTGCTGGCCCTGAGAAAGAGCAAGGATATGTCATCCTCTGAGACTGGAAGAACGACGTGGGAATGGAGATGTATGCAGATATTGGAATAGTGTCCAAGAAGTTAAGGGAGAATAGATTGGATGGTCTCACGTTTCATGATGATGAACTAGGAAACAAAGTCAGCAGCTTAAAATGAGTATGGAGTGTGAGAGCCGGCATATTTAGAGCACGCTGACAAAGGAGGAGGGGTACTCAACATGCAGGCCTTCGTTAAGACTGAAAATCAGTCTGTACCACTGATTACGTCCACTTGTGTATAGCTGCCTGGGTTCATGAATGGCAGAGGCATGATACAGCACCAGTCCAGGGAGGAGGTCAGTCCAGGGAAGAGATTTTACAAAGTGAGTATGATGGTGGATAGGAGTAAAAGGTGCTGGTGAGACAGGAGTTCATGTGATCAACCTTGGGAACCAGGTATTTTGTAGAGACAGGAGAGGCCAGTAGGGTGATAACTGACTGCGAGAAAATAGTAAGATCAAGGGAGACAATAATGGTCTCAGTGAAGCTGAAGAAGAGAGAGGTGGCTGGAGTCGGTTGGGTGTGTAAGATCTGAGAAGAACACCAGTGATGTATTTGTATTCTTTTCAGCAGATGAGTCTGTTCCAGACTGTTTCTGAGTGAAGTCCTAGATGCAGATGTCTGTGGATGTATAGCAGTGAAGGTCAATGAAGTTTAAAAGATGAAGGAACTGAGAAGCTCAGTGGCTGCATGGTAAGTCCACACAAACCGTGAACTGCCCTAAGATGATGGATGGATTAGACTGCGCATATTGTAATCCTCATTCCAAATGGCTGGGGAATATTAGTGCCTCAGGAGGAGGCCTGTAGATGACAGTAATGAGTGGGGTTAGAGCATGATTCAGTGAGGTGGCATGAGTTTCAAAGAAGCAAAACCTTGTTTTTAAAAAAAATATGAGTGTAAAAATATGTGGAATGTTGGATAATAAGCAGGCTCTGATTAAGAAAGCTTCAGAGGAATGGTGTCCTCCAAAGAAAGTCAGGTTTCAGTTGACTTCAGTGAAGAATTTGAGTATGTAGGGCGTGTAGGAGCATACCACTGAATGAGGCTCATAGACGACTCAGTGGAAAGTTTTTTTTTTTGAGTGGGAGGGAGTTCTTGTGTCATTGAGAGAAGTACAGAATAGTATGGAAAGAAGAGTAATAGGGATGTATGTGGACTCTGTTATCACAATGACTTGGCTTAAATCCTAGCTCCACCAGTTAAAAGCCCTGTAATCATAAACAAGTTATTAACTTGAGTTCCTTGTTTGTAAAATGGGGTTATAATATATGCAGCTCATAGCATTATTGTAAAGAGTAACAAATTAATGCATGTTTACTGCTTAGCATGTAGTAAGTGGTAAATAAAAGTTATTATAAGGATCAATTATTATTATTATAAGGATCAATAAGGAGATGGCCAAAGATAATAGAGACATGAGGCCTAGTGGCATTAACTGACTTCAGTTCTAAGTTATAATTAGAAGCCTGGGGATGTTTGCGTCATGGTCTAGTATGAGATTCTTAGGCCAGCACTTTGGAGAATGGTGATGGGGCATCAGTGGACATGCCAGAGCTACCAATGTGGTTCATTGGCTTTTCTCCTAGTTGAAGTCGTATCTAGGTGAAGAGTTAGGGAGTATGAAGAAAGATTAATTAATTGCCACTTAAAATATGTTCTATTATTATTCTGTGGTTATGGCTAAGTAGAATTGTTTTCTTCACAAGGATTCACTGGGATTCTAAGCCACAGAAGTGAAGAACTTCTGAGAGCTATCATGTGTTGATTCTATTTCCAAAGGAAGTAGTGCAAGTACCTAGTTCCATTAGTCTCGGGAAGTGGAGTCCTTCAATTCCAAAAAATATTTCTTGAATGCTTTCTATGTGCTTAGTATCAATAGCTCTGCTAGATCCTAGCATTATTAGGAGTATATATTACTCACTTTTGATATCCTTCTGTGAAAACCCTGAGTTCTGCTACAATGTCCGATGGAGAATAAGAAGCATCAAATCCACTAATTTTGAAAGATATTCTCGGCTTAGAATTAAATCAAATAGAATAGAAAAATCTCCCTCCAGTGTCAGGTTTGAGCTGTATGACCTAAACCCCTAAACTCTTAGCCTTATCTACCATCTCCTTCCTCTATCTTTAAATACTTTTTATTTCTTTTTAATTATAAAATATAACAAAGATGGAGAAAAGAATAGAGGAGAATATTAATAGCTAATACTCCTCGTGTTGACTTTGTACCAGGCACTGTTCTATGTGCTTAACATGTGTCAACTCATTTAATCTATAAAACAATGCTATGAGATAGGTTGTTACTATCTATTTTGTAGATAAAAAAACAGTCTCAGAGAGATAAATATGTAAATAAATATGTAATTTATCCAGGATCACCCAGCTAGTAGGCTTAACTGCTTACACTATACTGCTTCTCATGTGTCATCTTTAACAAATATTAACATCTTGCATATTTACTTCAGATCTTTTTTATGGAAAAAAATTACAGAATAAAGTTCAAGTTCCCTTGTCAAGTACTCCTACCCATTTCCTCCTCTTTTGTCTGCCCAAAGGTAACCACTATCTTGAATTCAGTGTTTATCAATTCCATGGATGATTCTACAAGTTTTCTACATATATATTTATGCACAAAGAATACATAGAATTATTTTGCAAACTTCTTATAGTTTGTTTTTTACTCTTAACATTTTTGAGATGTAGCCTTATTGATATATAGAGTTGGAGGCTGTTCATTTTTAGAATACTCCAGTGAACATATACTGTACCTCTTCTGTTTATACTGTACCTATTCTTCTATTCCTATCCCTTGCCCATTTTTCTGTTTATTTTACAAGATCTTTAAAGTTTTGCTTTTTCATATCCATCTACTCTTATTTCACTTATCCTATTGTCAGTAATTTCTTTTTTTAAATGAATGTAATTGCTTTGTCTTTTTGATCACCCTAAAAATACTTACGTTAAAGTCTTTCTCTAATTCAGAGATCAGCAAGCTTTTTCTGTAAAAGACCAGACAGTAAATATTGTAGGATTTGTGGGCCAGACTCTGTTACAAGTACTGAACCCTGCCATAGTAGTGCAGTAGGAGCCAGAGACCATACGTACATGAATGGGCATGGCTGTGTTCCAATAAAACTTTATTTACAACAACAGGCATTAAGCTGGATTTAGCATGAGGGCCACTGGAATGACTGTGCTCTACAACTAATTTCATCTGGAGTAAATTCCTGTTCAGATGGTTGATTTTATTGATTAGTCTTAGCAATATATGTCTCTGTGTATTTTAGATTTTGGTTTCTCTTTAAGGGGAACCTTTTTTTCCCCAACAATTGGCTCCACCCAGTCACAGAGGCCTCCACTCCAGTCCAAAGTCACGTGATTTCTGTGCTATCTCACCCTGACAAAAGAGGTGATACCCCTTTCCTCTAGACTATTTATGTTATACATAATTCTGTCATTGAATATATTGTACTCTCTGTTTCTGGCAGGGGAGAGAGGTCAGGGGAGGAATTAAACACATTTTTTTTCTAGGATGTTTTTAATTCCTTGGGAACAGGGTCTGTGTATTATTTCTGTATGCCTAGCAAAACATTTGCTGGACCATTTGGTATATTTTTCATTATGAGTTTTAGAGGAATGTAAATTTAAAGAAAACAATAGAATTTAGTCAAAATACTTGATTTAAAAAGGTTTCTTATCTTCCAATATTATACACTGTTAACTTTGAAGTAGAGAACCTTAAAAGATATTTATAGACTCTTACTTTCTTACTACTTGGTTAGTGAGAATTGACCTAAAATGTGTTCTTACAATAATGAGTATTCTGACAGACTCTTAAGGAAACTTAATTAGGGTCAAGACTCTTCCTTTAGTATAATAACAGTGATTGTAATTAACAATTGTACATACATTTTATCTAAATATAATTTGTACCCACTTACTTGAGAACCCTTGTACACAGAAAAATTGCGTGAAAAGTTAGAGAAGTCTCAGAAGAGTTTCAAATGAAGTGATCAGCACTGAGGACATAATTGAGAGGCTGTTAAAGGGAATATTTCAAAGAAATGTCTTTCAAATGAATGTCTTATTATATAGTAGTTAGTTATTTTCTGACCTAAAAAAATCATTGAAGGCTTGCTTGTATGCGGTTGATTATCAATTTGCTGATTAGGTTTAATTGCTCATAATTTGTATTCTTTCTCTGCTTAATGCCAATGTCATGCAGTGGACCTTGCCTATTTTTAAGTGGTTTTCACATCATAATTTCTCTTTTATATTTTGTTAAAGATATTCCACTTCTCTTTCTCTATCTGTTATTATATTTTAAGTTAAAGGCTGCGCTACTATTTTACAGCAATGTGATCACAAGTTGAAGAGTCTGTGCAACCATTTGATAAAGAGTTTTAAAGTGGCACCATTCTGGAGTTTAGGGTTTTTCCTTATTTTGTCATTTCAGTTGAGGCCGTCCTGTATTTATTGTAGTCAACACATGTAAGTCACGTATGTGATCTATATGTGGCTCTGACCAAAGGGTAAAATGTAGAGTATGAATGTGCGTTCTCACCGTTGAGTAAACCCCATTATTTTAGAGAAAAAAAGCCAACCCCATGTTATACTCATTTTTGACTCCAGGGGGCAGTGTAAAATAAGAAATGATAAGGCTTTACCTAGTCGCAGTTTATAATGTAATTATCAAAGCCAGAGGAAATGATGGATTTCATGAAGCCGACCAGGATTTCACTGTGGAAGTTATATCATTCTGAGATGGCTCTTTAGATGTAGGAGCCAGAGTGTCCATTTGAATCCTCATGTGGAGGCTAATAACGGCTTTCCTGCCATATTTCAATGTTCTCATCTGCAATCCTTTTATGATTTCAACCCAGACAATGTGGTTCCTCTAAAGGACTGGTTAAAAAATTCTCTATATTTCAAATGGACCTTTCCTATGTGTACACATGTACACATGAACAGGCGGGCTCGCACACACACATATCCCATAGACAGCCAGAGAGATAAGAAGCCGTTAGCATACCGTTATGGCTATATACTTAAGCAGCTGATATACTGACATGGTGGTAACAGAAGCTATTTATTGAGTGTTACTCAATAGCAGGCACTGTGCTAGGAGTTTTGTATATTAAATCTCATTTAACTTTGTAAAAAAATCTTATTTTTACAGATAAGGAAATTGAATCTCAGTAATTTACACAATGACTGCCAGCTAGCAAATGGCTCATGAGGGTTCAAATACACATGTTCTTTTTATTATGGTAACCTATAAGCCTATACCCTACATAACACATACTTTGTTCAAGAAGTAATAAATACCAGTTGGAAACAGATTTTATGATCCCATTCTGTGTGTCTGTTTTAGTGCCACAGCAGTTAATTTAAAAGATGCTCAGTTTTTCTTTGAGAAGAACAATTTTACCACTTCAGTATTTTCTCTTTCTTGCTAAAAATCACATCTAATGAATTTTAAGAGGCTACCTTGCCCAACTCCTAAAACAGTTCTGGCCTCACAGCATAGTTGCTGGTTGTGCAGGCTAGATTTAGTTGAGTCATATTAGAAAGACATGTAAAGAACATTTTTGGCTAAAGAGCGAAGGAATTAATATTTGGCCTTTACTATCCTATGATCAGTTCATTGCACATCCTGCCTTATCTACTTCACAGAAGAACGCTAGGGACATCTGAGAGGATAAGCACTTGCAGTTCCTTTTATTAAAAAAAAAATAAGCAAACAAACTGAGCTCCGCCTTCATTTATGCCTTTACATTACCAAAGATTACATACAATTATAATGTGAGCAGAATGGATTAAATTAGGAATTAAGATTCATTAATGGTGATTGCAAATCCCTGAAGATCATGGGGGCTGTAAGGTAACCAATATTGATAAATATTGTAAAATACTTACCAGTGCTTAGAATGATACATTGTTAGACCTGTTATAGATCATAAAGTTCACTTACTCTAACTCCCTCCTTTCTGATGTGGAAATTGACCCATAAACAAGCTTTAAATGGCTGAAATGTGTGCAACGTGTAGCACACATTTATAAAAGTAAGCATTGTTATAACACCATTTTGTAAGAGGCACTGCTTACGTGACCTTGACAATCCAGCCTTCTAACCTGGATTATAATCACTAGTTACATCTTACTAGTCTAGATATATATGTAACAGGAAAATTTGAAGGGGCTCTTCAACTTGTAATTTATAAAGCCAATAAAATGAGAATAAAGCAGTGTTCAGGTATTAGCTTATAATTCCCATTCCAGAAGTGCTGAAACCCTGAGGAAGATATGGCTCCCTTCTTTGCTCCTTAAATCTTTCTCAGATTCTTTATCCAGGGTACTGCTTAGCATCCTTTTGGATCTCACACTTTGGGGATAGTCTCACTGGCTATCCTGGAATGATCTCTTTCTTGTAGTAGAACCTTAATTACTAATTACAGAGGAGTCTTGGTCTCTTTAGCATCCGGAATTGTTCAGATTTTTAAATAAGAATCCTTCCTCAATTGATTCTAAAGAATGCTGTTTTACTCTAAATTGGATCGGCAAGATGACTTCTCATTACACAGGAAATGGCTTATCTCTGTATTTGTGTGGGTCTGCACATTTCTCCTTCTCTGAACCTTTCCCTCTACTGCTAGTGAGTTCTCCCTGCTGAGGCACTTGATTGGAGAGTGGTAGGATGATTATATTCCTTTAATTTTTGTGAGCAGCCCGACATCTAGATTGGGATCTGATCTACAAAAGTATCTTACAGTGGAAAGAGGCATAGACACTGTTGTACTTTATATAAATGTCCACTGGCTATAGCAGACCTGAAATTTACTTTTGTAACCATTTCATTTCTAGTATGTCTAATAAACATTAGGATTTGACCATTCACAATTAAATTTATTTTTAATATCAGCTGAATAAATAAAAGCATTCAGAAGGGAACTCCTGTGTCTTCTCACCACCTAATCACCCAGGTAACTTGTCTGTATGCACATATTCCCTATCTTCTGTCCAAGTACAATAGAAATACCATCATTCCTATTAAAGGACCTCTTTTCCACTTATACCCTGTGTCCCATCACTTCTTGCATACTCAAGAATGGTTTGATCCTCAACCAACTCCTCTTTCCTGCATCATCATTTTCTCATTCTCTGCTGGATTGCTCTCAGCAGCAAACAAGTATGCTCTGACATCTTCCATTTTAAAATTAAACTTTTCATCCCTTGCTTCTAAGTCCTGTCTTTCCTTAATATCAGAATTTGCATGTTTGTATTTATCTCCACAGTCACCGTTATCTCTTTAGCTGCCACACATTTAGACTTGTGTTCCCTCCACTCAAGGTCCTCAACAACCTCCATGGTGCTGGATGCAATGATTAAGGTTTAGTTATTCCATAGAGCTGGCCAAGCCATCTGTAAAACTCATCTCCTCTTGCCTCCTGTGACATCAGACTATCCAGCTTTTACCCCTACCTCGCTGGCCACTGTTTCTCAGTCTCCTTCATGTGCTCTTCTTCCTCTTTCTGATTTGTACAGTTTGGAGTGTGCAGGGCTTCATCCTTGGGCTTCGCCCTCACACCCCAGCTACACTCACTCTTCAGTTCTATGACTACATTCTACCTATATTGTTGCCATTTCCTAATTTATATTTTTAACTTGAATTCTTCCCAAGTTCCATTCTTATATTTTAAGCTGCCTACATGTCATCTCTACTTGAAGAACTTTCTTATATTTAACATGGCCAAAAGGGAAGTTTTGATCCCTGACCTTTCACTGTCACCCCACAACTACTCGTTTCCTATTCTTAGCCATTTCAATAATAAGCATGACCATTCATGCAGTTGCTCAAACCAAAATATTAGGTGTCATCCTTGGTTCCTCTCTTTCCCTCATCCTCTATATCCAATCCATAGCAAGTCCTGCGGGTTCTGTCTTGTCTGTCTGTCTCTCTGTGTCTCTGTTTCTCTTTCTGTCTCTATATATCGATCTGTCTGTGTAATCTTTCAAACTTGTGCCTTTCTCTCCATTTCTACTATATGTCACTCTAGTCCAAAACACCATCATCTATATCTTGAACTTAACTAGTCCCCTTGTTTCTTTTCATAGTGAAAGTGATCTTGGTAGAACATAAGGCAGATAATGCTGCTTTGCTGCTTAAAACTCTCTGGTGGCTTCCCATGACTCTTAGGATAAAATCCAAACTTCTTACCACGGCCTACAAAGCCTTGTATGATCTAGCTCTTGTCTGCCTCTCTTAAGCATTCCCTATTTCTTACTTTGCCATGCTGGCCTTCCTTTCATTTCTCCAACATACCAAGCTACTTTCTACCTCGGATTTTTGTACTTCCTGTATGCTCTTCTGGGAATTATTTTCCTTAAGATTTCAATAGACTTACTTCTTCCCTCTTAGCCTCAGCACTTTGTGAAGTTGCATCTCTCTTACCTGTTACTCTCTATCATATTATGCTGTTACTTAAAAAAAAAAATCTTCCTAGCACTCATCTCTGAAGCTATCTTAGCTATTTGTATATTATCTAAAATGCTCTATCAAAACCCACTAAGCTCCATGAGAAGAGGCTATCACTACATCCCTTGACCTAGAACAGTGTCTGGCTAAAGCAGCTGCACAGTATTTGTTAGATGATTTAATTTTGCATGATTTTCAAGCTATTTGAGTTTTTCCTTTTTTATGAAGAAGTATAACTGAACCCCAGATAGCTCACAGTTTGATGTAAATTTGATGCTATATGTTAAAATATTTCCCAAAATTTGGTGTGCATTTGTCCATTATATCTGTTCAAAAGTAATATGTTTTTTTAAATGCTTCACAGATGGTTAGTTAACATTTTGTTGATATAATTTCAGTGTTACAGAGCAACTGCCTATGTTGTTTGCTTGCTTTACATTTTGTCTGAATAACACAGGTTGCTGTATGACTACACACACACACATACACACTATTGAGTACTGTCTATGTTTGTTAATAAAGAGATTTTTTTGAAAATTTGCCATTTCATTATGAAAAATTTTAAATATATAAGAAAGTTGAAAAAACTTGTATAATCAACATGTATATACCCACCACTTAGATTCTAATACTAACATTTTACTATACTCGATTTGTCACATATCTATCCATATATCCATCTTTCTTTCCAAATAGATATATTTTTAAAGACTTTTTAAAATTTATTTTATTGCAGTATAGTTGATTTACAATGTTGTGTTAAAGGACTTAATTTGTTTAAGATAGTGAATATTTTCTAAGTTCTTTAATTTCAATCAGAGATGAAGCAAGTTGCTCCTTATTTTGCCTTCCAAAGGACTAGAATGGAATCTTATGATGAATTAAACCACTGTACATTTGACTCTTAAAATTCAAAATAGCCAAAAATTAAAACTGTGCTTTGAAACTAGTACTCATAGGAAGTGACAGATATGTCATGGTGGATGATGAAGAAACTGGGTTAAAATGAGCTCTAACCTTTAATTGAAGATGTTTAGTCTAAACTAGAAGCAATGGGAAAACTAAACTTGTAATTAATAAAACTGTTAGAAAAATAACCACAGTTGACTTCATTCTTCTCTTGAACATTGATGGTCATTGTTTCTTTTTCCCCATTGTTCAATGTCTGTTTCACTGCTTATTGACACCTGTAGTAGTGAGTGGTAAGGGGGAAGTATAAATGACAATATCCAAATTGATTTGTCATGTGATGAGATAATGAAATATTTTATTGCTAGTTAATTCATAGAATCATAGAGTATTGTTGAATAGAATCATACATAGAATGTTGGAACCAGAAGGTCTGTCACAGATCTCCTAGTCCAATCTCCTCATTTTACTAATGGGAAAACTGAGGCCCCAAGAAGGGAAAGCAACTTTTCAAGGTCACATTTTCCTGAATTGTGCATAACTGGAACACTAAACTAGTATGTCTAGAAGCTTCCTTCCTTCTCTACTTGCAGAAAGGCATGAAGAAAGGTTTCACATCCCTGGGCTACACGATCCCTTGGGTTCTTCCAGTTTTGACATTTGTTCATTATCTGATTGGACTTCAACTGCAACCTGTCATGTTCTATATTTTTAAATTGCATTTATAACATTTTAAATGACAGTAGTACTTAGGGTTCAATTAGCAATAGAAATTACTAGTTTAATGGACAGTGAGTTTCTGTTTAATTTACATATTCTTTTGGTTTGTTCCTACTTGAAGCTTTTCTAGTTATCATGAGTTATCAAGATGTGACAAAAGAGAAAAGCTTTAAGTACTATCAGAGGGGAATCTAGGTTTTGTGGGCCTAAAGTTCATACAATTGGGGCATCAAAATACAAAATTAAGGGCAAGAAAGAATATTCTAAAGGGCCTATGTAAGTGAGGAGCCCTGAAATTTAAGAAGCTTCTTTAACTTTACTGTGACCTACCTCTGAAATCCAGAACAGATAAATTAGCTAGGTGAATAAATATTTTTTATTGCACAGGGAAGGGACAAAAGGAAGCTAATATTGTCTAAGTACCTACTGTGTAACTGGCATTATGCTAAGCACTGTACACAAAGTATCTTATTTAAGCCTGAACAAAACTACAAGACTGATATTATATATGAGCTGTATTTCATAAGTTAGGTATGTCTAATAAATGGCAAAAACAGGGTTTGAACCTAGGTCTTTCTGATTCCAAAACCTGTGCACACTCCACCATACCCTTATATGAGAACAGCTGTTATCACAAAGCTCTGTTAATTATATTAAAAATAGAAATGCGATCAAATGTAGATATTGACAGCAGAGGGCTTCCATTCATAAAGGATAAGAGAAGTACTCAAATAATGATAAATTCAAGACAGAATGTTTTATTTGCCACAAGAAATGTTTCAAGATAGACCCATAACCATCTTTGCCAATGGTGGGAGGATTCTAAGAAATACAAACATAAAACAGCTTTTTTGTTTTCCGAGCACTGCTTTTAACTATGGTCTTTCCATCCCCCATTCCGTCCCTTAGCAACATCTTTAGTAGATTCCATTAATTTGTGGCCATTTTCATTTGTTCCAGTTTTGTTCAATTCATTGTAAAAATTCAAAAACCTTTCCCATCTTCTGTTCCAGTGCAGACTGAAGCTGCGACCCTGGCTGCTTGGAGACTAGTCTGGGTGGTAGCAAGTGCTGCGGGGCGGGGGGCTCAGTGTCACCTGGTTCTGAAGTGCATTCATTCTACCTCATTCCTTTCCCCAAAGCAATTCCTTTGGTGTTGGGGACAGGGAAGGGGGAATAGTGGGCACAGAGCCCTTCTTACATAATTTACTGGTCACCTTCTGTGGCTGGGGACCGCAGTTTGTCCAGTTTGGTAGCCTCTGCTGCTCTGCGATCTTTGCATATGTGAAGTGTGTGGCTTTCTTGAGGTACTGTTCACCTTCATCCCAGCTACTTCTATCACTGAATATTACCTCAGAAAGGAGCAGTTGTGTCATTCTTCAGCTTCTCCAGGTGGAGAGGCATCTTATTTGCGCAACATCTCTCTAGATAGCCCTACAACTTCTACCCTTTGTGTTGAGGTTCTCTTCTAAGTCCTCCAAGGCCCATCACTGAGAGGGTTTCTCCCATATTCTTCCAAGGCATACCTTGCCATAATCTCTTTTTGCCCTGCTGGTGTAGGCAACTCCAGCAGGGCTCCTCCCTTTAGAAACATCTATACCAGAAAAGGATATGTTTCCATGTTTTCATATGCTTTCTAAAACGTATCAGGCTCTCTCAAGAACTGTCTCACCATTCTCCTGACTCATGGCATTATCAGGTTGAGACTGCAGGCTCATCCAGGAAGTGAGAAACATCTTATCTTCTTGCAGGCAGCACTGGTCTCTCTGAATGATTCTCTTGAAGCTGTCCCTTGGCCTCGCTCAGCCTGTGTTAATGACAGAAAGCACACCAGTCACTCTCCCATAAGGAGAGGAAGAAGTAATTTCCAACTAGAAACACTGTACAACTCACAAAACTAGTGATTCTACCCTTCACACTCCTTATATAGACCTGAGGACGAGTGAGGTATCTGCCACCAGTTGTTACCTAGTCACTTAGAAATGGTTCATATTCAGCTTTGGGCCTTAGTCACTAGCATTCTGTTAAAGGATTATTTGGACTAGTAAGGGAAAGCTGCCTAGCACGTATGATAGTTGCAATAGGTCTCGGGTTTTTAGAACCTGTAGGAATAGTGATAGAACTATTGTGATTAAACCTGTATAACTGAAAAACAAATGAAGTATCATTAGTTTGTTCGTTCATTTGTATAGTTGTTAAGAATTTGGATTCTGGAGTTCAAAAGACCTAGATTCATGTGTCAACTTAGGAACATTAGTTAGCACTAAGTTTGTATTCAGAATAAATTTTGAAAAGTTTCTTAAAGGTCCTTTTCCTAACAGGCATTTATATTAGCTACACAGACCATAGAATGTGCTATAGACTTAATATTTGTGTCCTCTAAAAGTTCATATGTTGGAACCTACTTCCAGATGTGATATTTGGAGGTGGGACCTTTGAGAAGTGGTTCGGTCATGAAGGTGGACCCCTCATGAATGAGATTAGTGCCTTTGTAAAAAAGACCCCAGAGAGATTCCTCACCCTTCTGCCACGTGAGAGTGTAGCAATAAGATGGTCATCTATGAGCCAGGAAGATGGTCCTCACCAGACACTGAGTTTAAGGTTGGATTGATGAGAAATACACACACCTTAGCATTTTCTGGTAACATTCCTCTGCTCCAGGAGTCAGTAAAAACTTTCTGTAAAGGGTCAGAGAGTAAATATTCTAGGCTTTGTAGTTGCATATTCTTTATTTTTTTTTAATTTTTTAATTTTTTTCGGTACGCGGGCCTCTCACCGCCGTGGCCTCTCCCACTGCAGAGCACAGGCTCCGGACGCGCAGGCCCAGCGGCCATGGCTCACGGGCCCAGCCGCTCCGCGGCATGCGGGATCCTCCCGGACCGGGGCACGAACCTGTGTCCCCTGCATCGGCAGGCGGACTCCCAACCACTGCGCCACCAGGGAAGCCCCATGTTCTTTATTTTTGACAACCCTTTAAAATAGTTAAAAACCATTAATAGTTAACAGACTGTGCAAAAATAGGATTTGTGGGATGTAGTTTGCCAACTCTGTAAAGATAAAGAGAAATTCTAAGAAACATTAATGCAGAAAGAATAAATTACCTAGAAAGGAAAAAATAATCAGATTGGAATTGGATTTCTCATTTGCAATGCTGAAACTAGAAAGCTCCTGAAAAGCATCTACAGACTAATGATCAAAAAGCACCACAACAAGTAATACTCTTAAAGTAAAGCAAAAGGATCCTTTGCCACAAACCTTGGTCTTTATTTTTTTAATTTTTGCTGTACGCGGGCCTCTCACTGTTGTGGCCTCTCCCGTTGCGGAGCACAGGCTCCGGATGCACAGGCTCAGCGGCCATGGCTCACGGGCCCAGCCGCTCTGCGGCATGTGGGATCTTCCCAGACCTGGGCACGAACCCGTGTCCCCTGCATCGGCAGGCAGACTCCCAACCACTGCGCCACCAGGGAAGCCCAAACCGTGGTCTTTAAAGTGGCCACTCTGGCCTTCCTATAGCTATGACCCTCCGCACAGGGCAGTGATTCTAATTAGTCAAGTGCCCATGCTGTGCCACCACTTTCTGGTATAGAACTGGAGTCAACGAATTTTTTTGCAATGTGCCTTTACAGGCCATTAGAAAGGTATGCTTATTAAGGTAGGATGCAAGAACATGTTTAATGATTTATTAGCTTGGTTTACAGCTTTTAAATATTTAGATATATGGTATGTAAACCTCTATTTTTATCCTTGTTCCCACACCCACAAATGTTAGAAGAATGCCTGACCATAACCCAAGAATCATACTCTAGCCATGGTATCAATGATATGTCAAAGATGGAGTAAAACAAAGGTATTTGGAAATATATGAGAATTTAGAGATTATATTATCCATGAACATGATATGAGGACAATACTTGAATGAAAAAAATTACTAACCAAATACTAAAGAAACCAAAAGAGAAACCTCAAGAGAGAAGAGAGGAAAGGGAGAGAACACCATGCTGAGTAAGGTTTTATAGGAACAAATAGAATAGGTTAGACAGAAAGTTTGGAATATGTGCCTTAAGGGCAAAATAATGGCTCTAGAAGTAGGATATAGTATAAGGGAAATTTGAATAATTGCTAAACTATCTTAACAAAACTTAAAACCTGGGAATAGGGAACGGACAAAATAAATATCTTTCAAAGTTCTTTTTGCAGTTGTGGTGGTGGTAGTGCTGTGGGAATAGCTAGAAAAAGTGAAGAACATAAAGTATTCTAAAGGCCTCAAGTTATTGAAAAGGGGGTAATTACAGAGGACATGGGAAATATGGGAATATTCTGTAGGACAGTTTTGGAAATGCTGCTTTAGGCATGTTTAATGTGAATGTATTGATATTGCCTCTGGTAGATACATTATAATGACTCCTTGGTTCTGTGTCTTTATTAAGTACATAATTAATTACCTTGTCACATTGTTTACCATTATTTAATACCCCCAAATTGTTTGGAAATTACGATATAGGAATTTCATATTCTTCTCGTGCATAGTCTTTTGATGTGGTGAGTGCTAGATATTGCCATCTTGATGATACCTCTGTCAAATATTCCTTGTACATTTTCGGTGCTAGTGTTGATAGATTTTTGAGATTTAAGTTTATCTTTTCCTTCTTCCACACCGCCACCTCCTACAATTTTCAAGGATCACCATGACTCTATATTTAGTGACTATACTTTTTCAGACACTGAACAACACTTTTCGTTTTCTTAACTCGAGCTTGTACAAGCTGACAGTTTAATCCAGATACTGTGTAATCCTTTGAATTCAAAGCTTGGACACTGTTGGAAGAAAAAAATACATGTTTTCTATCATCTCAGTCAAAAGACAGAATTGAAAAAGAAAATGTTGAACTGTAAGTATTTTCAGTCTTTTGCTGAATGCCGTCAGGTTAGGAAAGGTGCACAAGTATTTTGATAACTGACTTAGATGTTTTCAAGGACTCAGAAGATGGGATTGAGAGATTGCTCATTTAACAGGCATTGATTAACATAGTTTCATGAGATAGCCAGTAGTGACAACTTTTGTGAGCAGTGATTTCATTTTTATAGTATTTCAGACTGAATGCAAAGCTCCAAATAATATGGAATCATAGAATCTCAAGAAACAACTGTCTCAGTCAGGATGAGCTAGAGTATGCTCAGGAACAAATGGCCTCCACATCTTAGTGACTTCAAGCAAGAAAGTTCATGCCTCACTCGCCCTACAGATCCTCCATGGGATGGCTCAGGGTTCTGCTCCTACATTGCCTTCCCTCTAAAATCCTGGCTGTTGAAACAGCCACTATCTGGAATGTGGTTGAGTGCTGCGGCAAAGGGGAAAAGTGTGTGTAAAGGCTCTCAAATCTTCCATTCAGCTCAGCAATGAAGTGTGTCACTTTTGCTCACATGGCACAGGCCAAAGCAAGTCACATGGCCACACCTAACTTCTAATGGGTGGAGAAGTACAAGCAATCTATGCTCACAAGGATAGGCATAATCTCGTGAAGAGCCCTAAGACTTACCGCACAGCTCTTCAAAAGGCCATCCAGTCTAAACCTGAACAAAATTCTAGTTTTGCTATGGCTAGTTTGTACACTCACACACAGTCTCCAGAATCATATACTCATACAGTTACACTGGATCAGCATTCTTTTTTTTATCAAAGTATAGTTGATGTACAATATTACATAAGTTACAGGTGTACAATATAATGATTCACAATTTTTAAAGGTTATATACTCCATTTATAGTTATTATAAAATATTAGCTATATTCCCCATGTTGTACAATATATCCTTTTGGCTTATTTTATACCTAATAGTTTGTACCTCCCTCTCCCCCGTCCCTCTATTGCCCCTCCCGCCTTTCCTCTCCCTGCTAGTAATCGCTATTTTGTTCTCTATATCTGTGAGTCTGTATCTTCTTTGTTATATTCACTAGTTTATTGTATTTTTTAGATTCCACATATAAGTGATATCATACAGTATTTGTCTTTCTCTGTCTGACTTATTTCACTTAGAATACGTATTAGAATTCTTTACCTATGAGCAGGGACATAAATTTGAGTAACCAGCCCAACATATAATTATTTGTTTAGACTGAACAATCTACAGGTTTGTGCCAGGATGTGTGTGTGTGTGTGTGTGTGTGTGTGTGTGTGTGTGTGTAATTTTCTGAATTAAATACATCTTAACAGAATATTTTTGTTTAACACAAATGATGTTTACCGTAGGAAAGGGAACAAGGAAGACCCAGTCTTCAAATATCCTATACATATTTTTTGATGATGTCCCAGAAGCTATGACCAAATGTTTAAGGGTAGGAATGTTGAATGAAATAAAGGGTAAGGAGAGAATATTTGGAACACATTTCTAATCTTTATAAACTAGAATTTGTGTGTATGAAAGATGGTTTGATTCAAGATAAATTTGTTTCTATTTTATTTGTATTTTTTATGGGAACCTTATTTTTTTTATTTTTTTACATCTTTATTGGAGTATAATTGCTTTACAATGATGTGTTAGTTTCTGCTTTATAACAAAGTGAATCAGTTATACATATACATATGTTCCCATATGTCTTCCCTCTTGCGTCTCCCTCCCTCCCACCCTCCCTATCCCACCCCTCTAGGTGGTCACAAAGCACCGAGCTGATCTCCCTGTGCTATGCGGCTGCTTCCCACTAGCTGTCTATTTTACGTTTGGTAGTGTATATATGTCCATGCCACTCTCTCGCTTTGTCACAGCTTACCCTTACCCCTCCCCATATCCTCAAGTCCATTCTCTAGTAGGTCTGTGTCTTTATTCCTGTCTTACCCCTAGGTTCTTCATGACATTTTTTTTTCTTAAATTCCATATATATGTGTTAGCATAGGGTATTTGTCTTTCTCTTTCTGACTTACCTCACTCTGTATGACAGACTCTAGGTCCATCCACCTCATTACAAATAGCTCAATTTCGTTTCTTTTTATGGCTGAGTAATATTCCATTGTATACATGTGCCACATCTTCTTTATCCATTCATCCGATGATGGATTGCATTAGTCTGCAACATTCATTATTTATCTAAATTATGTATTTGTAAATCACAGTAATATTACAGAATTAAACATTTTCTTTTTTTCTTTCCTTTATTATTCTTTAAAAAAATAAATTTCCCCCTCCCCTCACCCTCCACCTCTGGTAACCAAAAGTCTGATCTCTTTTTCTATGAGTTTGGGGTTTTTTTTGTTTTCTGGTTTTTGTTTTTGATTGCACATATGAGTGAGATTATACAGTATTTGGTCTCTTTGTCTGACTTATGTCACATAGCATAATGCCTTCAGTGTCCATTCATGTTGTCACAAATGGTAGGATTTCCTCGTTTTTTATGGCAGAATAATATTCCACTATATATATGTGTGTGTGTGTGTGTATATAGATATACACACACACACACACGTGTGTGTATATATATATATATATATATATATATATACCACAACTTCTTTATCTGTTCATTTGTCAGTGGACACTTTGTTTCCATGTCTTGGCTATTATTTATAAATAATGCTGCTATGAACATGGGGGTGTAGATATCTTTTCAAGTTAGTGTTTTCATTTCCTTTGGATATTCCAGAAGTAGAATTGCTAGATCATATGCTAGTACCATTTTTAATTTTTTGAGAATCCTCCATACTGTTTTCCACAGTGGCTGTACCAATCTGCAGTCCCACCAACAGTGCACAAGGGTTCCCTTCTCTACACATCCATGCCAGCATTTGTTATCTCTTGTGTTTTTGATGGTGGCCATTCTAACAGGTGTGAAGTGATATCTCATTATGGTTTTAATTTGCATTTCTCCGATGATTAATGATGTTGAGCATCTTTTCATGTACCTGTTGGCCTTTCATTTATCTTCTTTGGAGAAATGTCTGTTGAGGTCCTTTGCCCGTTTAAAAAGTTGGGCTATGTATTTTTGCTATGGAGTTGTATGATTTCTTTGTATATTTGGATATTAAACCCTTATCAGATACATGGCTTGCAAATGTTTTTTCCATTCCATTGATTGTCTTTTTACTTTGTTGATGGTTTCTTTTGCTGTGTAGAAGCTTTTTAGTTTGAGATAGTCCCACTTGTTTATTCTTCCTTTTGTTCCTTGTGCTTTAGGTGTCAAATTAAACATTTTAAACAGTACCATGCTGAAATATGGAAATTAGTGAACATCTTTTATAAGCCAGTTTGAAGATGTTAAAAGGAGAAAGTAAACTAAAAATATGTGAAGAGTACAGATTTTTAAGTCCTCATAATTTAAAACCTGATACTTCTCAAGATATATTTTTGGAGCATCTCAAATATTAGTACTAGGGGCACTTACGGAATAATTTTCCTTTGGGACAGTCCTACAGCCTAGATAAGGTCACACGAGCCAGAGGTAAGCTTTCCAGTTTTTTCAAGTATTTTTTCCTTCAGAAAATATCTGGCAACTTCTTTCAAAGTCACTATTAACAGCTAAAATTCTCACTTCCAGGCTCCTCAGTCACCTTAAATTAGAAAATGAAAATGACCTTAGTTTTTAAAAAGTATGCAGAGAGGGTGTAGAGAAAAGGGAACCCTCCTACTCTGTTGATGGGAATGCAAACTGGTACAGCTACTATGGAGAACAGTATGGAGGTTTCTTAAAACCTAAAAATAGAGCTACCATATGATCCAGCAATCCCACTCCTGGGCATATATCCAGAGAAAACCATAATTCGAAAAGATACATGCACCCCAATGTTCATTGCAGCACTATTAATAATAGCCAGGACATGGAAGCAACCTAAATGTCCATCAACGGAGAAATGGATAAGGAAGATATGGTACATATATGTAATGGAATATTATTCAGCCATAAAAAAGAACAAATTAATGCCATTTGCAGCAGCATGGATGGAGCTGGAGATTGTCCTACTGAGTGAAGTGAGTCAAACAGAGAAAGACAAATATCGTATGATATCACTTATATGTGAAATCTAAAAAAAGGCTACAAATGAACTTATCTACAAAACAGAAATAGAGTTACAGATGTAGAAAATAAACTTATGGTTACCGGGGTGGAAGGGGGGGAGGGATAAATTGGAAGATTGGGATTGACACATACACACTACTATATATAAAATAGGTAACTGATAAGGACCTACTGTATAGCACAGCGAGCTCTGCTCAATACTCTGGAATGGCCTATATGGGATAAGAATCTAAGAAAGAGTGGATATATGTATATGTATAACTGAATCACTTTGCTGTACAGCAGAAACTAACACGACATTGTAAATCAACTATACCCCAATAAAATGTTTTTTAAAAAGAATGCATCCGTGGAGACTGACATCAGTATCGCGGTAGCATGAAACGCTCCCAGAGCAGTGATGCTAAATGTGGGGTGTATGATTTTTAAGTCCAAATTTGAGCCTCTTCTGTTTCAGCTCCCCTGCTTCTAGAAAGTAGATTGGATCAGGTTCATACTGCCTCTTGATGGGGGTAAGGAATAGGATATTTTTTATTTCTATATCCTGAAGCTCCTTGGCCTGCTGTGATCCTAAGCTGATCTTGGTCCTGTGTGTTCCTGAATGTCTTGCTCAGCTTCTCTCATGCTCATTTTGAGTATTTTCTGGTTTTGCCTTTTTTGGGGATGTAAGTTACCAAATTCTGTGCACACCTATTTTGCAACATGGAACCTAATATTTAAATGATATCAAAATAAGCTTATTTCATTTTATGTAAAAACCAATCTAACAGTGAGTATTTGTATCCATTTTAAAAGTGAGAAAACTGAGAGTCAGAGAGATTTAATGACTTGTCCAAGAAGAGTTAATATTTGAACCAAAGTCTCTCTTCTTTCAAAACCTGTGGTTTTTCCCTGCACCATGATGCCTCCCTAAAGACAGAACACCCTATACAGAGAAGATCATTGTTCCCAGGAGCTCTAACCACTTAATGATAAATTTCTCATTAACCCTCATAACACCTAATATAGCAAGAATCCTAACCATTTAACAGCTAGCAAAAGTAAGGCTCAGAGATAATACTATTATCACCATGTTAGCAAGAGAAGTTGTTGTATTGTTAAATGCAAAAGAAGCAGATAACACACCTTTAGAAAGTACTCTTAAAACACTTCAGTAATTGATTAATAATACCATGATTTGGAACAAGTATTCACTAAAACTCATTAGTTTTTGTGGTCTAAACACCTATACTGATAATCCTTTCAAAAGATTTTTATTTGTCTCTTTGGTATTACCAAGCATACTTCCTTTCTAATAGCCCAAGATTGCACTGAAGAGTGTAATTAATGGAATGGAGAAAATGTACTCAGTAATTCAAAATTTATTGATACTATTTCATCTAGAATGGTGGCATTGAATATAACCTTGATTATCTTTTTTTCTTTTAGTTGAACAGTAAAAAACATAAGACATGCTTTTTATTACACTTTTAAACATTTTGGTGAAATATAGCGGTTCAGTAATTGAAAACACAGCACTCGATTACAGTGAGGTTAGTTTTTCTGGTTTAACTCCTTTTCCTGTTATGCTATAGAATTAACAGAGCTGAATTGTTAAATGAGTAGGTATAAAGTGTTCACACTGACCAACTATTGCACCTAAACAGAAGATTAGACCCCTGCTCACACCTCTCATATACTTACACCCTCGTGCCTCAGTCAGTTCAGTTGACACTTGAACAACGCGGGGGTTAGGGGTGCTGACCCTCTGAGCAGTCAAAAATCCACATATAGTTTATAGTCAGTCCTCTGTATCCTTGGTTCCTCCATATTTGAGGTTCCTTCACAACAGTGGTTCTGCATCCAAGGATTCAAACAACCATGGATTTAACCAACTGCGGATTTTGTGGTACTGTAGTGTTTACTATCGAAAAAAATGGACTTGTGCAGTTCAAACCCTTGCTCAATGGTCAGCTGTAGTCACATTCTGACTAACTGGCCAAATATGATCTGTGATCAATTTACCCAATGCAGAGAGATGTTGGTGCTCTGATTCTAAAAGCATGTACCTCTGAGTCTAACTTTTCCAGTGAGTGTTGTTTCAGAGGCAGAACTGTCAGCAAGTCATTGAGCATATCTTACACACAAGGCTGTTGTGGGACTGGTGTCAGCTGATTATTATGCATCCCTTGCTTTCACTTATCTTTCTTCTTACATGATTTTAATGGCTGTATGCTTTCTGTAGCACTCAAGTGTATTCTCCACATGTGCCTACTTTGTCTTTACCTGGTGACATTGGCTCTACCGGGGATAACTCTGAGAACGTATAGTATTCCTAGGTGTCATGAAGACATAACCTCAATGAGAGACTGGAATATAAGGCAGTAGTGGAAGATGTGGGTTATAAGTAAAGAATTCATAAGGCTACTATTAGTAGAAACTATTTACAGTAGCTTAAACAAATAGCAGTTAGTTTTTCTCACAAAATAAGAAGCATGGAGGTAGGCAATTCTTGGTATTGGTTTAGTTTTGCATTAATATAAGTATAGATAAGTAGAAATATGAATTGATCACGTCTTCAATGAATCTACATCCCATTCAGAATTAAGTCTGAATGCATGAACATCTCATATCATGTTCAGGCTTTCCCACGTAAACAGTCTCATCCTTTTTTAACCAGTCACCGTCTACTCCCATACACACACTAACACTTCAGCCATATCAAACTACATAAAGGAACAGATTTGCCACATTTTCTCATGTCTGTGTTCCTTTTATTCATGTTCATTCTACTTGTAACGTTCTCTATGCCCATCTGTGGTGAGATTTCTCTAATTTCAACCTAGCCATTGTCTCTTCTAGGAAAAGCCTTATTTGACCTCATCACACTCATTGTAATCTACATTTATCTCAATCCTAGCCTTTATTTCAATGTATTATAATTGCTTTCTTACATGTCTGTATCTTCCATTCAACTGAGCAAATTGAGGGCACAGACGTTGCCTCGTTTATCTTTGTATTTCAAGTGCCTACCATAATGTCAGTGTACAGTAGGATCACAATAAATATTGAATGAATACACAATCACTTGATGAGCCTGAGCTTGATTTTCCATGCTGAGGAGGAGGACCATCTTACCCATAATGCTTAGGGTCTTTTATGTAGTGTAGCTTCATAGATACCATTCCTTGCTCCCTCTCTGTAAACTGAAGTCAAGGTGTGGAAATTGCTTCTAAAGCTGTATCAACAGCTAGCAGCACGGCTGCTGTGGCATCTGGAGGATACGCTATTTGCCCACAAGGAAGAATATTTTTTCCTTGGTGCCTAGAAAGTATGAGTTGCTTCTACCTTAATACATAAAAAAGGGGAACAATCAATTTGTTGATGATAGCAAAATAAAGCATGGTCTCAGGTGTTTAAAGTGTAATGATTTTAGAAAGCCCATGCTAAAAAGTTACACATAATTTTTTTTTGATAGGAAGGGGAGTATCCTGGATTGAATCCAGGAGTATAAAATCACTTAAAGTGAAAAAAAACACTGGTGAAATCTGAATGAAGTCTAGAGAAAATGTTGGTGTCATAGTTTTAACAAATGTTCCATCATATTGTAAGATGTTAACAATAAGTAGAACTAGATAGAGTATGTGAAAGTCTGTACTATCTTTGCAACTTTTTGTGAATCTAAATGTATTCCAAAAAAAGACTTATGTTTAAAAATAGGGAGAGGTTGCACTCGATGTCACTGAACACTTAAAAATGGTTAAAATGGTAAATTTTATATTACGTGTATTTTACCACAATAAAAAAAAATGAGAGAAGTGGGCATGCTGGGGGAGAGGAATAGTAAGGGGAATAAGATATCTTGTTTTAAGCATTCTCTGCATTTCTGCAACATTCGAGGTGCTGTACTAGAAATAAAAAGGTGTTTTGTCTCCACTGTTACTGATGAATCTACCAAGTTTGCATGAGTTTAAGTAGTATCATATCCGGGCCCTACTTGGGCCTGCTTTAATCCATGCTTAAGAGAGAGGCCCTGGAATGTATATTTTTAGAAAAGTGATTCAGATGAGTCCAGAGATCAGCCAAGTTTGAGAACCACTGCTCTAAGGTTTTATATCCACTGCTTTTATGATACTATTACTCTTATCTTGAAGATGAAACCGGTCAGTGTAGGATCTTCTTTAATATGGACCCTCAGACCTGGAAAGACTGTTACAGCCCAAGGCCAAAGCCATGAATACTGCAGTGAAGCTAGCAGAGCAAGGTAGAAGGAGAAATGTCATAGAACTGGATCAAATATCATACTTTATGTAAAGCTCCAAATCGAGAAGGGTAATTCCCCTGAAAAGTTCTTGATTGTGTATTATAGACTGAACTTAGCTCCACAACATCGGTCTCCGGATTTCTCCTCACTCTCCTGACTTCTAAATTGTGGAAAGTACCACGTTCACTCTTGGACCTCTGTTGTTATTTATACTCATTCCGCTGGAGATCTCTCTCAGTAGCTTAATTTTAAATTCTGTCTGTTCACTGCTGTTTCCCAGATTTACACCGCCAGCCTGGAGCTCTCTCCCAAACTCCGTATTAATATATCCAGCTGCCTCCTTGACATCTCCACTTAGATATCTAATATGTCCAACTGAACTGCTGATCTTCTCCCCTAGACAAGCTCCTCCTGTGGTTTTCTCCATCTGAGTTAATGGCGAATCTTTCTAGTTTCTCAGGCCAAAAACCTGTAGTGATTTTTTAATACTCTCTTTTTCTCCCACTGCACATAATATCTTTTACAAATCTTCCTAACTAGTCTTACCCTCTTCAGCCTGACATCCACACTGTGGCAGAGTAAAGTTTTAGAAAATATAAATTTCATCACAATATTTTGCTGTTGAAAATAATGTCTGCATTCTTTATCATGCCATTCAATGGTCTACATGCTGTGCCCACCCCCTTACCTCTCACTTCAGTCTTCCCCTTCCCCCAAATCCTATACTCCAGCTCTACTGACGTGCTTGTAATTACCTTAAGCCTAACAGGTGCATCAGGAAATCATACATTTTTCATACTTTCCCTTCTCTTTGAAATATCCTCCTCCCTACCCTAGGATGGTTATTTCCTAAATCACTGAATGTGTAATTGGGATAAACTCACCTGACCATTAGCAGAACCTTCTTGTTAGTTCTTCGGCCTATGAGGTAAGAGCATCAGGCCAAGAGACGTATTTTACACTAAAGGAGGTACAGCAGTGGGTACACAGTCATGAGATCTACTGGTCCTATCACATACTACATGACCAAGATGCTACCAGCTTGAGAGTGATGAAATAAACAGTCACAGCTGAGATAGCAGCTCAGCAATGATACTCTGCTGGGGTAGGGCATCATCCTCAAGGACACAGAATGCCCTCTACATTAAGTGCCAGTGGCTTTGTCCATTCAGGCTGCTATAACACAGTGCCACAGACTGGGTAGCTTATAAATGACAGAATTTGATTTCTCACCATTCTGGAGACTGGAAATCCATGATCAAGGCACCAGCATGGTTGTCTTCAAGTGAGGGTCCACTTCTTGGTTCATAGCCAACATCTTCTCGCTGTGTCCTCACACGTTGGAAAGGGCAAGGGATCTCTTTGGGGTCTCTTTTATAAGAGCACTAATCCATTTATGGGGGCTCTGACCTCATGACGTAAGTACCTCCCAAAGGCCCTACCTACTAATACCATCTCATCAGGCATTAGGATTTCAACATACGAATTTTGGGGAAATTATAAATATTCAGACTATAGCAGCCAGTATATTGTTCTATGCTCCCCAAAATTAGAATACATGAGTACAGGAAACAAGACATGTAAGTATGAGTGGCCTTACTCATCATCACTTGTCCTTCCTCTTCCCACAACTCTGGATCCTGTAGATTTAGCAATATGTGTTCCCAGAGGGTGGGTGCTTCCACCAGGGGACACAGCAAAAGTCTCATCAAACATGAATGCCCAGCAGGTGCAGAAAGGAGTCACGATCCTGGCAGGAATCAGTGGCCCTGATCATCAAGAGGAGACAGAGCTGATGTTTCACAGTGGGCCTCAGAGGGTATGTTTGGCACTCAGGTGATCCACTTGATTTCTCTTGTTACTTCCTAGCCCAGTTTTGACACTGAATGAACAGGTGCAGAGGCCATGGCCTGAGAAGAGCCTGATAACTGGGATCTGCTCAAGGATGATGGTCTGGGCTACCCCCCCCCCCCGAGATAATCCACTGAGACTAGGAGAGGCGATAGTTGAGGACAAAATTTATCTAGAATGGGTAGAGTAGGAGGAAGATGATGAGTATCAGATGGGGCCTGGAGACCAGCTTCAGCTTGGTGACAGTGGTTCATCCTGCTAATTTTCCTCATAGATGTTTCCCTCAGGAAAAGCCCACCAGATTCCTGAAGGATCTGCTTCCAGAAGTTATACGAAAGACATAGATCTTAGCAGAACAAAGGGTGGATGCTAATGGATGCTTTGGTGAACTGCTCAATTCCCGTTCCCCTCAACACCTCCAAAATTGAAATACTCATTACCCCAGCTCTTGAGAGTATAGGTGGCTTGCAGCTCTCAGCTGAGTTTCTCTTCAGGGCTTGTCCTTGGCTGAAGAGAGCTGCTTTTCCTAAGGTTTTATCTTCTCTGCATGGCTGCAGGGAGAGGGAGCCTGTATCCAACTGGCTGAGGCAGGGATTCATGAACCCAGACTCCTTACCTCAATTTGGGAAAACTCTTAAGGGCCATTCCATCCCCAGTGCTCCCTGAGAGATGAGCTGAGGCTTTTGCTGTGCCTGTATCACAGACCAGCTTCCTCCTCTTAACCCTGCTTCATTACTCCCCCATAGGTGTTGCTTCTGAGAGCACTTCCAACAAATTTATTGCTAATCTGTGTATCTGAATCTGCTTCACAGGCACCCTGACACATGTCAAAGCTTCCTTCATCCTCTCTTTTCTTTCAGTACCCCAAAATATATAGTATTTGCACCGTTTTATGTAGGTCTCCCCCCATTTAGATTCTATGCCACTTGTAAGCAGAGAGCATCTACTTCTTCACGGTGTCATCCACACCTGGCAGAGCGTTTATCAAGTGAAAAATACCCGAGGCCCCCATGATACCACTAAATGTTTTTAGTCTGGGATATTAAATTTCAGCATAGAGTCAGAAGGACATGTAAGTGAACAGGGTGTTTAATTGGCTTAGGGTGAGTAGTAGGATAATTTGTATATAAGATTTTTAGAATTTGCTCCAATTGAAGACTTCTTAAGGAAAATTATTCTAGCTGATTCTAAGTCAGTGTAAGTAAAGTAGAAGAGTTAGGTACCATGAGGTTATGAATAGGATTTCCTAAAATTCCACTTGTATTGCTTCAGCAAATTTTCAGCTTTCTTCTAAAGATTTTTACTTTGCCTAGTTAGCCACATGGATAAATCTGAGAATTTTGTGGTGAGGGCAGGGAGTGGGGGGTGATTACTACCATTGATTTCTTATGATTATTGAGAAATCTTTATAATTAATTTAATGAAATTTATGGATAATTTAATGAAATACAAATAATTTTTTTTTAAACCTTAATATTTTATAAAATTTGCTAAATCTTGATATGCATCTAAAGAGATGTAACCATAAGGTCATAGGCAAAAGCCATGAGCATTTTCTTAAGATTAGTAACATTATTCTAAATGATGGATCTTTGATAATAAGAATTACTGTCGAGGTCTAACACATACGTTTCATTTTTAAGCAGACTGTTTTGCGTGTAGTACTTCCCATGCATGCTTACTCTTTTCAAGTGTGCAGTATACCAGTTTACTTTTCAAATAGTGGTAAGCAGTGTCATTAGATTTTCTGATGTTTTATTTCCCTTTTATAGAGAATATTTGAACAGTTAATATACTTAGGCATTTATAAATATATCCAAATTCTCAGCTCAGCTTTTAGTTTGTAATATTGTGCTGCCTGAGACAATGTTAGTATAGTTCCCTTAAGGACAGAGAATTTCTTTGTGGGCAGATCTTTCATGTGGGTGGTGCTGTTCTGTTGGCATTATAGTTGATGAATGTAAAAGCAATTCCATGACAAAAAAATTCAAATTGATGCCATGAGAATAATACCACACATTGATTGATTGAATTTGTAACTGTTATACTGATTGGTTTGGTATTGTGTAAATATGATCTATTTCTAAGGATTTGAACAAATGAAGAAAATCCAGTAGATATTTAGTTACTATAGGAAACAAGCAGAGACACGTCTTTTAAATATGAAAGCCCAACATTAGCTATTTCTAGAAGATCTACTACATTAGGAGTCAGGCCCCCTAGATTCTAATCTAGGTCCTGCTTTTAAGAAGATGAACTGAGACAAGTCCTTTTACTTTGCTGGGATTTGACAATAATAACTGTGACCATGTTTTAAATGCCTTCTATCATCTCATTCTATACCTGAAACAGCTCTTTAGGATAGGCAGTATTATAGTACCCATTTTACAGATTAGAAAATGGTGGCTCAGACAGTTTAGGTTACCTGTTCAAGATCATAACGAGCCAGGATTTAAATTCAGGTCTGACCCTGAAGTCTATTCTTTTTTCTAGTACAGTATTCTGCCTTCTCATTTATCATCCAGGGGACAGAAACAATAATGCCTGTTCTGCCTAACTGCCTGTTTTATAAATCTGTGTGTGTGTGTGTGTGTGTGTGTGAGAGAGAGAGAGAGAGAGAGAATGAGAATGAAATGAGGTGATGATTGTGGGAAAAGTTGTATATATTGCAAAGTGTGTCCATGTGTCATCAGACTGATTCAGAGCTGTTGATGCATTGTATGCTTCAATTATACCATCAGACCCTTTGTTAACTTGTTTATGCCTTTTTGAAGGAAGCTTCTCCTTTTTCTTTTTGTCGTTCCGTGTGGCTTCCGGGATCTTAGTTCCCCAACCTGGCAGTGAAAGCGCCAAGTCCTAACCACTGGACCACCAGGGAATTCCCTGGAAGCTCCTCCTCTTGAAAGGAAAAATGGTACATGAGAAGGGCAATAAAGAGCTATCCATGAGGTATAGCAAATCAAGATATTTGTTTACAGGTCTTATGCATTACAATGATTGGAGGCTAGGGAGTGATTTTAGGAGAGGTACAAGAAAGAGATAGGAGGTCAAAATGATATGAATCCATCTCCTTTAGATTAACAGAATACCCTGTATTTTATTTGGTCATAAATACCTTCACTAAGACCTCAAAGGTTCTGAGGTAGGTCTGGCTTTAGGAGCCCTTTGAGGTTCGTATTATTATGCCATTTCATAGATGGGAGAAATCAGGTTTAGTGACAGTAAGTAACTTACCCCAAAACACATAGTAAGTAGCATTGCCAGGCTATGGACCCAGGTGTGTTGATTTCAAAGTCTCCCTTGTAATCACTAGCTTAAATTGCAAGATAGTGTACCATTATCGGGCATGAGTTGGCTCAAGAGGAAGGAAGAATCTCATTGTATAATTGTTGAAGCATTTTGATGTAGAACTGAGGTTTACTTTTGCTCCCTTGGTATTCTCATGTCTTTCACAAATGCATTTTGCTTGTCTTAGGAAGCAACATACCTCCTTGTCATTTTTTGTGGAACAAAGTCAAGTTTAAAGAGTGACACTCTTCAGGCTGGGCAAAATAAAGACCTCTATTCAACAAATATGCATTAACCACCTACTGCCTACCAGGCACTGCAGTATGTATTGGGATCACAAAGATAAGAAAATTATTGGAATATAATGATACTCCTATAATAATATGTACTAAATGTTGTAAGAACACAGTGAAGTGAGTGACTGTTTTGAATGTATTTTACTTAAATTTGAATCTAATACAATTTGTTTGTGTTCTGTCTTTAAATACCAGTACTACCATATAATCCTGGGGCTTTCCATTTAATTAAAAATCTTTCTTATTCAACATCCTTATTTTTACATGTATATAGAAAGAAAAGAATAAGCAACTATTTCCAGTAATTCAAAATCCTAATGATTGTTGTACATGTTTCCATCATGAGGCTGAACAGGCTAACCAAAATGTCAAGTATCTGCTTTTTGATTGGTTTACATCAAGTAAGTATCAGAGAAAGAACACCTGATCGGCTCTTGATGACATCATATAAATTTCTGAGCAGGTAGTTGGTGCACCAATCATGCAGAGCAGAGTCCCTTATGAGGTAGTCACAGTACTCAAATTAAAAATGCCCAGTGTGGGGGAGACCTTCAAGACAGCAAAGGAATAAGACTTCCTCCCCATAAACACATCAAAAATACATCTACACGTGGAACAACTCCTACAGAACACCTACTGAACACTAGCAGAAGACCTCAAATTTCCCCAAAGGCAATAAAATCTCTATGTACCTGGGTAGGGCAAAAGAAAAAAGAAAAAACAGAGACAAAAGAATAGGGACAGGACCTGCACCTCTGGGAGGAAGCTGTAAAGGAGGAAAAGTTTCCAAACAGTAGGGAGCCCCTTCACTGGCGGGGACGGGGGTTGGGCAGGGGAGAAGCTTCGGAGCCATGGAGGAGAGCACAGCAACAGGGGTGCAGAGGGCAAAGCAAAGAGATTCCCACACAAAGGATCAGTGCTGACCAGTTCTTATCAGCCTGGGAGGTTTGTCTGCTCACCTGCTGGGGCGGGTGGGGGCTGGGAGCTGAGGGCTTGGGCTTTGGAGGTCAGACCCCAGGGAGAGGACTGGGGTTGGCTGTGTGAACACAGCCTGAAGGGCACTAGTGCACCACAGCTAGCCTGGAGGGAGTCCAGGAAATGTCTGGAACTGCCTAAGAGGCAAGAGACCATTGTTCCGGGGTGCACAAGGAGAGGGGATTCCTTCCCAGCATGCACACAGAAGGCAGAGCACTGCCTAAGCAAGCTCCAGAGATGGGTGTGAGCAACGGCTATCAGCTCAGACCCCAGAGACGGGCATGAAATGCTAATGCTGCTGCTGCTGCCACCAAGAACCTTGTGTGCAAGCACAGGTCACTATCCACACGCCCCTGGGAATCTGTGCAGCACGCCACTGCCAGGGTCCCGTGATCCAGGGACAACTTCCCCTGGAGAAGACACGGCGTGTCTCAGGCTGTTGCAACGTCATGCTGGCCTCTGCCTCCTCAGGCTCGTCCCACATTCCAATTAAGACTACCCACATTCCAATTAAGACTCCCCGGCTTGAGTGAGCAAGAGAGCCCTAATCAGCCGCTGCTTTAATCCCCTCCTCTCTGGGTGGGGAACAGACTCCTGAGGGTGACCTACACACAGAGGTGGGGCCAAAACCAAAGCTGAACCCCAGGAGCTGTGCGAACAAAGAAGAGAAAGGGAAATCTCTCCCAGCAGCCTCAGGAGCAGCGGATTAAATCTCTACCGTCAACTTGATAAACCCTGCATCTGAATAGATAATGAATGTTCCCAAAATAGAGGTGGTGGACTTTGGGAGCAACTACAGACTTGGGGTTTGCTTTCTGCATCTAATTTGTTACTGGTTTTATGTTTATCCTAGTTTAATATTTAGTGTTTATTATCATTGGTGGATTTCTTTATTGGTTTGGTTGCTCCCTTCCTTTCTTTTATATATATATTTTTTTCCTTTTTGTCTTTTTGTGAGTGTGTATGTGTATGCTTCTTTGTGTGATTTTTTTCTGTAAAGGTTTGCTTTTACCATTTGTCCTCGGGTTCTGTCTGTTTGTTTTTTTGTTTGGTTTTTCTTTTTGGTTTGTTTGTATTCTTCGTCCTTTACTTCTGAGCTGTGTGGCTGGCAGGGTCTTGGTGTTCCAGGCGGGTGTCAGGCCTGAGCCTCTGAGGTGGGAGGGTTGAGTTCAGGACATTGGACCACCAGAAACCTCCCGTCCCCATGTAACATCAATAGGCGGGAGCTTTCCCAGAGATCTCCATCTCAACAGTAAGACCCAGCTCCACCCAGCGGCCAGCAAGCTCCAGTGCTGGATGCCAAACAACTAGCAAGACAGAAACACAACCCCACACATCAGCAGAGAGGCTGCCTAAAGTCACACTAAGTTCACAGACACTCCAAAACACACCACCAGATGCGGCCCTGCCACCAGAAGGACAAGATACAGCCCCACCCACCAGAACACAGGCACCAGTCACCTCCACCAGGAAGCCTACACAGCCCACTGAACCAACCTCACCCACTGGGGGAAGACACCAAAAATAACGGGAACTACAAACCAGCAGCCTGCGAAAAGGAGGCCCCAAACACAGTAAGTTAAACAAAATGAGAAAACAGAGAAGTAAACAGCACATAAAGGAGCAAGGTAAAAACCCACCAGACCAAACAAATGAAGAGGAAATAGGCAGTCTACCTGAAAAAGAATTCAGAGTAATGATAGTAAAGATATCCAAAATCTCAGAAATTGAATGGAGAAAATACAAGAAATGTTTAACCAGGACCTAGAAGAACTAAAGAGCAAACAAACAATGATGAACAATACAATAAATGAAATTAAAAATACTCTAGAAGAGGACTTGAGGACACGGGGAGGGGGAATGGTAAGCTGGGACGAAGTGAGAGAGTGGCATGGACATATGTACACTACCAAATGTAAAATCAGTAGCTAGTGGGAAGCAGCCACATAGCACAGGGAGATCAGTTCGGTGCTTTGTGGCCACCTAGAGGGATGGAATAGGGAGGGTGGGAGGGAGATGCAAGAGAGAGGAGAAATGGGGATATATGTATATGTATGGCTGATTCACTTTGTTATAAAGCAGAAATGAACACACCATTGTAGAGCAATTATATTCCAATAAAGATGTTAAAAAAAATACTCTAGAAGGAATCAGTAGCAGAATAACTGAGGCCAAAGAACGGATAACTGACCTGGAAGATAAAATAGTGGAAGTAACTGCCACAGAGCAGAATAAAGAAAAAAGAATGAAAAGAATTGAGGACAGTCTCAGAGACCCCTGAGACAACATTAAATGCAGCAACATTCAAATTATAGGGGTCCCAGAAGAAGAAGAAGAGAGAGAAAGGACCCGAGAAAATATTTGAAGGGATTATAGTCGAAAACTTCCCTAACATGGGAAAGGAAATAGCCACCCAAGCCCAGGAAGCACAGAGAGTCCCCAGGATAAATCCAAGGAGAAACACACGAAGACACATATTAATCAAACTATCAAAAATTAAATTCAAAGAAAAAATATTAAAAGCAGCAAGGGAAAAGCAACAAATAACATACAAGGGAAAACCCATAAGGTTAACAGCTGATTTTTCAGCAGAAATTCTGCAAGCCAGAAGGGAGTGACAGGGCATATTTAAAGTGATGAAAGGGAAAAACCTACAACCAATATTATCTTACCCAGCAAGGATCTCACTCAGATTCGATGGAGAAATTAAAACATTTACAGACAAGCAAAAGTTAAGAGAATTCAGCACCACCAAAGCAGTTTTACAACAAATGCTAAAGGAACTTCTCTAGGCAGGAAACACAAGAGAAGGGCAAGACCTGCAATAACATACCCAAAACAAATAAGAAAATGGTAATAGGAACATACATATCGATAACTACCTTAAATGGAAATGGATTAAATGCTCCAACCAAAAGACACAGACTGGCTGAATGGATACAAAAACAAGACCTATACATGTGCTGTCTACAAGAGACCCACTTCAGACCTAGGGACACATACAGACTGAAGGAGTGAGGGGATGGAAAAAGATATTCCATACAAATGGAAATCAGAAGAAAGCTGGAGTAGCAATTCTCATATCAGACACAATAGACTTTAAAATAAAGACTATTACAAGAGACAAAGAAGGACACTACATAATGATCAAGGGTTCAATCCAAGAAGAAGATATAACAATTGTAAATATTTATGCCTTCAGCATAGGAGCACCTCAATACATATGGCAAATGCTAACAGCCATAAAAAGGGAAGACGACAGTAACACAATAATAGTAGGGGACTTTAACACCCCACTTTCACCAATGGACTGATCATCCAAAATGAAAATATATAAGGAAACACAAGCTTTAAATGACACATTAGATCAGATAGACTTAACCGATAGTTACAGGACATTCCATCCAAACAACAGCAGAATACACTTTCTTCTCAAGTGCTCATGGAACATTCTCTAGGATAGATTACATATTGGGTCACAAATCAAGCCTAGGTAAATTTAAGAAATTTGAAATTGTATCAAGTATCTTTTCCGACCACAACGCTGAGACTAGATATCAATTACAGGGAAAAAACTGTAAAAAATACAAACACGTGGAGGCTAAACAATACACTACTAAATAACCAAGAGATCACTGAAAAATGAAAGAGGAAATAAAAAAATACCTAGAAATAAATGACAATGAAAATACGATGACCCAAAACTATGGGATGCAGCAAAAGCAGTTCTAAGAGGGAAGTTTATACCAATACAATCCTACCTCAAGAAACAAGAAACATCTCAAATAAACCACCTAACCTTACACATAAAGCAATTAGAGAAAGATGAACAACCCCCCCCCCAAAATTAACAAAGGGAAAGAAATTATAAAGATCAGATCAGAAATAAGTGAAAAAGAAATGAAGGAAACAATAGCAAAGATCAATAAAACTAAAGCTGGTTCTTTGAGAATATAAACAAAATTGATAAACCATTAGCCAGACTCATCAAGAAAAAAAGGGAGAAGACTCAAATCAATAGAATTAGAAATGAAAAAGAAGTAACAACTTACACTGCAGAAATACAAAGGATTATGAGAGACTACTACAAGCAACTATATGCCAATAAAGTGGACCACCAGGAAGAAATGGACATGTTCTTAGAAAAGCACAACCTTCCAAGATGGAACCAGGAAGGAAGAGAAAATATGAAGAGACCATCACATGCACAGAAATTGAAACTGTGATTTAAAATCTTCCAACAAGCAAAATCCCAGGACCAGCTGGCTTCACAGGTGAATTCTATCAAGCATTTAGAGAAGAGCTAACACCTATCCTTCTCAAACTCTTCCAAAATATAGCAGAGGGAGGAACACTCCCAAACTCATTCTACGAGGCTACCATCACCCTGATACCAAAACCAGACAAAGATGTCACAATAAAAGAAAACTACAGACCCCCAGTAGCACTGATGAATATAGATGTAAAAATCCTCAACAGAATACTAGCAGACAGAATACAGCAGCACATTAAAAGAATAAAACACCATGATCAAGCGGGGTTTATCCCAGCAATGCAAGGATTCTTCAATATACGCAAATCAATGTGATACACCATATTAACAAACTGAAGGATAAAAACCATATGATAATCTCAAGAGATGCAGGAAAAGCTTTCAACAATATTCAACACCCACTTATACTAAAAACTCTCCAGAAAGTAGGCATAGAGGTAACCTATTCAACATAATAAAGGCTGTATATGACAAACCCACAGCCAAAATCGTTCTCAATGGTGAAAAACTGAAACCATATTTCTAAGATCAGGAGCAAGACAAGGTTGCCACTCTCACCACTATTATTCAACATAGTTTTGGAAGTTTTAGCCACAGCAGTCAGAGAAAAAGAAGAAATAAAAGGAATCCAAATTAGAAAAGAAGTAAAGCTGTTACTGTTTGCAGATGACATGATACTGTACGTAGAGAATCCTAAAGATGCTACCAGAAAACTACTAGAGCTAATCAATGAATTTGGTAAAGCAGGATACAAAATTAATGCACAGAAATCTCTTGCATTCCTATGCACTAATGATGAAACATCTGAAAGAGAAATTAAGGAAACACTCCCATTTACCATTGCAACAAAATAATAAAATACCTAGGAATAAACCTTCCTAAGGAGATAAGTGTCCTGTATGCAGAAAATTATAAGACACTGATGGAAGAAATTAAAGATGATACAAACAGATGGAGAGATATACCATGTTCTTGCATTGGAAGAATCAACATTGTGAAAATGACTCTACTACCCAAAGCAATCTACAGATTCAATGCAATCTGTATCAAGCTACCAATGGCATTTTTCACAGAACTGGAACAAAAGATTGCACAATTTGTATGGAAACACAAAAGACCCCAAATAACCAAAGCAATCTTGAGAAAGAAAAATGGAACTGGAGGAATTGGGCTCCCTGACTTCAAACTATATTACAAACCTACAGTAATCAAGACAGTATGGTACTGGCACAAAAACAGAAATATAGATCAATGGAACAGGATAAAAAGCCCATAGATAAACCCATGCACATATGGTCACCTTATCTTTGACATAGGAGGCAAGAATATACAATGGAGAAAAGACATCCTCTTCAATAAATGGTGCTGGGAAAACTGGACAGCTACATGTAAAAGAATGATATTAGAACACTTCCTAACACCATACACAAAAATAAACTGAAAATGGATTAAAGACCTAAATGTAAGGCCAGACACTAAAACTCTTAGAGGAAAACATAGGCAGAACACTCTGTGACATAAATCAAAGCAAGATCCTTTTTGACCCACCTCCTAGAGAAATGGAAATAAAAAGAAAAATAAACAAATGACATCTAATGAAACTTAAAAGCTTTTGCACAGCAAAGGAAACCACAAAAGATGAAAAGACAAACCTCAGAATGGGAGAAAATAATAAGCAGCTCATGCAGATCAATATCAAAAATACAGGCAACCCAATCCAAAAATGGGTGGAAGACCTAAATAGACATTTCTCCGAGGAAGATGTACAGATTGCCAACAAACACATGAAAGGATGCTCAACATCACTAATCATTAGAGAAATGCAAATCAAAACCACAATGAGGTATCACCTCACACCGGTCGGAAAATCTACAAACAAATGCTGGAGAGGGTGTGGAGAAAAGGGAACCCTCTTGCACTGTTGGTGGGAATGTAAATTCATACAGCCACTATGGAGAACAGTATGGAGGTTCCTTAAAAAACTAAAAACAGAACTACCATATTACCCAGCAATCCCACTACTGGACATATACCCTGAGAAAACCATAATTCAAAAAGAGTCATGTACCACAATGTTCATCGCAGCACTATTTACAATAGCCAGGAAGCAACCCACGTGTCCATCTACAGGTGAATGGATAAAGAAGATGTGGCACATATATACAATGAAATATTACTCAGCCATAAAACGAAACGAAATCGAGTTATTTGTAGTGAGGTGGATGGACCTAGAGTCTTCATAAAGAGTGAAGTAAGTCAGAAAGAGAAAAACAAATACCGTATGCTAACATATGGAATCTTAAAAAAGCCCAGAAAGGTCTGATGAACCTAGGGCCAGAACAGGAATAAAGACACCGAGGTAGAGAATGGACTTGAGGACATGGGGAGGGGGAAGGGTAAGCTGGGATGAAGTGAGAGACTGGCATGGATATATATACACTACCAAATGTCAAATAGATAGCTAGTGGGAAGCAGCTGAATAGCACAGGGAGATCAGCTCGGTGCTTTGTGACCGCGTAGAGGGGTGGGATAGCGATCGTGAGAGGGAGACGCAAGAGGGAGGGGATACAGGGATATATGTATACGTATAACTGATTCGCTTTGTTATACGGCAGAAACTAACACAACATTGTAAAGCAATTATACTTCAATAGAGATGTTTAAAAAAAAGCCCATTGTGTGACAAATCTTGGACTTGAGCGCAGGTTGATGGCCACGTTTAAATGATTGGTATCAGTGAGCAGTACATAAGTGTCTGCAGGCTTGCTTGACTTCATAGCGTATCACAAACATGACAGTGATTTATGTGATTTCATAATATTATTATAAAATCTTCATAATTACGGATTGTTGTTAAAATCTAAATCAACAGTGAACCTGGAAAATAGTAATAATACAGATGGCATGAATTAATTATGACCTACTAAATGTAGTTTAGTAGGAAAAATAATTTCAATGCAGGGCCCAGGGAGGAACCAAACATTATAAAAGTTGGTTTGAAGGTTAGAAAACAAGGGATAGGCTAATTTGCCATCCCCAATTTTCCTTCTGTCTGTTTCTCATACTTTTCTTCTTATGAACTCTGGGCTTCATTTAAGAATCATCTGAAGTTTTATATATAATAGTGGAAATTAATTAGTTCCTTTTATTCTGAATCATCACTGTAGTGTATATTTCTGTGTGCCAGCAGTGTACCTTGCAGATTAATTGATATATTCTTCTCCACAGAAACTAATGTGAAAGTTCAATGTGTTTTTAATAAGAGAATTATTTGTGCTATGTAAAAATACTATAGTCACGCCAATTCAGATTCCCACATATATTTTTCAAAGGTCTTCGTCCTGCCAGAATTTTCTCATAGATCCAGTGGCAAATGTTCCTATGTGTAATGTTTTAGCATTAAGAATTTGTCTGCATATATTATTTAGTTTCTTTGAAGGACTGCCAAACAGATCAACCTGTCATGGTTATTTGTGCAAATAGACCCTGAGCGATCCTGATTTCTCACTATTTCACTACTCATGAAGTATGTGTATGTGTCATGAATGCTACCTGTTTTATGTGGTACCACAGATCAGAGCTATGCACTAGTAGGTAAAGGGGGCATTTGGAAATTATTTGCTGAATTTGGTTTAATTTGGATTGTTTAGATGAGGAAAAGTTATGATTGAATCTGTTGGGAAATTAAAGCAAAGCAAATTTTTCTGATAAATTATGTAACTTGCCCATACTGTTTTGCCATATATCCTCTTTAAAAATTTGCAATGTACTGAAGATTAAGGGAGCTTTTGTTGAATAAAAATAGAAGTACATCATGACAGGGCTATAAGAAAGTACTGAAAACAGAGCCATTTTTGTGGTAAAATAAACATAAGATTTATCATTTTAAATATTGTAAAGTATACACTTAATGGCGTTTAGAACATTCACATTCTAAATGTCCACAGGAAGCCATTACAGCCCAAGAGCCAATACAAAGGCAGGCATTAGAGCTAGTCCCTCAGGGAACCACCAGACCTACCGAAAACACAACCCCAAATTTTTGTAGGACAATATTTTTATCTCTCAACCTGGCATTAACCAGCCACTCTTTTTTTTTCTTTAATTTATTTATTTATTAATTTATTTTTGGCTGCCTTGGGTCTTCATTGCTGCACGTGGGCTTTCTTTAGTTGTGGCGAGCGGGGGCTACTCTTCGTTGCGGTGCGTGGGCTTCTCATTGCGGCGGCTTCTCTTGTTGTGGAGCACAGGCTCTAGGCGTGCGGGCTTCAGTAGTTGTGGCTTTTGGGGTCTAGAGCGCAGGCTCAGTAGTTGTGGCACAGGGGCTTAGTTGCTCCACGGCATGTGGGATCTTCCCAGACCAGGGATTGAAGCCGTGTCCCCTGCATTGGCAGGTGGATTCTTAACCACTGCGACACCAGGGAAGTCCCAACCAGCCACTCTTGAATAGCAAGAATGGCAAGAATAATTTGGGAGCCCCAAAGTGGAGCAGAAGAAAAGGAGATTTTTAAGGATTCAGATACTGTGGAAGAGGGTAAGTCCTGTGGTAGGGGTTCAGACACTCTTTCCTTAGTCACACTATATAAAGGGAATGCTATAGCAGAGAAATTTAGGAATCCACATCCTACGATAGCCACCAATTCTAGAAAACACTGGAATTGTGTCTTCACTTCAGGTATAGGGTAACTGAGGAATGTCTTAATGTGCTCTGGGTACAAAGTTTTTCCCTCAAGGGAGATGTCAAGTCTTAGATAATGAACCTGAAGACAAAATCGTTGTATTTTGTCTCTGGAAATCTTATGTCCCTGTTGAATCATATGCATTGGTTATCTATCAATAAGTTACAGAATGTACTGGAGCAAAGAACGAGGTCATCTACACATTGAATGAGGATTGAATTACAAGGGAGAACCAAATCCTTTAAATTTGCATTTAATGACTGGAAAAAATAGGTAGGGTCTCCTGTAAATCTCTGAGGTATAATCAATCCAAGTGTATTATTGATTTTCCCAGGTGAAAACAAATAGGTGTTGGGAATCAGGGTGGAGGGATATACAGAAGAAGGCAGAATGCAAGTCAACAACAGTGAAGTAAGTAGTGTCAGGAAATGTAGAAGTGAGGATGGTATTAGGATTTGGGACTAAAGGGAACCTAGGTTTAACAGTTTTAGTTATGGCCTAGAGATCTTGGATTAATTGATACTCTCCCCTAAGGCTTTTGCACAGGGAGAATGGGAGGGTAGATTCCTTTTCAAGGAGCCCTTAAATAATAGGCCTAAGACTTTCGATTGCTAGAGATATTAAAGGATACGTAGGTAGCTTAGGGAGGGGCATAGTGGGGTCTATTTCCACTTTTAAGGACTTGGCTTTCCAATAAGTCCTATATCTGTTATTCTGTAGCTCAAAGAATCAGGAATGTGAGCGATCATGGTTTTTTTTTTCTTTTTTCTTCTTTTAAGTAAACTTCTTTATTGAAGTAGAACACACACTGAGAAAAATCCACAAATCATAAATTTCCAGCTCAGTGAATTGTCATAAATCCAACACAACCTGTAACTAGCACCCAAACCAAGTAAGAGAGCATTATCTGCACCCAGAAGCCCCTTCATGCCCTCTTCCAGTCACTGACTTCTAATCACTATGCTGATTTCTAACTTTTACCTGTCTTTGAAGTTTACATAAGTGGAAGCAGGTATGTCTTAACACTGTGAGAGTTATTCACAATGCTGTGTGTAGTTGTACTTCACTGCACCTCATGATTGCATAGTATTCCTTTGTGTAATTATACTGCATTTTGTTTATCCATTCTGTTCTTGATGGACATTCTTTTTTAAATGATTTCTTTTGTTAAAGTGTAGTTGGTTTACAATGTGTTAATTTCTGCTGTACAGCAAAGTTGAGTTATCATGTTTTGAATGTGAGGACTGCCGAGCGCTTGGGGAAGAGAGAGAGAGAGAGAGAGAGAGAGAGAGAGAGGGAGAGTGTGTGTGTGTGTGTAGGAAACTGGAATGATCTATCACAGCAGTTAGAGGGCAAAGGTGAGCAGGGAAGGAGGTTTGGACTTAAAGGGTTAGTCCTCTGGCAAACATAAATCATTAACACAACGTTCCAAGAAAACCTCTGCCTAATAGATTAATGGGGGTTGTGGAATTTAACAAAAAACTATGTTGGTCATCATGGGATCCAACATAGTTGAAAGGGGCTTAGAAAGGGGATAGAAAAAGGGGCTTAGAAAGGGGGAAAGCATATGGTAAATTATCTAACTTCACCACTAAGATTATTTGAATACTCTGAGCAATTATAGCAGGAAAATGTGAAACGTTGAGGGTTGTAGGGTGCCCATTGACTGGGAATATTATTTCACCCAGTAAGGTTATCTGGGAACAGGTAAGAGCAGATCCCTGGAGGGAAGTCATTACAATCATCAGTTAGTTGGATTATTTTTCTTCTTGCACAAACTTTAGTTCAGTGTGCCTTTTCCTTGCAACATCTATAGGTGTCCTGGTCTACAGGAATTTTTAGGGAAATCTAGGGTGGCTTGAAGGTCTTAGGATGATTTCTCTCAAGTTGTTTCAGTTGGAGAGCTATTGGTTTTTGTTGTGTAAAGTTAGCTTTATCAGTCTGTGCATTTTTATGGTATTATGCTAAAGTATGGATCTCAGAGGGAGGGACATTTTGCCAATTAATATGGTGTCCTTGAATAGTCTCTTAGTTCACAGAACCCACTAACAAAACTGGTAAATAAAGTAGATGCCAAGCATTCATCTAAGGTTAAACCTGAGTAATGTTTCCAGATGTTTTCTAAGTGGTACCTGTAGATAGAAGTTCGTTCATCTTCCTGCTGTTTGCACTCTTGAGTTTTTGACTGATTTTCTTTTTTCTCCTCTTTTGCTTTTTTTAAATTGAAATATAGTTGACATGCAATATTATATTCGTTTCAGGTGTACAACTTAGTGATTCAGCATTTCTATACATTATGAATTGATCACCATGTCTAGTAACCATCTCTCACCATAAAGAGTTATTGTAATATTATTCACTGTATTCCCAGTGCTATACATTACATCCCTGTGACTTATTTATTTTATAACTGGAAATTTGTACCTCTGGATCCCCTTCACCTATTTCACTGAACCCTCCACCTGCTCTGCTCGGGTGACCACTAGTTAGTTCTCTGTGTCTATGAGTCTGTTTCTGTTTTGCTTGTTCATTTGTTTTGTTTTCATATAAGTGAAATCATATGGTATTTATCTTTTTCTGTCTGACATATTTCACCTAACATAATACCCTCTAGGTCTAACCATGTTGTCACAAATAGCAAGATTTCGTTAACTTTTTATGGCTGGGTAATGTTTCATTTAATGAAATATTATATATACATACACACACACACAAGCACACACACACAAACACTTAAGTTGTTTCCATATCTTGGCTATTGTAAGTAATGCTGCAGTGAATATAGGGGTTACGTATATCATTTTAATTAGTGTTTTTGTTTTCTTCAGATAAATACGGAGAAGTGGAATTGCTGGATCATATGGTAACTCTATTTTCAATTTTTTGAGGAACCTCCATACAATTTTCCTTAGTGACTGCACCAATTTACATTCCCACCAATAGCACATGAGATTTCTCTTTTATGCACATCCTGGCCAACAGTTGTTATTTGTTGTATTTTTGATGATAGCTGTTCTGAAAAGTGTGAGGTAACATCTCATTGTGGGTTTGCTTTGCATTTCCATGATGATTAGTGATGTTGAGCATCTTTTCGTGGGTCTGTTGGCTATCTGTATGTCTTCCTTGGAAAAATGTCTATTCAGGTCCTCTGCCCATTTTTTAATCAGATTGTTTGGTTTTTTTGATATTGAGCTGTGTGAGTTCTTTATATATTTTGGATATTAACACCTTATCAGATATATCATTTGGTAATATCTTCTTCCATTCAGTAGGTGGCCTTTTTGTTTTGTTGATGGTTTCCTTCACTGTGCAGAAGCCTTTTAGTTTGATGTAGTCCCATTTGTTTATTTTTGCTTTTGTTGTCCTTGCCAGAGGAGGTAGATGTAAAAAATATATTGCTAAAACCACTGTCAAATAGTGTACTACCTATGTTTTCTTCTGGGAGTTTTATGGTTTCAGGTTTTACATTTAAGTCTTTAATCCATTTTTAGTTAATTTTTGTATATGGTGTAAAAAAGTGATCCAGTTATATTCTTTTGCATGTAACTGTCCAGTTTCCCCAGTACCATTTACTAAAGAGACTGTCTTTTTTCTCCACTGTATATTCTAGACTCCTTTGTTGTAAATTGATTGACCATATAGGCGTGGATTTATTTCTGGGCTCTCTATTCTGTCCTATTCATTTATGTGTCTGTTTTTGTTCCAGAACCACGTAGTTTTGATTACTATTGCTTTGTAGTATAGTTTGAAATCAGGGCACATGATACCTCCAGTTTTGTTCTTCTTTTTTAAGTTTGCTTGAACTATTTGGGGTGTTTTGTGGTTCCATACAAATTTTAGGATTATTTGTTCCAGTTCTGTGAAAAATGCCGTTGGTATTCAAAACAAATGAAAATAAAAGCACAACACACCAAAACCCTGCAAAAGCAGTTTTTAGAGGGAATTTTTAGTAATAAATGCATATTTTAAGAATATACAAAGATCTCAAAAAACAACCTAACTTTACACCTCCAGGAACTAGACAAAGAGGAACAAACTAAGTCCAAAGTTAGCAGAAAGAAGGAAAGATCAAAGCAGAAATTAATGAAGTACAAACCAGAGAAACATTAGCAAAGATCAACAGAACTAAGCATTGATTTTTGAAATGGTAAACAAAATTTACAAACCTTTAGACAGACTAAGAAAAAAAGAGAGAAGATTCAAATAAATAAAATCAGAAATGGAATAGGAGATGTTACAACTGATAACCACAAGAACATAAAGGATTATAAGAGACTAATATTAAAAATCATAGGGCAAAAATTTGATGACCTAGAATAAATGGATAAATTCCTAGAAAGATTCAACCTACCAAGGCTGAATCATGGTGATATGGAAAATCTGAACAGACTAATAACAACTGAAGAGATTGACTCTGTAATCAAAAACCTCATGACAAAGAAAAGTCCAGAACCAAATGGTACCACTAAAGAATTCTACCAAACATTTAAACAAGAATTAATGATTGGCCCATATATACAATGGAATATTACTCAGCTGTAAAAAGAAATGAAATTGAATTATTTGTAGTGAGGTGGATGGACCTAGAGTCTGTCATACAGAGTGAAGTAAGTCAGAAAGAGAAAAACAATTACCATATGCTAACACATATATATAGAATCTAAAAAAAAATGGTTCTGATGAACCTAGGGGCAGGACAGGAATAAAGACACAGACATAGAGAATGGACTTGAGGACACGGTGGGGTGGGGAAGGGTAAGCTGGGATGAAGTGAGAGAGTAGCATTGACATATATACACTACCAAATGTAAAATAGATAGCTAGTGGGAAGCAGCTGCGTAACACAGGGAGATCAGCTTGGTGCTTTGTGACCACCTAGAGGGGTGGGATAGGGAGGGTGGGTGGGAGCTGCAAGAGGGAGGGGATATTGGGATATATGTATATATATAGCTGATTCACTTTGTTATACAGCAGAAACTAACAAAACATTGTAAAGCAATTATACTCCAATTAAAGATATTTTTTTTAAAAAAAGAATTAATGCAAATACTTCTGAAACACTTCCAAAAAAATTGAAGAGGGAGGAACATTTCCAGACTCATTTTATAAGGCCAACGTTATCCTGATGCCAAAGCCAGTTGAGAATACTACACGAAAAGAAAACTGGAGGCAAATATCCCTGATGAATATGGGTGCAAAAACTCTCAACAAAATACTAGCAAACTGAATTCAACAATACATTAAAAGGATCATATAACATGATCAAGTGGGATTTATCCCTGGGATGCAGTGATGGTTCAATATATGCAAATCAATAAATGTGATGCATCACATTAATATAATGAAAGATAAAAATCACATTATCATTTCAATAGTTGCAGAAAAAGAATTTGATAAAATTAGATGGCATTCCATAATAAAAAACTCTCAACAAAGTGGATAAAGAAGGAACCTCAAAATAATAAAGGCCACATGAGACAAGCCCACAGCTAACATTATACTTAGTGGTGAAAGGTTAAAGTCTTTTACTCTAAGATCAGGAACAAGACAAGGGTGCTCACTCTCACCACTACTATTCAACATAGTATTGGAAGTCCTAGCCAGAACACTTAGACAAGAAAAAGAAGTAAAATGTACCTAAATCAGAAAGGAAGAAATAAAATGGTCCCTGTTTGTAGATAATATGATCTTATATATAAAAATCCTAAAGACTCCACCCCCAAAACTGTTAGAACTAATAAAAAAATTCAGTAAAGTTTCAGGATACAAAATTGATATACAGAAATCAGTTGTGTTTCTATACAGTAACAATGAAATATCTGAAAACATACAAACAAAAAATCCCATTTATTTACAAAAGCATCAAAAGCAATAAAATACTTAGGAACAAATTTAATCAACGAGGGGGCATGGCCAAGACGGTGGAGTAGGAAGACACTGAACTCACCTCCTCCCATGGGCACAAGAAAATTACAGCTATTTACAGAGCAACTACTGATGAGAAAGACCGGCAGACTAGCAGAAAACATCTTCTACAACTAAAGATATAGAGAAGGAACTACAACAAGATGGGTAGGAGAGGCAGAGAAACAGTACTGTCAAGACCCATACTCCCAGGTAGTCAACCCACGAAGGGGAGAATAATTACAGCTGCAGAGGCTCTCCCTAAGGAGCGAGGGCTTTGAACTCCACATTGGGCTCCCCAGTCTGGGGGTCTTGCACCAGGAGATGAGCCCCCAGAACATTTGGCTTTGAAGACCAGCAGGGCATACTTTTGGGAGAGCCAGAGGGCTGTGGGAAATAGATACTCCACTAGTCACACAAAATCCTACATGCTCTGGGACCCAGGGCAGAAGCAGTCATTTAATAGGAGCCTGGGTCATACCAATCTGCTGATCTTGGAGAGTCTCCAGGAGAGGCAGGAGGCAACTGAAGCTTACCCTGGGGACATAGATGCTGGAGGCAGCCATATTTGGGAGCTCATCCCACCATGAAGACACTGGTGTTAGTAAGCGCCATTTTGGAATCCTTCTAGGTTATTAGTGCCAGGACCTGCCCCCACCCACCAACCAGTTGGTACCAATCCTGGGATGCCCTAGGCCAAGCAGCCAGCTTGGTAGGGACACAGCCACACCCAGCAGTGGGTGAACACCAGCTCTGGGATCCCTGGGCCCCATAGCCAGAGACCCCAGGACCCAGCTCCACTCAACAGTGGGTTGGCACTAGCCCCAGGACCTGGCTTCATCCACTAGTTGGTGGACACCAGCCTCAGTCCCCCTGGGCCCTGGCCCTGCCCACCAGTAGGCAGATACCAGCCCTAGGACCACAGTGTCCCCATAGCCAGCTGTGTCAAGACCCAGCTCACCCACCAGCAGGCTGGCACCACCTCTGGGACACTTTGGGCCCTTCAGCTAGCCACCCTGGAATCCAGCCCCACTCACCAGTATGCTGACATCAGCTCACGCACCCCAGACCCCACAGCCAGCCATGCCAGAAACTGGCCCCACCTACCAGCAGGCTGACAGCAGCCCTGGTACCCCTCCAAGGGCATGGCCCTGCCCACCAGCAGGCTTACACTAGCTCCAGGACCCACAGCCCCACAGCCAGCCACCTCCTGACCTGGCCCAGCCCACCTGTGAGCCAGCACCAGCAGTAGGACTCCCCTGACCATGCAGCCAGCCATGCTAGAAACCAGCACCACCCACCAGCAACTAGAAGCCTCTGCACAAGGCAGGGCATGGCAACCAACCAGACCTAGAGCCAGCTCTGCCTACCAGCATGCACAGAGTAGTCAGCCTGCCACAACAGAAGGACCCCCACAGCCCACATAGAGGGCACCCCTAGAGCATATGGCTCTGGTGACTAGAGGGGAGTGTGCTGCTGGGCCACACAGGATGTCTCCTACATAAAGCCACTTCTCCAAGAGTGGGAAACATAACAAAACTACCAAATACATAGAAATAAAAACAGCAAATTAGGCAAAATGAGGCAACAGAGGAATATGTTCAAAGCGAAGAAACAAGGTAAACCCCAGAAGAACAACTAAGTAAAGTGGAGATAAGAAATCTACTCAATAAAGAGTTCAAGGTAATGCTCATCCAGTGTGGGAAATATAGTCCATAATTATGTAATATCTTTGTATGGTGACAGATGATAACTAGACTTGTGATTATTTTGAAATGTATAGAAATATTGAATCACTATGTTGTGTACCAGGAACTAACATAGTGTTGTAGGTCAATTATACTTCAAAAACAAACAAACAAACAAATTCATAGAAAAAGAGATCAGATTTGTGATTACCAGAGGCAGATGGTGATGGGAGGGGAAGTTGGATGAAGGCAGTCAAAAGATACATATTTCCAGTTATAAAATAAATAAGTACTAGGGATGTAATGTACAACATGATTAATATAATTAACACTGCTATACATTATATAAAAGTTAAGAAAGCAAATCCTAAGTGTTCTAATCACAGGAAAAGTTTTTTTCTATTTATTTTATTTTGTATCTATATGAGGTGATGGGTGATCGCTAAACTTACTGTGATAATCATTCCATGATGTATATAAGTTGAATCATTATGCTGTATACCTTAAACTTAAACAGTGCTGTATGTCAATTATATGTCAATAAAACTGGAAGGAAAAAATAAAAATATTTATGAAGAAAAAATTTAGCCAAGGAGGTGAATGATCTGTACACTGAAAACTATTAAGACTTTGATGAAAGTAATTGAAGGAGATGCAAATAAATGGAAAGATATCCTGTGTCCATGGATTGGAAGAGTTAATATTGTTAAAATGTCCATACTACCCAAAGCCATCTATAGATTCAGTGCAATTCCTATCAAATTTCCAAGGGCTTTTTTCAAAGAAGTAGAAAAACACAACTTAAAATTTGTATGGAATCACAAAGACCCTAAATAGCCAAAACAAACTTGAGAAAGAACAAAGCTGGAGGCATCACACTTCTTGATTTCAATCTATACTACAAAGCTATAGTAATCAAAACAGTGTGGTCCTGGCATGAAAGCAGACATACAAACCAATGGAACAGAATTAAGAGCCCATAAATAAACCCCCACAGAGACAGTTAACTAATATTTAACAAGGGAGCCAAGAATACTCAATGGGGACAGGATAGTTTCTTCAATAAATGGTTTCATGAAAACATGCAAAAGAATGAAATTGGACCACTGTCTTACACCCTTCACAAACATTAACTTAAAATGGATTTTAAAAAACCCTTAAATGTAAGACATGAAACCATAAAACTCCTAAAAGAATATTTAGAGAAAAAGTTCCTTAACTTTGGTCTTGGCAATGATTTTTTGGATATGACACAAAAAGCACAAGCAACAAAGTAAAAAATCAACAAATGGGACTACATCAAACTAAAAAGCTTCTGTACAGCAAAAGAAATTATCAACAAAATGAAAAGACAACCATATGTCTGATAATGGGTTAATAGCCAAAATATGTAAGGAACTCACACAACTCAATAGCAAAAACACCTGAATAATCCAATTAAAAAATGGGCAGAGGACCTGAATAGACATTATTCTAAAGAAGACATACAAATAGGCAAAGGGTACATGAAAAGATGCTCAAAGCTCAAAAGATGCTTTCCCTTACTAACCATCAGGGAAATTCAATTCAAAACTACAGCATGATGCCACCTCACACCTGTTAAGATGGCTATTATTGAGGAAAAAGATAGTAAGTGTTGGTGAGGATGTGGAGAAAAGGGAATCCTTGTTCACTGTTGGTGGGAATTTAAGTTGGTACAGCCAGTATGGAAAACAGTGTGGAGTTTCCTCAAAAAGTTAAAAATATGACTACCATATGATTCAGAAATCCCACTTCTGGGTACATTTGTGAAGGAAATGGAATCGGGGTCTTGAAGAGATACCTGCACTTCCATGTTCATTGCTGTAGCATTTGCAGCAGCCAGGACATGGAAACAACCCAAGTGTCTGTCAATGGAGAAAGAAAATGTGGTATACATGTGTATATATCTATATCTATCTTTATATTTATGTGAATGTTATTCAGCCATGAGAAAGAAGAAAATCCTGCCATTTGTTATAACATGGGTAAAGCTTGAGGGTATTTTGCTAAGTGAAATAAGTCAGAGAAAGACAAATACTGTATCATCTCACTTCCATGTGGAATCTAAAAAGGCTGAACTCATAGAAACAGAAAGTAGAATGGTGGTCACCAGGAGCTGGGGTTGGGAGAAATGGATGAGTGTGGGCAAAGGCAGAAACTTCCAGTTATAGGAGGAATAAATTCTGGAGCTGAAATGTACAGCATAGTGACCACAGTTAACGATACTGTATGCTTCAAAGTTACTGAGAGTAGATCTTTAATGTTCTCACCACAAAAGAGAATTAGTGATTTTGAAGTGATTTAGGTGTTTACCAACCCTTTTGTGATAATCATTTTATAATAAATAAGCATATCAAATCATCATATTGTATATCTTAAACTTACAAAATGTTACATGTCAATTATATCTAAAGCTGAAAAGACATATAAAAATAAGTAAGTAAAAGTGAATTGGAGTGAAAAGGTTTTGGAACTAGATAGTGGTGATGTTTGCACACATCGTGAGTGCAGCATGGGCTCCTCGGGCTGCTGACAGCATGGAGGTAGCACCACTGCCTCTGATGCTTATGCTTTGCTATCCTGGCAGTGGCTGCTGTCAGGACAATCTGAAGGAGAAGCTCTGTAGTAACATGCCACAGGTAGCACCACTCTCCCTCAGTAACTTTAGTAAGAGTGTGTCCTTTATCATGGAGGCAAACTAACCGAGTCTCTAAGGTCTCTTTGGGCTGCTGGGCAAAGTGATCCTTAAGGGAAGTTTTGTTCTTGTTTGCACTGTGACACAGGGCATTTATCAGCACCAGGGACCTACCTCTAGTTAACAATAGTTATTGCACACAACTCAGCTCCCAGGACATCTGACAGTCTTGTCCCATTTCTGGAGAACTTGAGCAGTGGCTAGGGAACTGCTTCCCTAGCTTGATAAGAGCCTGTTTTTTGGATTGCTAATGTGACCCACCCACTGGGTGAGCTTATCCATCAAGGGCCAAAGACAAGGACCCCCTCCAAACCAAAAAGTTTCTGTGAACAATCCACTAGTCCTCCCCAAGACCCATTGGTAAAGTGCTTCAATCTCTTGGAAACAATTCTCCAACATGCCTCAAGGGTCCTTTGGGACTCTTAGGCATTTGTGTCTTTCAGAAAGACATTGTGCTCAATTGACTACCATGCTCACTGCACCAATTTGTCAACCTGCCCAATGTTGAGGTGGTCAGTGGTCAATTAGGATAACGTGCCAAACTGAAAATAACAATCAAGCCTTTATTCATTTATTGAGACAGAATAGGCAAGAGAGCAAAGAGAAAGGTACCGGCTCCCGAGTGATTCATTTTCCCCACAGAGTGACACTGGATGGGATTAGATGACAGTCAGGGCAAACAGGGGTGACCCTCCCATTGCTGAGGAGCCCTTCCTATGGATGTAGGTTGCTGGGGTCAGGGAGCGGGGAGGTAGGGCAGGAGCAGGAGTACTAAGTCAGAGTGGGAAAAAGTACTTAACTCAAGGCCCCCCCAATAACGATGGCTTACCGGAGGTACCTGGGAAGGGCCTCATTTGAGGCTTCTGAAAAGGAAGCCTCTGAATGGAAGTACCTGGGCTAGGATGCAGATGTGTGTATGAGCATGGCTATACCATGTTGGCCTGAGGCCTTGACTGTAGCTCCCTCCAAAAAGTTGCAATGCACTGACTGTGCACCTTGACTGGTGTAGGAAGGGCAGATTTCCCCCCCTGAGAACTGCGAGGCAAAGCTTTGTAATTGCCTGTGGTCAGGCCTGAAAGATCAGATTTAGGATTTTGGCCTGGAGCAGGACTCCTCAACACTACTGAATAGAAAGAATTTGTTCTTATTCAGTGTATTCTTTCTGAAACTTTCAGGTGGTATTCACAGGGATTGGGTGTTATAATTCAATGTTGCTACAGATGATTCTCTGAAATTCACAGGCAATCTTGGATGGTGGATAGCTACATGATTTAATAGGAGTTGTTTTACCATTAATCTTACGTCCTCCTAGTAGTGACTGAAATTTAATTATTATCCTTATTGCTTTGATTTGTGGCATGCTGGGGAATATATCTATCCATTGGTCAAATTTTGTTGGAAATAACTCCAAGAGATTGTCAGTTCTCCTGTTGTGTACTGGGATCTCGTACTCAAACTTGCTTGATATTAGTGTCAGGTCAATGGGAACTTTGGCATTTGTTTTGTTATAGAGTGATATTATAGTGCTGTTTGTTACATTAGGATTTGGTTTGGAATCATGTTACAAAAGGGGGAAACTAAAATAGAGGGAGACTATTTTTATTTGTTTTTTAGGATTACTTTTTTCTCACTTTTCATATATCTGTGAGTATAAGTGAAAAATATTATCCCATTTGAAGAAATAATATGTCATACAAATGTTCTGCTCTTGCTGCTAACTATTACATAGGACTTATCCTTATACTAGTCTTATTTCATTTCCAGGAGAGATCCAAGCTTGACAGGTTACTGCCATTTAATTTTGTTTGTTTGTTTAATAAGCCCTCATTTATGGAATCATAGAATTATAGAGCTGGAAGAAACCCAAGAGCATGTTTTAACATATTCAAGGCCTACAGGGAACCACAAGGAGCTGGGAAGAGGCAGGAATGAATTCTTCCCTAGAGTCTTCAGAGGGAGCATGGCCCTATTGACACCTTGATTTCAGACTTTTAACCTTCAGAACCGTGAGAGAATAAATTTCTTTTCTAAGCCAACCAGTTTGGATGCTTTGTTACAGCAGTCCTAGGAAAGTAATACATCTCCTATGAGCCAAAGTAAGTTTCATGACCAAGCCCAGAGTCAGTGTGGGAGGAGGCTGGAAAATGGTGTGAATACCAGGAGGTGTGGTTGGTTGGTAGGAGGCCACCAACTTAAGAGGCTACCAGTTTGCCATCCTTCTCTTTGTGATTCATGTCCCTCCTGCATGCATATTATCCCATCAAGGCACTGGGCTTAGATTTGAGTCTGGAATCTTCTTATCTAAATAATGTCCAGGTGCAGATGAAGAGCCTTTGTTACAGCTTCTCAAATCTGGAAACCTGTGAACTAAGATAACAAGTAACCTTCCCAGCACATACCCAGCATACAGTGGCAAGACAGGATCATGATAATTGCAATAGGAAAACTGTCTTCCGAAAGGGGATGGGATGCAAGGCAGAAAGTACTAAGCACTCACTGGTTCATAGAAGTTCTGAAATCCAGCAATTGGTACCAGTTCCTCCTGCTCCAGAGGCGGGGGATTTTTTAACAGTTGTCAAAAAAAAAAATTTGGACTTAGATAAGGAGAGACTTCGTTTGAAAGGATTATTGCAAGAGGGCAAAAGGGGACTATTACAATAGGAAGAAGGCTCCGACCATCAGACATCTAAATGGTCAGGCAGAGAAGGGATTTTCTTTTATAGGGAGGAGTAAAGTCTAGAAAGAACCAGGTGCAGGGAAGTGGTATGAATGGGAGAGGCTTGATTGGACAGTAGATCAGAGGATGTTTTACGCTGAGGCCAGCCTATTCTCAGAAGGGGCTGTTAAGGTTGTATGCTGACTCAGACTGTGGGTGGGCCAAAGTTAAAGGACCTGGAGGAATGGGAGAATCTTAACCAAAGCTTTGTTCCAGTTGATCAGTGGGGACAGAACAGTTCAACAAATTGCTTATGAGGCAAAAAATGGGAACTTGGAAGGTTTGTGTGTGACCTTGTCCTAGGTAAATAAGGGGGGCACTGTAATCATAAGGCTTGGGTAGATTTCAGTGTCCTCACAGTGTACACCCAATAAATATTCGCACTATACCAGGAAATCAGTGCTCTCTAGGAATAATAGTTATGTCTTATTTCTTCCTTTATTTGTCTCTTGTTTTTAGTACAAGCCCTCTGAATATCTGAAAATGCCTTAATTACTGCCCTGATTTTCTCTAATATAGCCCCATGGAAGGTTCTGTTTCTGCCAGGATATTTCTGTAACATTCAACACCTTACGTTACATTTTGAATATTTGTTTTATTATTTATTGGGTAAGCTAGTCATAGACAAGTCCTAATATTCCTTTGCTGTGTCCATCCAGTTAACTCTAGGGCTATTTCTGTCTATCCAGACAGTTGTGTTGACCTTAGAAGAAATTATTTGAATGACTAATATTCATTTCAGGATTAATACCTAGGATTTATTACACCTTCCATGAAATCATTACTAGAAAACTTTAAGGTACTCTGGCTAAAACTGCCCGAAATCAGACATATCTGTGTTTGTCAGTATAGATACCCATCAGTTTATAATTTTGTATTGTGCTAGAAACAGGACTAATGTGACATATCAGCTTGAAATAGATCATATTCTGACAGGCAAAGTCTGTTTAACAAAGTCAGAATAGGTCCATGGACACTATATGAAAGGGGGAATTGCAGATAAGCTATATAGTACCGCACAGGAAGACTCAGATGTGTGCTGGGTCTCCAACACACCACTGTCCTGTTCTTTTGATATAAAGTTATAATAAATATCACCCACAAGATACAGATACTTATCAGTGTCATATTGACTTGGTCATTTTATTACTTGGAGCTGGGTAAAGAAAAAGTAGATGTCATGCTTTGAAAGGATACCTGTCTGTAGTAAAGTTGTATAACAGGGTATCTTTTTTTTTTTTTAAATTGGAGTGTAGTTGATTTACAATACTCTGTTAGTTTCAGGTGTACAGCAAAGTGATTCAGTTATATATATATATTATATATATATAATATATATATATAATATATATATGATTATTTTTCCCTTGTAGATTATTACAAGATATTGAATATAATTCCCTGTGCTATGCAGTAAATCCTTGTTACTTATCTATTTGATATATAGTAATGTGTATCTGTTAATCTCGTACTCTCGACTTATCCCTCTCCCTTCCCTTTCCCCTTTGGTAACCATAAGTTTGTTTTCTATATATGTGAGTCTGTTTCTGTTTTGTATATACAGTCATTTGTGATATTTTTTAGATTTCACATATAAGTGGTATCATATAATATTTATCATTCTCTTTCTGACTTACTTCACTTAGTATGATAATCTCTAGGTCCATCTGTGTTGCTGCAAATGGCAATATTTCATTCTTTTTTATGGCTGAGTAATATTCCATTGTATTTATACACTACATCTTCTTAAACCAGTTATCTGTTGATAGGTACTTGGGTTGTTTCCATGTCCCGGTTATTGTAAATAGTCCTGCACTGAACATTGGGGTGCATGTATCTTTTCGAATTATGGTTTTCTCTAGATATATGCCCAGGAGTGGAATTGCTGGGTCGTATGGTAACTCTAGTTTTACTTTTTTAAGGAACCTCCATACTGTTCTCCATAGTGGCTGTACCAATCTACATTCCCACCAACAGTGTAGGAGGGTTCCTTTTTCTCCACACCTTCTCCAGCATTTATTACTTGTAGACTTTAAATGATGGCCATTTTGACAAATGTGAGGTGATACCTCATTGTGGTTCTGATTTGCGTTTCTCTAGTAATTAGTAATGTGTAACAGGGTATCTTAACTACAGAAACAATATATGTAAGTTTATTAATGAGTAGTCTGACTAACTAGGAAATCACCGTCATGTCTACCCCTCCAAAAAAGGGTGTTCTCCATGAACTAACCTAGTCAGTTTTCTTGCCAGGTGAATAAATGGGTAGGCTTTGGTTTGATACTTCTCACTACATTTGAAACTGGTTTCCACATCTATGTTGGGTGCTACAAAATGGTAGTAGTTCACTCTAACCTTAAAATATCCTTACTATAGATTGCATTATATAAGTCAAGGGGCTTTTCAATCAAGAGTAGAACGTTACTATGTGTTAGTAGCTACCAGCTGGTCTACTGGTGTTGTACTGAAAGCAGAAATAATTTGACACACCAGCTTATGAATAAATAGGTAAGCCTCTGTTTTTTTTTATTCCATCATAGGCATAATCTTTATCATAATTTCAAGAGGAACTGATTAGTTCTTCTATTATTTGTGCCTGGGTGAAATTATAAGTTCTGTGCAATGATCAGTCTTAAAATGGGGATAAGGTGGACCTGTATAATTGGAATGAGACCAAAACTATTTAATTAATTTGGGGACAAGCCTCCATATCATCTTCTTTTTAATACAGTGGGAATGAAAATTTCTGGCCCATGCCTACTCTCAAGTTTTGTATGGTCTGGTACATATAAGTATATTTTTCTGGGAAGACTTCTAAGTAAAATATCATCCAATCAAGGTAAAGGTTATGGTCCTATTTCCCTTAATCTGCTGGTATCAGTTATAAAATATCACCACCTGACACATTTAGTGCCCTGGTCCCTGAAACCTTCTGGTGATTCATATTTATTAGTGATTCATTGTGTGAGCACATATTATTTATTTTATTTTTCAATAGCTTTATTGAGATATAATTTACATACCATAAAAAACATCCATTTTAAGTATACAGTTCAATGGCTTTTAGTACATTTATGGAATAGTGCAACCATCACCATAATCCAGTTTTAGAATATTCACATCACCCAAATAAGATTCCTTATGCCCATTTGCAGTCACTCCCTGCCACTCACACCCCCTCCACCCCAGCAGCCTGTGGCAACCAGTAAGCTATTTTCTTTTTTTTTTAATTAAGTTTTATTGGAGTATAGTTGCTTTACAATGTTGTATTAGTTTCTGCTGTACAGCAGAGTGAATCAGCTATACATATACATATATCCCTTTTTGGATTTCCTTCACATTTAGGTCACCACAGAGAGTAATCCATTTTCTATCTCTGTGGATTTGCCTATCTTGGACACTTTATATAAATGGAATAACATAGTAGGTGGCCTTTTGTGATTGACTTCTTTCACTTAGCATATTGTTTTCAGGGTTGTTCCATGATGTAACCCATATCAGTACTTCATTCCTTTTTATTGCTAAATAATATTCCATTGATGGACTTACTGCGTTTTTGTATGCATTTTGCATTTATTCATTCACCAGAGCTAATGGACATTGCGTTGTCTCTATTTTTTGGCTATTAGAAATAATGCTGCAATGAATATTCATGTAGAAGTTTTTATGTTGACATATGTTTTTTGAGCTTTTTTTTTTTACATCTTTATTGGAGTATAATTGCTTTACAATGGTGTGTTAGTTTCTGCTTTATAACAAAGTGAATCAGTTATACATATACATATATTCCCGTATCTCTTCCCTCTTGCATCTCCCTCCCTCCCACACTCCCTATCCCACCCCTCCAGGCGGTCACAAAGCACCTAGCTGATCTCCCCGTGCTATGTGGCTGCTTCCCACTAGCTATCTACCTTACGTTTGGTAGTGTATATATGTCCATGCCTCTCTCTCACTTTGTCACAGCTTACCCTTCCCCCTCCCCATATCCTTAAGTCCATTCTCTAGTAGGTCTGTGTCTTTATTCCTGTCTTACCCCTAGGTTCTTCATGACATTTTTTTTTCTTAAATTCCATATATATGTGTCAGCATACGGTATTTGTCTTTCTCTTTCTGACTTACTTCACTCTGTATGACAGACTCTAGGTCTATCCACCTCACTACAAATAACTCAATTTCATTTCTTTTTATGGCTGAGTAATATTCCATTGTATATATGTGCCACACCTTCTTTATCCATTCATCCGTCGATGGACACTTAGGTTGTTTCCATCTCCTGGCTATTGTAAATAGAGCTGCAATGAACATTTTGGTACATGACTCTTTTTGAATTATGGTTTTCTCAGGATATATGCCCAGTAGTCGGATTGCTGGGTCATATGGTATTTCTATTTGTAGTTTTTTAAGGAACCTCCATACTGTTCTCCACAGTGGCTGTATCAATTTACATTCCCACTAGCAGTGCAAGAGGGTTCCCTTTTCTCCACACCCTCTCCAGCATTTATTGTTTCTAGATTTTTTGATGATGGCCTTCTGACTGGTGTGAGATGATATCTCATTGTAGTTTTGATTTGCATTTCTCTAATGATTAATGATGTTGAGCATTCTTTCATGTGTTTGTTGGCAGTCTGTATATCTTCTTTTCAGAAATGTCTATTTAGGTCTTCTGCCCATTTTTAGATTGGGTTGTTTGGTTTCTCGTTATTGAGCTGCATGAGCTGCTTATATATTTTGGAGATTAATCCTTTGTCAGTTGCTTCATTTGCAAATATTTTCTCCCATTCTGAGGGTTGTCTTTTGGTCTTGTTTATGGTTTCCTTTGCTGTGCAAAAGCTTTGAAGTTTCATTAGGTCCCATTTGTTTATGTTTGTTTTTATTTCCATTTCTCTAGGAGGTGGGTCAAAATGGATCTTGCTGTGATTTATGTCATAGAGTGTTCTGCCTATGTTTTCCTCTAAGAGTTTGATAGTTTCTGGCCTTACATTTAGGTCTTTAATCCATTTTGAGCTTATTTTTATGTATGGTGTTAGGGAGTGATCTAATCTCATACTTTACATGTACCTGTCCAGTTTACCCAGCACCACTTATTGAAGAGGCTGTCCTTTCTCCAGGACATTCCTGCCTCCTTTATCAAAGATAAGGTGACCATACGTGCGTGGGTTTATCTCTGGGCTTTCTATCCTGTTCCATTGATCTATCTTTCTGTTTTTGTGCCAGTACCATACTGTCTTGATTACTGTAGCTTTGTAGTATAGTCTGAAGTCAGGGAGCCTGATTCCTCCAGCTCCGTTTTTTGTTCTCAAGATTGCTTTGGCTATTCGGGGTCTTTTGTGTTTCCATACAAATTGTGAAAGTTTTTGTTCTAGTTCTGTGAAAAATGCCAGTGGTAGTTTGATAGGGATTGCATTGTATTTGTAGATTGCTTTGGGTAGTAGAGTCATTTACACAATGTTGATTCTTCCAATCCAAGAACATGGTATACCTCTCCATCTATTTGTATCATCTTTAATTTCTTTCATCAGTGTCTTATTTTCTGCATACAGGTCTTTTGTCTCCTTAGGTAGGTTTATTCCTGGATATTTTATTCTTCTTGTTGCAATGGTAAATGGGAGTGTTTTCTTGATTTCACTTTCAGATTTTTCATCGTTAGTGTATAGGAATGCCAGAGATTTCTGTGCATTAATTTTGTATCCTGCTACTTTACCAAATTCATTGATTAGCTCTAGTTATTTTCTGGTAGCATCTTTAGGATTCTCTATGTATAGTATTATGTCATCTCCAAACAGTGACAGCTTTACTTCTTCTTTTCCGATTTGGATTCCTTTTATTTCCTTTTCTTCTCTGATTGCTGTGGCTAAAACTTCCAAAACTATGTTGAATAAGAGTGGTGAGAGTGGGCAACCTTGTCTTGTTCCTGATCTTAGTGGAAATGCTTTCAGTTTTTCACCATTGAGGACGATGTTGGCTGTGGGTTTGTCATATATGGCCTTTATTATGTTGAGGAAAGTTCCCTCTATGCCTACTTTCTGCAGGGTTTTTATCATAAATGGGTGTTGAATTTTGTTGAAAGCTTTCTCTGCATCTATTGAGATGATCATATGGTTTTTCTCCTTCAATTTGTTAATATGCTGTATCACATTGATAGATTTGCGTATATTGAAGAATCCTTGCATTCCTGGAATAAACCCCACTTGATCATGGTGTATGATCCTTTTAATGTGCTGTTGGATTCTGTTTGCTAGTATTTTGTTGAGCATTTTTGCATCTATGTTCATCAGTGATATTGGCCTGTAGTTTTCTTTCTTTGTGACATCCTTGTCTGGTTTTGGTATCAAGGTGATGGTGGCCTCGTAGAAGGAGTTTGGGAGTGTTCCTCCCTCTGCTATATTTTGGAAGAGGTTGAGAAGGATAGGTGTTAGCTCGTCTCTAAATGTTTGATAGAATTTGCCTGTGAAGCCATCTGGTCCTGGGCTTTTGTTTGTTGGAAGATTTTTAATCACAGTTTCAATTTCAGTGCTTGTGATTGGTCTGTTCATATTTTCTATTTCTTCCTGATTCAGTCTTGGCAGGTTGTGCATTTCTAAGAATTTGTCCATTTCTTCCAGGTTGTCCATTTTATTGGCATAGGGTTGCTTGTAGTAATCTCTCATGATCTTTTGTATTTCTGCAGTGTCAGTTGTTACTTTTCCTTTTTCATTTCTAATTCTATTGATTTGAGTCTTCTCCCTTTTTTTCTTGATGAGTCTGGCTAATGGTTTATCAATTTTGTTTATCTTCTCAAAGAACCGGCTTTTAGTTTTATTGATCTTTGCTATCGTTTCCTTCATTTCTTTTTCATTTATTTCTGATCTGATTGTTATGATTTCTTTCCTTCTGCTAAGTTTGGGTTTTTTTTGTTCTTCTTTCTCTAATTGCTTTAGCTGCAAGGTTAGGTTGTTTATTCGAGATGTTTCCTGTTTCGTAAGGTAAGACTGTATTGCTATAAACTTCCCTCTTAGAACTGCTTTTGCTGCATCCCATAGATTTTGGGTCATCGTGTCTCCATTGTCATTTGTTTCTAGGTATTTTTTTATTTCCTGTTTGATTTCTTCAGTGATCACTTTGTTATTAAGTATTGTATTGTTTAGCCTCCATGTGTTTGTATTTTTTACAGATCTTTTCCTGTGCTTGATATCTAGTCTCATAGCGTTGTGGTCGGAAAAGATACTTGATACAATTTCAATTTTCTTAAATTTACCAAGTCTTGATTTGTGACCCAAGATATGATCTATCCTGGAGAATGTTCCATGAGCACTTGAGAAAAATGTGTATTCTGTTGTTTTTGGATGGAATGTCCTATAAATATCAATTAAGTCCATCTTGTTTAATGTATCATTTAAACTTGTGGCTTCTTATTTATTTTCATTTTGGATGATCTGTCCATGGATGAAAGTGGGGTGTTAAAGTCCCCTACTATGAATGTATTACTGCTGACTTCCCCTTTTATGGCTGTTAGTATTTGCCTTATGTATTGAGGTGCTCCTATGTTGGGTGCATAAGTATTTACAATTGTTATATCTTCTTCTTGGATTGATCCCTTGATCATTATGTAGTGTCCTTCTTTTTCTCTTGTAATAGTCTTTATTTTAAAGTCTATTTTGTCTGATATGAGAATTGCTACTCCAGCTTTCTTTTGGTTTCCATTTGCATGGAATATCTTTTCCCATCCCCTCACTTTCAGTCTGTATGTGTCTCTAGGTCTGAAGTGGGTCTCTTGTAGACAGCAAATATATGGGTCTTGTTTTTGCATCCATTCAGCCAATCTGTGTCTTTTGGTGGGAGCATTTAGTCCATTTACATTTAAGGTAATTATCGATATGTATGTTCCTATTCCCATTTTCTTAATTGTTTTGGGTTCGTTATTGTAGGTCTTTTCCTTCTCTTGTGTTTCTTGCCTAGAGAAGTTCCTTTAGCAGTTGTTGCAAAGCTGTTTTGGTGGTGCTGAACTCTCTCAGCTTTTGCTTGTCTGTAAAGGTTTTAATTTCTCCATCAAATCTGAATGAGATCCTTGCTGGGTAGAGTAATCTTGGTTGCAGGTTTTTCTCCTTCATCACTTTAAATATGTCCTGCCAGTCCCTTCTAGCTTGCAGAGTTTCTGCTGAAAGATTAGCTGTTAACCTTGTGTTAACAAGGTTAATCCCTTGTGGGGATTCCCTTGTGTGTCATTGTTGTTTTTCTCTTGCTGCTTTTAATATGTTTTCTTTGTATTTAATTTTTGACAGTTTGATTAATATGTGTCTTGGTGTATTTCTGCTTGGATTTATCCCGTATGGGACTCTCTGTGCTTCCTGGACTTCATTAACTATTTTGTTTCCCATATTAGGGAAGTTTTCAACTATAATCTCTTCAAATATTTTCTCAGTCCCTTTCTTTTTCTCTTCTTCTTCTGGAACCCCTATAATTCGAATGTTGGTGCATTTAATGTTGTCCCAGAGGTCTCTGAGACTGTCCTCAGTTCTTTTCATTCTTTTTTCTTTATTCTACTCTGCAGTAGTTATTTCCACTCTTTTATCTTCCAGGTCACTTATCCGTTCTTCTGCCTCAGTTATTCTGCTATTGATCCCATCTAGTGTATTTTTAATTTCATTTATTGTGTTGTTCATCGTTGTTTGTTTCATCTTTAGTTCTTCTAGGTCCTTGTTAAATGTTTCTTGCATTGTGTCTATTGTATTTCCAAGATTTTGGATCATCCTTACTATCATTATTCTGAATTCTTTTTCAGGTAGACTGCCTATTTCCTCTTCATTTGTTAGGTCTGGTGGGTTTTTATCTTGCTCCTTCATCTGCTGTGTGTTTTTCTGTCTTCTCATTTTGCTTATGTTATTGTGTTTGGGGTCTCCTTTTTGCAGGGTGCAGGTTCGTAGTTCCGGTTGTTTTTGGTGTCTGTCCCCAGTGGCTAAGGTTGGTTCAGTGGGTTGTGTAGGCTTTGTGGTGGAGGGCACTAGTGCCTGCGTTCTGGTGGATGAGGCTGGATCTTGTCTTTCTGGTGGGCAGGTCCACGTCTGGTGGTGTGTTTTGGGGTGTCTGTGGACTTATTATGATTTTAGGCAGCCTCTCTGCTAATGGGTGGGGTTGTGTTCCTGTCTTCTTAGTTGTTTGGCATAGGATGTCCAGCACTGTAGCTTGCTGGTCCTTGAGTGAAGCTGGGTGCTGGTGTTAAGATGGAGATTTCTGGGAGATTTTCGCCGTTTGGTATTATGTGGAGCTGGGAGGTCTCTTGTGGACCAGTGTCCTGAAATTGGCTCTCCCACCTCAGAGGCACAGGTCTGACTCCTGGCTGCTGCACCAAGAGCCTTTCATCCACACGGCTCAGAATAAAAGGGAGAAAAAGTAGAGAGAATTAGTAGAAGTAGAAAGAGAGAAAGAAAGAAAGAAAGGAGGGAAGGAGGGGGGAAGGACAAAAAGAAAGGAGATAAAATAAAATAAAGATAAAATATAATAAAATTATTGAAATAAAAAAATTATTAAGAGAAAAAAAAATTTTAAAAACGGACGGATAGAACCCTAGGACAAATGGTGGAAGCAAAGCTATACAGACAAAATCTCACACAGAAGCATACACATACACAGTCACAAAAAGAGGAAAAGGGGAAAAAATCATATATCTTGCTCTCAAAGTCCACCTCCTCAATTTGGAATGATTTTAATCCACTGCTTCTGAGGCTGCTGGGAGAGATTTCCCTTTCTCTTCTTTGTTCTCACAGCTCCTGGGGCTCAGCTTTGGATTTGGCCCCACCTCTGTGTGTAGGTCGCCGGAGGGCGTCTGTTCTTCGCTCAGACAGGATGGGGTTAAAGGAGCCGCTGATTCGAGGGCTCTGGCGCACTCAGGCCCGGGGGGGAGGGAGGGGCACGGAGCGCGGGGCGGGCCTGCGGCGTCAGAGGCCGGCGTGACGTTGCAGCAGCCTGAGGCGCGCCGTGCGTTCGCCCGCGGAAGTTGTCCCTGGATCCCGGGACCCTGGCAGTGGCGGGCTGAACAGGCTCCCTGGAAGGGGGTGTGCATAGTGACCTGTGCTCGCACAGAGGCTTGTTGGTGGCGGCAGCAGCAGCCTTAGCGTCTCATGCCCGTCTCTGGGGTCCGCGCTTTTAGCCGCGGCTCGCGCCCATCTCTGGAGCTCCTTTAAGCAGCGCTCTCAATCCCTCTCCTCGTGCACCAGGAAACAAAGAGGTAAGAAAAAGTCTCTTGCCTCTTCGGCAGGTCCAGACTTTTCGCCGGACTCACTCCCGGCCAACCGTGGCGCACTAACCCCCTGCAGGCTGTGTTCACGCACCAACCCCAGTCCTCTCCCAGCGCTCCGACCGAAGCCCGAGCCTCAGCTCCCAGCCCTGCCCGCCCAGGCGGGTGAGCAGACAAGCCTCCCAGGCTGGTGAGTGTCGGTCGGCGCCGATCCTCTGTGCGGGAATCTCCCCGCTTTGCCCTCCGCACCCCTGTTGCTGTGCTCTCCTCCGCGGCTTCGAAGCTCACCCCTCCGCCACCCGCAGTCTCCGCCCGCGAAGGGGCTTCGTAGTGTGTAGAAACCTTTACTCCTTCACAGCTCCCTGCCACTGGTGCAGATCCCGTCCCTATTCTTTTGTCTCTATTTATTCCTTTTTCTTTTGCCCTACCCAGGTACGTGGGGGGTTTCTTGCCTTTTGGGAGGTCTGAGGTCTTCTGCCAGCGTCAGTAGGTGTTCTGTAGGAGTTGTTCCACGTGTAGATGTATTTCTGGTGTATCTGTGGGGAGGAAGGTGATCTCCGCGTCTTAGTCTTCCGCCGTCTTCCCGGAAGCCTCTGTTTTTTGAGTTTTTGATACATGTTTTTATTAAATATTTTTGAAAGTTGTAAAGGCCACATGTACATCTGTATTGTGTATAAAGTTTTGGAATCACTGGCTTGAAACATGTGAAACTCATCCCCAGTTAATAAGGTTATTGAACGATAGTTGATGATTTATATAAATCACTAGCTAATTTCCTTTTTTCAAGGATGATAGCGATAGCCATGAATGTAACAACTGTTTTGAGTTCTTTGAGTCCTTGCAAATGATTGATCCTGAGGGTGGTCTGGGGAACCCCTGAGACAAGATTCAAGTATTATTTTCCAATACCTTATCTAGTTTATATAACTCAATCAGGATTTTTCTGAAACAGCATAATTTAGAGAACAAGGAATCATCCTTCAACAATTCATTCTTAATGCCCAAGGCTACTATTTTGAGGACTTGGCAAACAATACTGCTTTGAAAATGAATAAAACTAATTATTAGTGACACATGATATCTTCTTACCATCAGTTAACTTAGGTGAGGTGTTCTCGAGCAACCAGACCAATGTTCCTACAAAATCAGAGAATACCTCTGGCTGGTTTGGTGCTAAAGTGGTGAGTCTCAGCCCGCACTGAATATTAGAATCACCTGGGAAGATTTTTAAACTAATGATGCCCAAGCCCTACATCCAGCTGTTCTGATTTAATTGTTCTAGGGGAATAGACTGGGGATTTGTATTTTTAAAATGCATCCCAGGTGTTTCTAACTTGCAGTCAGAGTTGAGAACCACTGCCAAGGGAGGGAGATACACCATATGTAGTCTACTTCCCTATGAATGGGTTAATTTTAGCATTTAGGACCATTCTCAATAATACATCATTCTGAGGAAAATTTACATCTTGTCCTATTGGTTGAGGACAAAATATCTTTAATATTATTGGGAACCTTTATTGGACTTTGTAGTATTTGGGGACTGTTATTTGACTTTGTAGCAATTAAGCTCATTTTTTTCCATTCTTCACCTGTATCTGACAGGGATCTCCCTTGACCTTGCCCCAGGGATTGTTACTGTGGCAGCATTAAGTCGCCTCTGAATATCTCTCCGGGGCTGTAGTGCTCCCCACCTTGATGTGGTCTCTCATTTGATTCCCGAAAACGTGGTGCACTAATATCTTTTGTCCATTGCCTGTTAATACTGGGATACAGTTGCTTTTATAATTATCTTTTTAAAGAGATCATGTCACCTTTCCCCTATTTCGACTGAAGTCAAATAGAATGGGATGTGAAAGCTCCATTGATTATCCATATTATTACATGTTTCCACAATATTTTTGTTATGAAATATGTTCCCTAGTCTGAATAAAAATTTTCACAGGCCCCCTATTTTTTGGTGCAGTTTCTCTAAAATGTTTATTTTGGTTTGGCTAGCCATCACAAAGAAGCAAATGCAATTCCAAACCCCAAATGCAGGTAAACAGTAGTAAAACCAAGCTGTTTATTTGGTGCCTTTTTAGAAGTCCTATAGTCAGTCTGACAGTGCTGCCCAGAAACCAGTTCTCTGGGTGCTCTTTCTTGAGTTATTCATAAATCTTTGAGTCAGCTTACCTGCTGGATATGTGATCCTAATTCTCTTTGATGTATCCATTCACTTAAAAGGGCAATGACCACAGGTACTCATAACTTGTTAGCCTACTTTCTTAGCACACCTATGAGAGGATCTGATGCCAGACATTCCATTGTCTCAACTGGTCCCTTTTAAATTTTAAAGGCTGTATGGCTCTAGTGTCTACTATATTTTGAGACTGCTCCTTCACCTTTTTAGTAGGCTAAAACATGACACGTTACATTGGTGTTGACAGTACCTTCCAAAAGTTACTTTCACCAGGTTGTTTTTCATTTGTTATCCAGTCTTTTTATTTTTTTAATATTTATTTATTTATTTATTTTTGGGTGCGTCGGGTCTGAGTTGCGGCACATGTTGCGGTGCACGGGCTCCTCGTTGCGGTGTGTGGGCTTCTCTCGTTGTGGCGCGCGGGCTTAGTTGCCCCATGGCATGCGGAATCCTAGTTCCCCAACCAGGGATGGAACCCGCATCCCCTGCATTGGAAGATGGATTCTCAACCACTGGACCACGAGGGAAGTCCCCCAGTCTTTTTTTTTTTTTAACCTACTTGATATTATAGTCATTTCATTAGTCACCAAACATAAATCCATGAACATGTGGACCTCTGGGTTGTTTGATTTCTCTGCATGTTACCCTGCCATCAGAACTGCCTGAATTTTGGCATGGTTTTCTAGTTGGTCTGGCTGGCCCTTTGCCCATTTTCCCATCTTAAGGTGAAGGGCAGCAGGTTTTCATTTAACGCTGCTCCTGGTGAGAGTGGAACTGCTATCCACTAGCAAAAACATAGTCTCTACCTTCCTCCAGAAAATTCCTCCAGGGCTGTCTCCACTTAGCCAGAAGCTTTCCATCACTACCTGTCGACATGGACCCTCCTTGGAGCAGCTCAGGAGCAAGTGGCTAACTGGCACCTCCATGTGTAGTGCCATGGGGACGTGCTTTGGCCCTTTTCTGAAGCTACCCTTGCAATTTTAATTGGGTGATCTGAGCTCCGCCTCCCTGATTTGATTGGACCCATGGCGTAACTGGAAGCCCCTTCTGTGGTAATAAAATGGTTTTGAGGTTTTAAGGACTTGTTCCATTAAGTCTTTAATTTCAGATAGACCCAAGAAGGTGGGGGAATATTTGATTTTCTAGATGGATATGAGTTGCCTTTACCCTTTGGAATTTCTTGCACTGAAGTCTTGCTGGTTTCTTCAGGATACCACAGATGGGTTCATTCAACATTGACCCTAACGTCCTTTCTATCTATAGGGGCCAAAATTACACTTCCTAAACTCCCTTGTTTTGGATGAGATTTAGATTTTTCAGATTAGATCTTAATTAGGAATTAAGTGGAAAAGAGGCTGTAGTCAGTGATGCATCCAGTTTGCTGATACAGATCCAGCACATGTGGAGCGGCTCATAATGACCTTCATAATCCTCCAGTCACAACTAAGGCACAACTGAAAGCCACGATTGCAGCAGCAGCTTCCTAATCCATGGATAATGGTGGTGTGCGCCTGGATCCAGCAGTTTAGACGGCAGCCTCCTATAGCTGCTTCTTGATTTTCCATCTTCCTGACTGACCCAGAGATAGCAGTTTCCTTGACAGGTTCACTCTGTGGTGGTGTTCTGGGAATTAATCCAAGACTCAGCCCAGGGCCTGCTTCTGTGGGCCTCCCACAATTTTGTAAACACTTAATTTTCTGCAGTAAATACGTTTCTGCTTTTAATAGCTAGAGAGATTTCTGTTATATATAGTTAGATCCTGACTGCTACACAGCTGGTCCTTTCTTGGCTGTGCAGGGACCGTTTCCAGACACTAAGATACAGAGTTTCTGATGCCTGGTGATTGACATGTCTAAAGTAAATGCTTGGACTACTGGGTTGTCACTAATTGTATACTCTGCTGGACAGCTGTTTTAAATTAGTGTAGACTGTTGTTGCCTCCTTCCTTTACCCACTTTCCCCAATAAAATACTTGATTTCTAAAGTTGACATAACCCTACTGGAGGAAGACAAAAGTATATTGCATTCCTTGAAAACTGATGGCAGGTTAATCCACATTCCTTTTCAGTTGGTATGTTGAAAAACATACTAGGCAAGTCAGTTACAGCTAAATATTTTTCAGGAGCTTTAACGAATTCATTAGTGATTTGGAAGTGTAGCCAGCACACCCACTGCTTTAGCAATTAAAAATAAATGTAAGGCTTTTTAAACATATATCCTTGAGAATTAAATGGAGATATAGTTTTACAAATCACCCCTATCTCTTTCAAATATTTTATATTTGGGGAGGTTTCAGCTTGTTTCCCATATAATTAATTTTCGTGGATGATTAGATATATACTCTTTTCTTTCTCTGTCTCTTTGCTAGTAACATTTTATTTCTTAATTTGCATGGTAAATACACAGATATTCAGTTGATAATTATCCCTTGAGTTTTATTTTAATTGTAAAATGCACATAACATAAAACTTACCATCTTAACCATTTTTAAGTGTACAATTCAGTGTCAAGTATATTCATATTGTTGTGCAGCAGACCTCCAGAAAGTTTACATCTTGCAAAACTGAACCTCTGTACCAATTAAACAACTCCCCATTTCCCCCACCCCCTGACCCCTGGCAACTACCATTCTACACTTCGTTACTGTGAATTTGACAACTCTAGGTAACTCATAGGTGTAATCATGGTATTTATTCTTTTGTGACTGGCTTTTTCACCTAGCATAATATCCTCATGGTTCATACATGTTGTAGCATGTGTCAAAATGCCCATCCTTTTTAAGTTTGGATACTATCCCATTTTTTGGATTGACCACATTTTGTTTATTCATCCTTCGATGGACACTTGGATTGCTTCCACCATTTAGCTATTGTGAATAATGCTTCTGTGAACATGGATGTGCAAATATCTCTTGAAGACCCTGTTTTAAATTCTCTTGGATGAATACCCAGAAGTGAGATTGCTGGATCATATGATAATTCTATGTTTAATTTTTTTTTGAGGAACTGCCATTCTGTTTTCCATAGCAGCTGCATTAAATATATGCTTTCAAATAGGCAGTTTGACACGTTGCCACAAATATAGGTAGTTTGACACGTTGCTATTTAGCCTTCTGACCATAATCATAAAAATATTGAACTTGTTTATCAGATTAAGATAGTGAAAGGTATTTTTAGTCTCTCCAACCCAATTATTCACTCTGAAGTTTGGGCCGCTACCAGTTCAATTTCCGTGCTTGGCCACCTGTTTCCAGTTTAATCTTAGTTTTCATTACCAGTGTGTCCATATTACCCAAATCTTCAAACATTTCTGTCTTTTGCACAGTAGTCATCATTTTGGAGCCATAGTTAATACTAATTCCCTCTACTAAGCTTTTGGATTTCACAGGATAATCAGGGCCTACTTCACTCCCAGACTAGCTTTGTGGATCCCTTGCCAATTCTGTAATTGTAGGGGGCTGCTGCCTTTCAGCATGAGATAGTTAGGGACAAGCTCAGCTTGGTTTATTTGGCCTGGAGGGATGCTATCTCTAAGCCTCACTGCCTTCTATGATTGCCTCATCAGGGATTGCCTCTGGAATCTAAGGTTGTTTTCTTGTTACTTCCTTAACTACCTCATTTGACTGCCTGCCAGTTTTATCCTTCAAGACCCATTTTTCTCTCGAAAATTATTCCTGCTTTCTTCTAGCTAATATATTGCCCCATTTCTACAGTTGAATGACTAAGGTAAACCTACGCTCACATAAGCATTCGTCTACTAATTTTAGGGCAGCTTCCTAATATGTTAATTAGAGCAGTCCTCTTAGTGAGAGGTGCTATGAGTTCCATTTCCTTCATTAAAAGAAATTGTTATGGTATTCTGACTCTGCTGTAGTTTCAGTGGGGTCTGATGCATCTCGACAAACCCATCTATTCATGGCTAACTTCATCTTTGGCTTCAAGAATAACTTCTGTTATTTGCTACTGAATCCATTGTATTAGCTGTGAGCCAGCTCTTTCACCAGACTGTAAATACCTATTTCATGGGGAGCAGGAGAGGGCTTCTTCATCCTTGAAGGGGACTCTAGGCTCCTTTAAGTATGTTCCAAGCCTTCCTTCCTGGGGAGACTTCCTAAACTTCTGATTTTATTTTTGATACGTAATGGTGTCTACCCATTTAGTGTATATTAACCAAGCCAGAGCCCCTTTTTCTATCTCTTTGTCAAATTCTTTCCTTGATTTGTACCTTGAGCCAGGGTATAAGCCCCTCTTTCCTACCTCTTAAAATCTTAAGCCAAGCCAGAACCTTCAGCAGAATGGTAATAATTGTCCCCCTATGTTAGGCTGCTTTCTGGTCTCCATTCTTCTTTCCACTTTTTAACAGTGTGGTACTGCAGACTTATTTTAAAATATCCTCTAGGATGCTTCCTTTTCCCCTTTACATAACATGGAAACTTAGAAGTGGCAATAAGCTCATACTGCCTTAATACCTTCAAATTTTATCTCCTTTGGGAAGCAATATGTTTCCTCCTTTTGCTCTATACCTGGGTAAAAACTACCCACTTGGTTGCAGTACAAACTGACCTAAGTTAATTTATCCATTCAGCAATTGTTAGATTTCTTTTGGCATTTTCCACTAGCCTTTGGAAGTCAGAAGTAGTTGGTGCTTTATATGTTTGCTTCCCCACAATCTTTCTGTCAGGTGATATGAAAGCAAATCTCAGATCCAGTTTTGCCAAAGATACACTTGTCAACAAAAGCAGGCAGAAACAGTTTTTTTACCTGTTCTTGTAGTTCATGGGGAGTCCCACCCTCTGCCCTTAGTTCCTCTATTACTTGATGGCTGGATCAGCTAGCTTTGTAGATAGCTCAGTGAAGAGTCTTACATGAAATAAAATGACACAGAACCAATGTTTGGAACTTTAGACCTGAAGGTCTAAAGTGCATCAAAACTATTAGGCCGCTGGGCTTGCCAGATTTTTAAATCTTGTTCATGCAAGGGCAGTGGGGCCTAAGCAGCGTCCTAACCACCTACATATCTTGAACACCATTTATTTCACTGATGAAAAAATTATCTCTAACATCTCTTATGTTGATTAACATCCCCTTAGGGTATAGATATTTATATCCATTTGGAAGGTGCTTAATAACCTCCTCTGGAGTATGAATTCCTAAGGTACATCATAAGCTAACTAACCACCTTTATAGTGTGGAATGACAGTTATCTTGGATATATCACAATTTCTGTTATAGAAGATACAAAGATAGTCATGTAATTAGATAGCAGTTATGTGGGAAAAAAAGAAAAATCTGAGGATATTTCTCTATATTACAAGGTAAACTTGTCAAGTACATGTAACCTTTATCTTTCCCAGACTTTCCCTTAGTAGCTCTTCTGCCCTGAAGATATTCCGTATTCTCACAGTCTTAGTCCCTCATCAGTATAGGTTCTTAAGAAAAGGATTTGACTCATACACAATAAGGGGTTAATAACAGAGTAGAGAAGGCAGGAGCAAGTTAGAAGCTTGTTGTGTGCAAAGCACCAAGAGTATTTACATATTTGAAGATGCCTGGGAAGGGTAAACAGTTGAGCAGAATTGTACCATTTCATATCACCATTTACTGAACACGCACTATGCAAATACTGATTCACATTGTCATAGTCCGTTCAGAGTACTATAACAATACCCCAGAGTGGGCGGCTTATAAACACCAAGTGTATTTCTCACAGTTCTGGAGGCTGGAAATCCCAGATCAAGGCACCATCAGATTCAATATCTGGTGACAGCCCGCTTCCTTGTTCATAAATAGCCACCTTTCCTCTGTCCTTACGTGACAGAAGGGACAAGGGAGCTCTCTGGGGTCTACTTTATAAGGGCCTTATATGACCTAATAATGACTTATATGACCTGATTACCTTTCCAAGGCACCATCTCCAAATGCTATCACATTGGGTATTAGGTTTCAACATGTGAATTTGGGGGGGATACAAACATTCAGTCTATAGCACACGTATGCCTATATATATGTATACACATTATCTCATTCAGTCCTTACAACTTCCTTGTTAGGCAGATAGCATCATTTCTATTTTATATTTTAAGAAACTGAGGCTCACAGAGGTTAAGTAACTTGCCTAAGTTCTTCTCACTACCTTTACAGTAATAAAATTTCCTGGGGCTTGCATTTTAACAGTGAACAAAGCCCTTAGAACATAGGAATTCATTTCTCACTGTAATTTTCAGGCTTCGGTGAACTGGCGGGAAACGTGATTGTCACATTAAACAACTGGTCGCTTTTGTGGTGGGAGAACTCAGAGAGGGGCTTGCAAGAAAAATCATCCATGTGTACTGAATCTCTATCTTAATAGTTTCATCTGCTGGTGTTCCTTCTTCCCCCCACTCCACCCTCCTTATGCATATACATGCACAGGAACTCTCACACACAGACATGGTTATTTCTTGCATATTTAGCTAATATTACTCTACAAGAGTGCTGTGTTTGGAATGTTGTGAGATATTTTCTTTTTATTAATTTTTACAAGGAATTGACATAAAATCCTAATATCGTTCCCATTGGGTATCTTTTAACGTTAGCGTATTCTACCTGCTTCTTGGCTATAGACAGAGGTCTTTGAGGTCCTTATACAAATCTCTTTGAGTTGAAACTGTCAGCCATATTTTGTGGTTAAAACTGATTGCAAGTAAGTTTTATGTTGACTTTTACACATTAACTATTTTGCATAGACTATTTATTCACAACCCTGTATCTTACCGTTTTCTGATTAATCAATTAGCAAAAAAGAAATCATCTTCTATCTTATTAAAGTGGTCATTGAACACAAACTGTTAGAAAATTCAGCATTTTCTAAAGCCTTAAATCCATGGTAAAGATGAATGCAATGCATCCAATTCATAGTATTTATCCTGGAGAGTGGCCAAGATGGCAGAGTGGAAGGGCCCTAAACTCACCTCCTTTCATGAGCACACCAAAATCACGACAATCTGCAGAACAACCGTCGCTGAAAAAGACTGAAACCGACCAGAAAAGATACTGTACAGCTAAAGACAACGATGGAACCACAATGAGACTGGTAGGAGGGGCAGGCTCGCGATATAATCAAATCCCATAGTATTTATCCTGACAAGCAAGGCACATTTTCTTTCATTTCAAATGGTCCTCAGCTGTTTGGCTTTGACTTCAATTGACACATCCAAATGCAAAATATTTCCACTAATTAGCACTTCCAGTTTTCCTCAGATACTCTCTCCATTTTTTCTACCTTTCATAGGATGAAATCAAGTGTCCATTTTCCCCTTTTATTATTAACAAACCATTGATAAATTTAGATCCTTCTAAGATTTGTATTCTCCTTTATTTTTACTAGACAGTGTAATTCTCATCATTACAAATTCTGTGACTTTGTCATTTAGCTGAGGCTTCTGTACCTTTATTCTGTAACTTTTGAAAATGTTGGTACCTCAGAAGTTTTTTTACCATTCAATTTTGAAACCTGGATTAATTCCTCTCTATTTTATTGAAATTGCTCATTATAATTGTCTTATAATTGCCAAAGCCAATGCTCTTGTCTCAGTTTTCAACTACTTTTAAAGACTGTGGCATGAGACAGTGTTGACCAATCAATCCTCAATGTATAAATTTCAATCCTAATTAAAATCTATTTTGAATTTTTGAAAAGGTCTGTAGTAGTCAGAGAACACAAAACAACAAGGATCTGTCACTTTCTACCTATTAGCTTTGCAAAAATTAGAAAGCAGGGTAATACTAATTATTGACAGAAGTATGTAAACATAGGAACCCTCAGGCATTGCTGATGTGAAGATAGTTTATTGTAGTCATTCTGTAGAACGATCTGACATAATTTAAAGGAAGTCTATTCTAATACAGCAATTCAACTGTGGGATATAATCCTATAGTATTTCCCACACAGGCTCTTCAAAGAACACATATAAGGCAGTCCACTGCTGTACTTGCATATAACGGAAGAGTTTGAAGCAATGTGGATATTCATCAGTTGGAGATTGAATAGGTGAAATGTTGTAGATGTAAGGGGGTCAAGGGCCTTGTATCCCTGCATCACCCAGGCATTTTCTGCAGACTAGCTCACATGGGTAGGGGTGCAACCCTGGGAAAAGTAGCTTCATGAGTCTCTAGGGGATGCAAATATGAGCCTTCAGCAATTTGTATTTTCAGTAGTTGGGAAATGGGTGCATTGGCCTGCAGAGGGGATCTAGGTAAAACACTTTTGTATCCATTACACTATACTTTGACAACATATCTGAAATGTAACCAATTCTCACTAGGTCCCCCACTACCATCCTGGCCTAATCCATCATCATCTCTCACCTGGCTTATTGCCATAGCCTTCTAACTGGTCTTCCTGCTAACATCCCAGTGCCTCTATTTCTTCTCTACACCGTACCTTGAAATATCCTTTTAAAATGTCAGAAGATGTGGCACATATATACAATGGAATATTACTCAGCCATAAAAAGAAAGGAAATTGAGTTATTTGTAGTGAGATGGATGGACCTAGAGTCTGTCATACAGAGTGAAGTAAGTAAAAGAGAAAAACAAATACCGTATGCTAACACATATATATGGAATCTAAGGGAAAAAAAAAGGTCATGAAGAACCTAGGGGTAAGACGGGAATAAAGACACAGACCTACTAGAGAATGGACTTGAGGATATGGGGAGAGGGAAGGGTAAGCTGTGACAACGTGAGAGAGTGGCATGGACATATATACACTACCAAACGTAAAATAGATAGCTAGTGGGAAGCAGCCGCATAGCACAGGGAGATCAGCTCGGTGCTTTGTGACCACCTAGAGGGGTGGGATAGGGAGTGTGGGAGGGAGGGAGATGCAAGAGGGAAGAGATACGGGAACATATGTATATGTATAACTGATTCACTTTGTTATAAAGCAGAAACTAACACACCATTGTAAAGCAATTATACCCCAATAAAGATGTTAAAAAAAATGTCAGAGCATGCCACTTTTCAGCTCAAAGCTCATCAGTAGCTTCCATTTCACACCTAGACTAATTTGCAGAACTCTAAACATGACCTTTACGACCCTACTTGCTCTGTCCCTTACATATTTCTCTGACTTCACTTCCTATGTCTCTTCCTCTTGCTCACTCCACTCCAATTTCTTGCTATTCCTCAATATCCTAAGCACACTCACATACCATGTTTCTGTATGTAGTTTTCTTTTAGCCTGGAATATTCTCCAAGGCATCTATATGGCTCACTCTCTGTTTCTGTTCAGACATCTATCACCTTGCCAGAGACAACTTCTATGACCAACATATATAAAATAACATTCTACTTCTGTCATTTTCCATCCTCTTAACTTGCTTGGTTGTTTTCTTCTACACAGTACGTATCTCCATTTGACATATTCTGTATTTATTGGTTTATTATCTTTCTCCTACCGTTAGAAAGTAAAGTCCATGGAGTCAGGAACTTTATCTTGTTCTCAGCTGTGTCTTCATTGCCTGACCCATAGTAGATGCTCAAAAAGTCTTAAAAGAATGAATCAAGTGGGAAGCCAAAACTCTTAAAGAAAAATTTCTTTGGAGGGGTCTTTTGAGGCTTGTTTCCCCAAATTCTGTATATCAATAATATAAAAGGGAGGCTAACCATGGGAATGAGTTTCTGAGGCCAGCCCCAGAACCTCCTTTGAACTGTAATCTGCCAATTTCCTGATGAAACATGTAGCAGAGAGTAACTTTTCACCAAAAATCAGTCTGTTCCTCATCTTGCACACACAGATAAACTACTTTTCCCAGCCCTCTTTGCAGTTAAATGTTACCATGTGACTGAGCTCTCCCCATTGGAATGTGTACAGAAATGATGTATGACATTTTGGGGCCAACATTTTTAAGAAGTGGGTTTTCCCCTCCATGCTCTTTCCCCTTTTGTTAGCTGTATGCAGATGATGATGAGACATAATGATGAGAAAACTAGAGGATGGAAAGTCTCGGGATCCTTGAAATACCACATGGAAGAGAGACATCCAGACCAGAAGTACCCACCTTGGACTGTCACATGAATGAGAAATAAATTTCTATTATGTTTATACGTTTGAGGGTCTATTTGATATAGAAGTTAAACCTACACTAACTGTTAGTTTGCTAGGGCTACCATAACAAAGTACTATAAGCTGAGTGGCTTGAACAACAGAAATTTATTGTTTCACAGTTCTGTGGGCTAGAAATCTGAGATCAAGGTGCTTCTGAGGGCTGTGAGGGAAAATCTTTTCCATGCCTCTCTCCTAGCTTCTGGCAGTTTGCTTGCTATCTTTGGCATTCATTGGCTTACAGATGTTCTCCTCCATATGTATTCACATCATCTTCCCTTTGTTTGTGTCTCTTTCTCTTCACATGACCTTCTTTTTATAAGGACACCAATATATTGGATTGGGGCTATCCTACTCAACTAATTACATCTTCAACCCTGTTTCAGAATAAGGTCAGATTCTGAGATACTGGGGACTTCAACTTAGAATTTGGGGAATACAAACCTACAACACTAACTAACCAAAATTTTCTTGCAATACAGTTGTAGAGGTGAGTATACCTCTGGATATAAACTGCTGGACATGTTTCCAGGTCTTAGAGCATAGGCTGCAGCAGGGTGGAGGCTAGGAGCAAGTGTAAGGAGGATTCTAGGAGGATTCTAGGAGGCTTAAGAAGGAGGAAACCTTCTATTTCTTGATTCGTATACTTCCAAGTATATGTGTCTCTTTTTTTGTGTGCTGTTGACCCCAGGAACTTTTCCACCTTCTTCCTTTCCCATAAGTACTAATTTTGCAGATGTCATTAAGTGAAGGATCTTGAGATGAAATGATTATCCTGGATTATTCAGGTAGGCCCTAAATATGACCACGTGTATTCTTTTTTTTTTTTTTTTTTTTTTTTTTTTTTTGCGGTACGCGGGCCTCTCACTGTTGGGGTCTCTCCCGTTGCGGAGCACAGGCTCCGGACACGCAGGCTCAGCAGCCATGGCTCACGGGCTCAGCCGCTCCGCGGCATGTGGGATCTTCCCAGACCGGGGCACGAACCCGCGTCCCCTGCATCGGCAGGCGGACGCTCAACCACTGCGCCACCAGGGAAGCCCTGACCACGTGTATTCTTATAGAGAGGCAGAGGGATATTTGATGACAGAAGAGGAGTAGGAGAGGTGACCATGGAGGTGAGATTGGAGTGATGTGGGCACAAGCCGAGGAGTGCTGGCAGCCACCAGAGGCTGGAAGAGAAAAGAAACATTTTCCTCTAGAGCCTCTGGAGAGAGCATGGCCCTGCAGACATCTTAATTTCTGACCACTGAAAATGATCTCAGACTTTTGGCCTCCAGAAATGGCAGAGAATAAAGTTCTGTTGTCTTAAAACACAAATTTTGTGGTAATTTGTGACAACAGATACAGGAAGCTAAAACACTTGGTTTAATAATATCAAATAAGGATGATAAAATCTACCTCAGAGTATCATGGTAAGGATTAAATCCAGTAATATATTTAAGTTTTCTTTTTTTTTGAAGTATAGTGGATTTACAATATTGTGTTAGTTTCAGATGTGCAGCATAGTGATTCAATATTTTTGCAGATTATATTCCATTACAGGTTATTAATTTTAAAAGTTCTTAATAGAAACAAGCATGTACCACATACTTCATAAACGGTAGCTATTTTTATAATAATTACTACTATTAATAAAACTGGATCTAATTATTTGGGGACATTTTTAGAAAAGGAATTTGGGTTCCGAGATGAGTAGCATGATTGGACTTGAGTGTATGTGCTTGTCAGGAGGTGAGGGATAGGAGAGTAGTGAAGAGTTGGGGCTGGGATAGAATTGCTTCTGATTTTAGACTAGAAAGTGGCATCTGTAGTAATCACTTTCCTTACTTCATGATCAATCCTTCCTCCAGTCATGTCCTACTCCAGCCCTGGGCAAGGTGAAGAGGCAAATGAAAATTAGAGGGGAAAAGGACAAAGAGTTTCTTTAGGAAGTAGCTCACTATAGGAGACATGGAGAATTTAGCCTAAGGGCTGCTGCCACCCCTGGGTGGTTAATATAGGTAAGGCCATTCAGAATTTAGTCACATAGATGTCAGGAGTCAGAGATAGCGTATTTTTTCTTGACAAATAAATGTGTTCAATTGTTGACTAAAACAATTATTTTTGCTGTACAGCCTTTCTCTAGATTCAATTCATCCACTTTTCATCTTGGGATTATATAATCAGTTTATTGCAAGTGTAGTCCAAAGGACTGATCATTTCATGGGAAAATTTCTACTTGTTTATTTTTGTTTGTGGCATTAATTGCTATAAAATATTGGCATTGCTTTGTAAAATCTGGACATTTTACCCCTGGTGTACCTCCTAGGGAAAACAAAATCATATTATCAATAATACCTTGTTTTCCTCAAATAAATACTACTCTGAAACCTATCAGTGACATAAGATATTATCTAATAAGCTAGTTGCCAAAATTTGAATTGAATAAGTAGCTGAATCAGCAGACTGTAATTGTATTTAATGGAGGGAAGGCTTTTCAGCTTTCTAATAGGTTGTTATGGAGCATCCAGTTATTTGACTCTCCTCTGACCCCTTATTCTTCTCCTTCTACCACCATGTGGGATGGGAGCCCATAGAACTGTACATATTCAAAACAAAATGAGGAAATGGAATTCAAATTAACATGACCATAATAATGGAACATTTATGAGACCATTTCTCATATTCCTAGTCTTTCCATATTTCAGTATGTCAACAAAGTGCTGAACTATGAGTCAGGAGACCTAAATTACTATCTTCAGGTCTGCAACTAGCTAACTAGGTGATATTAGACAAATTGGTTTGCCCTTATGAACTTCAGTTTCCCAATTTTTAAAATGACATGGTAAACTAAATGATCTCCAGTAGTGCTTTCAGGAGCCAACATGCATCATTCTGTATCAATTAGATTTTAGGGTTCCTTTCCAAAAAACACTTTTGACTTCCAAAGTGTAAATTGGTACATACTGGGGCAGAATTACTCTGACCAGAAGATTCAGTGAATCCCAATTTCCCAAGAACTATTTCTGTATTTTTTCCAAAATTTGATGTTCAGCAACTTCATTTCCTTCTGCCTTGTTTCTTCATTTGTACTATAGCCTATGGTCATTGGTTGTTGTCTTAGTTCAGGCTGCTATAAAAAATTACCATAGACTGGGTGGCTTAAACAACAAACATTTATTTCTCACAATTCTGGATGCGGGGAAGTCCAAGATCAGGGTGCAGGCAGATCTGGTGTCTGGTAAGGGCCCACTTCCTGATTTGCAGATGGACCTCTTTTATTGTATCCTTACATGATAGATAGCAAAGAGAAATTCTGTGTTTTCCCCTCTTGTGTAAGGGCATTAATCCCATCGTGAAAGCTCTACCCTTATGACGTAATTATCTCCCAAGTGTCCCACCTCCAAATACCATGGCCTCAATGTATGAATTTTGTGGGGACACAGACATTCAAGACATTCAGTCCATAGCAGTTGTAATTGGCAATCAGAGTCATGGCACAACCATTGTCAATAGCACATTATTAGCAGCCCATACCAAGGTGCACGTGGTAGGGTCCCTTTCCATACTCCCAGCAGTTTCTTACTATAGTGAAGTGAAATTAGAAAACTAAATAAATCTAACTGGTCTCCCTGCCCTTTTAGTACTACCTTTTAAAATCTATCCTTTAAATGAACCAGCAAATGCACTTGATCTTTGCTGATCATTTCTCCCCCAGGTATAAACCCATGAGTTGAACCCTAGGATCATGTGAAATGTCCAAACTCCTTACATGAGGAATGTATTCTCCAGCAGGATCCTGCACAACTTGGGTAGCTGGGCACTCACTCACCACTCTCCTTTCCCCATAGGAGAGGTCACTGCCGGCTAGTTCAGCCCTGTGCTGTGTCACCTTAGGAGAGGAGTGGTACTGGCAAAGATTCTCTTACTCTCTCCAATGCATCCAAATTCATACATGCTTAGACACACACACACACACACACGCATGCACGCACGCAGCACTCTCCAGGTTTTTCCCAACCACAGCTGAGAGAGGTTGGGGCAGGTTCCCTGGCTCCTGCTGGTTTCACGGCCCATACCAAGATCTGTATGCCAGGTCACAGGTGGTTGAGATTCCTCCTTGATCCCTTGGCGTATGGTGCTGGATCCCACAACTCCCGCAGAGGCACTTTTGTTTGTGGGTGAATGCCTGATTAGTTCTTAAAAAGGAAGACAAAAGGGAGGAATGTCTTCACCAGCATGATGCTGATGTCACTCAGGTCTTGCCCATTTTCCACAATGACCAGGACCTACATGCAGTTTCCTGGACTGATGTAGCTTTGACTTCCTCCATAAAGAAGTGAAAACTGTAGAGTTGTGGTCACACATTATCCAGTTCTCTAGAATGGGGCAACACTTTATATAGCAACTTTGGGAAAGTATGCAAAGTTCAGCAAGAAACATTACAAAACGTGCTTAGGATTGAATTGAAGGAAATGCTAACTTGCAAATCCTGAGTCATGAGAATTAAGACAGGCCACTGGGTTTATTGCTTCTTGCTTTACCTTAACAGGTTATGTGCAGATATATTAGTTTCCTAGGACTCTTTAACAAATTACCACAAAATTGGTGGCTTAAAGAAACAAATGTATTTTCTCCCAGTTCTAGAGGTCAGAGTATGAGATCATTTTCAGTGGTCAGAAATTAAGATGTCTGCAGGGCCATGCTCTCTTCAGAGGCTCTAGAGGAAAATGTTTCTTTTCTCTTCCAGCTTCTGGTGGCTGCCAGCATTCCTTGGCTTGTAACCACCACTCCAGTGTCTGCCTCCGTGGTCACATTGCCTTCTCTTCTCTCTGGGGCAAATCTCTCTCTGCCTCTCTCATAAGAACAGATGTGGTTGTATTTAGAACTCACCTAGATAATACAGGATAAGATATTTAGCTCAATCACATCTGAAAAGACTCTTTTTCAAATCAGATAACATTTATAGGTCCAGGCATAAGGAACCAATACCTTTTTGGACCATTTTCTAGACTATTACAGCAGATATCTGTACTTCTTTTCCTTATCTCTTCTTAAAGTGATTCTTTTACTTGATTCCTTTTTCTCTAAGATCTTCTCAAGCATGAAGGTCAATTTGCTGTGTATACATGCCAGGCAATATGGTTTATCAGAGTGGTAGATGCATCTTTTAAAGTGAATGCTTGCAGAGAAAGTAGAAACTCCTTGCTTGGGAACAGAATTCTTCTAGAAGAATTATGGATGGAAATAGCATTAAACTTGGCTAGTAAGACCTGGGATCTTAAAAAATATTTTATATCCCTCTCATATCTTGTAAATTTCATGTATGTTAATTTGAAAAATGTCCCCTCATCTATCTAACTGAAGGTTCTTTTTCTGTAAAATTAAGTAATCTCTAGTATACTCCCAGCTTTGATATTCTTAGATTCCATGGTGCTTAACATAATGGGCTTACTTTGTGTCAAGTCTTCTTTTCCCCTAGCCATTGAGAAGATTCGCTTTCCTCTTTTTCTTTCCAGGTACGTTTGTGCTCCCTTCCCGAACTGTGCCCTTTACATGTGGCAACCAAATTGCGCTCATTGTTATAGTGTTAGTTCTACAAGCTAAGACATTATTAATAGAATTGGTTAGAAATATTGACATCTGGGACCTCACATAATCAAGCCTAAAGCCACTTATAGAGGAATTTTTAATCCCAGGGCAAAAGCAGACTACCCCTGAATAAACAATCCTTTATGAATGAGAAGTTAGAGAGTCAAATCACACGTCTTAAAAATAAAATTTATTGCCAATGAAATCAGAAACCTCAATGGACAAGATAGAGATGAAGAATTAATGAACTAAAAGAGCTGAGAAACTGCCCAGAATGCAGAGAAGTAAAAATACAACTTAAAACCACAAAATTATGTGAAAAAGAGGCACCAGAAATGAAGTTAAAAGACAAGCTATAGTTAGGAAGGAGATACTTAGAAAACATAAAACCAACAAAAACATTAGCTGGTGTTGTTTACTGATATGGGGAACATGGTGGAGAAGTAGAGGGTAGGAACAGATTTGTGGGTAGGTGGAAACCAATAGTTTATGTTGGTCATGTTAAACGAGGTAACACACTTAGAGATATCAAATGGAGGTATCAAGTATGCAGCTAGATCTCGATATCTGAAGTTCTGTGAAGAGGTCCAGTCTAGGGTTATACATTTGTAGTCTTTGACACATGAACGGGATGGGTTAAATACATACAGGCATTTCTGAAGGACTCAGACCCTAAGTGGTGGGCTGTGGGGAAGACTACTGAACAAAAGCCAGGTTATGGGAAGTACAGTCAGGTTTCTAAGAGAGAATTTACCATAGAGGCAGATCGAGCCTGGCCTGGTTATACAAGACTGAACAAAGGAAAGAAGTAGTTCTAGTTAGAGCACCATGGAATAATTTTAAATAAAACCAGTGTTTATGGAGTTGTCTATAATTTACCAGGCACAGTGTTAGGTGTAATGTACATATTAACTCATGTCTTCAGATGAACCTATGGTTAAAGTATCATAATTAGTCCAGTTTTAACAGTTGAAGACACTGAGACTTAGAGCACTCAATACTTTGCCTAAATTCATACAGAATTGAGAAGCAGGGCTGGAATTTGATCTCAGAACTGCTCTGGTGACCAGTGAATGCCCCTAGCATTAAGCTTGTCATTGTGAAAAAGAAAAAAAGGGGCTGTGTGTAAACTGGCCTCAGTAAACATTAATACTTTGGAGTCCAAAGAACGCTGCTGTGAGACCTTCCCACAAATTGATCACAACTCAGAAGGAGGGAGCATAGATCTATGTTTGGTGATAGGACTTGGAGCTAGTAATATGAATGTGACCTTATTCATACCTGCAGGAGGATAAAACTTGGGGACATCTGAGTTATGTTGTAAGGATATAATTGAAGACATTTTTATTGAACAGAAGAGCTGCATCTGGAGATCAAAAAGGGCTCACTTTAGATGTGGTATAGTTAATGAAATACAATCCACATCTACCATATTTTTGGTGGAAATTCTCATATTTGAGGACAAAGGAAGAATCATATAAGCATCTAAGCAAAAGTCAGGTTACCTACAGCTGGAAAAAGTCAGGATATGTGCTTCTTGGAAAAAATATTTGAAGAAATAAACCAGCTAACTGAGAAATGCTAAAAAAATATAGGTTTAAATCAAAATTAATATGTAAATATGGTTATAAAACAATGCAAATATAATTCTTGAAAGGGAACATAGATAATGGAAAAATAATATAATAATAACATGTAACTGGGACAAAATTTCCAGGTCATAGTAACCAAAACTGGAAAGTGTCAGATCTCGAGGAGGTGGAGGGCTGACAATTGAATGTGCTCATTTCCTCAACTTACCTAGGGAAAAGCATTAGAAATGGTTTATTATTAATATTTATAATTAGAGAAATGGAGGTTTAAGTATGTATTTCAAAAGCTAAAATAAGAACTAGTTGAACTGAAAGGTTACTGTCTGCCTTCCAAATTAATCTTGGAGTGGAGAGGAATGCAAGACAAAACATCCCATAAAAACAAAAGATGTACGACAAAAGGGTGTGCAAGAAAGCTCTGAAAAACAGGAAACACTTGTTAATACATGTACATTAGATGCATTCAGTAATTAAAATAATAATTTATCAGACTAAGTCAGGATATAACATCCAGCTACATGCTGTCTACAGAAGCATACTCCAAACAAAGTGACTCATGAAAATTAAAAGCAAAAAGTTAGACATTTAAGTATTTTAAAGTAAAAGGATCACTGGATTTACTATATTGATATCAGACACAGCAGACACGTCTGACAAGTGGAAAACATCTTTTGTTCCCAAACAACCATGTAATCTTGACAAAGTTGATCATTTATTAAGCCACAAGAAAACCAGTAAGTTATAAATAGAAATAGTATAGACTACATTCTTTATCAACAATACAATAAACTATGAAAATGAATAATGCCAACTGAAAAACATGCACAACCTAGAAGTTAAGAATTATGTTTTATTCGGCGGACAAAACTGAGGACTTAAGCCCAGGAAACAGCCCCTCAGATAGCTTTGAGGGACTGTTCTAAAGAGGTAAGGGAGGAGCTAGGATATACAGGAGTCTTTGCAACAAAATCCAGGTAGTCAGAACATCAGAAGATTACTGTTAATTAAAGAAAACCAGACATATCAAGTTAATGAATTTAGCACTTGGGCTCATTGAAATCTTTCCTTTGATACGCACCTTAGCTATCTAGGGCCAGTATCCTGTTCTTTCCCATCCTGAGCCCCTTTAGGGTACACCGTTGGGGGTGGCTGCAGTGGCTGAGGGCTTGGCATGGGCAGCCCGTTTGTCTCCATCCTGAGTTCCCTCAGGGCTCGCCATCGGGGTGGGGATAGTGGCTGATGGCTTGATTGCCACACCATCCTTCTTTTGCTGATATGGCAGGCAACATTTTTTAGTAACAATAATAAAAATTTTAAGTGCATTTCTAAGGGAATTATGAGACAATAATGAGAAATATGAGACTCCAATGCAGACCACTTATAAAATAATAGTGTTGAGATCGGTACATATATGAATTCATAGGATGAGACCAAAGCTATACCAGAGGTTGTGTTAGGAGAGTTCAGCAAAGCCATTTGACATCAGAATCTTAGCTCTCATTATTTTAAGAGCCTAACAAGAATTTGCTCTTTGCTTTGACGCTTCCTGTGTAAGCACTGGCTAATGTACAGAAATGACCCCATGTTACATTTGCCCGACTGCTTGTTGCTGTGGTGGCTTCTCCTGGTACAGATGCCACCTTTGCTACTGAAGTTGATGCTAGAGGTACTACTGGTGCCGCTGAATATGGTGGCTGACAGAAAGCAGAGTTCTCCTCTGGTCCTGTTCCGTTCATAAGCTGAAGCCTGGGGATGCTCTGTTGTTTATTGGTTGTTTTTGCTATTGTGATCAGCTGTTACACTGAGAGACAGATTATGCTGTGAATATTCTAGGCTCCCTACCAGTCCGTTTTTCACACTTGCTGCCAAGATGATCTCAATCTGAGCATGTCACTTCCCAGTTTAACATTCTTCCTTGGTCTCTCATTCTCTGTAGAATAAAATCCAAACCTTTTAACTAAGCATGCAAGGCTCAACATGTTACAGTGTTTTGCATAATTTCCTCTCTCTCTTCCTACCACTCCCCAACCCCACGTCCCTTTGCAGAGCTCTTTGCTTTAGCTCTGTTAAAGTACTTGTTTTTACCTCGGCTTGGAATGATTGATGCTTTAATTATTATGCAGAGATTAGCACATTAAGTTATAAGGAATGTGGGGAAAAATAATTTGTCAGGAACATGACAAAGAGTTAATACCCTAATGTATAGAGTCACTACAAGTTAGTAGGGAACATAAGAGAAACCACAGTAGAAAAATGGACAAAAAAGCATGAAAAGATAATTAACAGATGTGACAGCAAATTACCGAGAAGCAGCCAAGGTGTAAAGAAAAATAATTTCATGAATAGTTAAAGAAATAGAAATTAAAATACCATGTTTCACTTCATTTCAAATAATTAAAAAAAGCAACAACAGTAAAGTGTCTTGTTCTAGCAAAGTCAGCGTATTAGAATGATTTTCTAACAGATGGAAGAAAAGTGTCTTGAAGAAGGAGGACCTTTTCCTAGTTTGCACCAAGACACCATATTTGGTAGCGGCTGCCCTATGCATGGTACTTCCTATATGCCAGGTAATGTCCTAAGAACTTTCCATGTGTTCATTCCTTTAATCTTCAGAACATACCCTTTGAGGCCAGTACCATAATTTTCTGTATGTTACAGGTGAAGAAACTGCAGCTTAGAAATGTCAAATAACTTACAAAAGATCAAACAGCTTATGAAAGGTGGAGCCAAAGTTGGTCTCTTAACAGTCTGACTGTAATGTTTTCCCTTTTAACTGCTGTGCTTACTGTCTCATATATTTGTAGTTTTCAGACTGTGTCTGTTCATTGTATCTCACAGATATAGACAAGTTATATTCATTGCTACCATTTATAAAAACAATTATTTTGTGCCAAACATTGGGGCTAAGCATCTTGTAACAGTCATATGAGGTAGATATTGTTAATTCCATTATTCATTTGAGGAAAATGAGGCCTAAAGAGTTCATGTAACACGTCCATTGTCATTCATATAGCAAGTAGCAAAGCCAGGATTCGAATCAGGTATGTTACACTTCAACACCTCATGCATTTCACTGCTGTGTAATACGAGTGCACAAATATTACCTTATATACCATACTTGGGATTAAACCCAAACTCAGGTCCTGCCTGCCTCTCCATCCTCATCTCCTGCTACTCTTCTTGTTGTACTCCAGCCACATATGCCTCCTTGCTCTACCCTAAACACACTAGGTGCACATAGACCTTTGGGACAATTCATGTGCTTTCCCCTTTGCCTCAATTGCTTTTGCGTGGCTCACTCCTTCACCTCCTTCAGGGATCTGCTCCACTCTTCCTTTGACCATCACGCCTAAAATTGTGGGCTTCATCACCCTCCACATTCTTCTTTATCTTTCTTCATAGCACATATCACAACCAGACATTATATTATAAACCTACTTGTTTATTGTCTGTATTCCTCATCAGACTGTAAGTCCTAGGAAGCCAAGACTTCGCTTTGTTCACTATTATGTCCTCAGAATCTAAATCAGGAGTTGGTAATATTTTTTTTGTAAAGAGTATGATATTAAATATTTTAGGCTTTGTGAGCTGTACAGTCCCTGCCACAACTACTTAACTTTTCCACTGTAGCACAAAAGCAGTCATAAAAAATATGTAAGTTAATTAGTGTGAAATTGAGAAGGCTGTGTTTCAATAAAACTTTATTTACAAAAATAGGAAGTAGTTGGATTTGGCATATGGGCCATAGTTTGCCAACACCTGGTCTAGAACGTTACCTGGCTGGCACTCAAAACATATTTGTTGAATTAAGTTATATGTCTATATAGTACACATACACACACACATGCATATGGGCGTGTGTGTGTGTGCACCAAAAGGATACTTGGAAGGAATCAAATAAAAATATCTCAGTAGTTATCTTCAGTGGCAGGATTATGGCTTTTTAAAATTAAAATTCCTCCTGTGTATTTTCTGAATTCTCTAATTTTTAATGAATATGCATTAATTTTGCTTTTAAACTTTAAAGTATGATATAAATACAGAAAAATGTACAGCGCATAATTATCCAGCTCAAAGAAGTTTTACAAGTGGAACATAAGTATATAAAAAGCAACCAGATAAAGACACACATCACATCTCAAAAAAGAATTTATTTCACATCTTCATCATGCTGTGTACTCTGATTCCCAAACCTAGGGTCCATACCTACCAGAAAACTAAACAGTTCACCTTGGTTTTTAAAACATACAATTTTGAAATAAGATGGGATCATGGTCCTAAAGACTCAGGAAGTACTTAGATTTGATAACGATCTATAAAAGGAACCAGAAAAATTATTTTTTAGATCAATATCCTAGGCGCCCCTGTTGTACTCCCTTTCAGTCACTTGTGCACACTACCCTGACTTCTAACAGCATAGATTAGTTTACCTGTCTTTGCACTTTACGTAGGTGTAATCATATGGCATATATTGTGCGTGTGACTTCTTTTGCTTAACATTATGGCTTTTTAAAAACAATTTTTATTGGAGTATAGTTGATTCACAATGTTGTGTTAGTTAACATTATGGCTTTGAGATGTATCCACAGAGGTGTATAGTTGTGGTTCATTCATTATTGTTGCTCTATAGTATTCCATTGTTTGAATTTATAGCATATGTTGCTCCTAAGAAATTAATTTGTGTTCCTTTCTTATTTTCCCCTTTCGTCTGTTCTATGCAAGAATCTAGGATCCCTCTGTTAATAGTTCTTAAGTTCAAATGTTTTTATAGGACTAAAGACAGAAGCACCCCCAAAGTTAATACCTTTCATAAAAGCATAAGCCCATTCAAAAGGACAATGAAGGGAGGGGTGAGGGGAATAGGGAGAGTATATTTGAGAAAGAAAAAACTTCCCTCAAATTTGGGAAGGGAGAAGGGAGAGTGCCCTGTTGGAGCTGGGAGTCACATGCAACATAGTTATAGAGCGCTAAAGAGATGGCAAATTCCCTGAGGAAACGGTTGTTTGGAGCAATTAAGGAGACTGGACCCTAGGCATCATGTTTTTATCTCATCATGGAATGAATGAATGTTTGAACATAAAGGGGTCACTATGGGCATAAAAGTGATGGCAGAATGATGACCACAGTAGAATGGATATTGAGTCCTTTTACTCATTTTGGAAGCATCACAGAAGAATCCTGTATTCTAGTTCAGCTCTAAGAAGATAAATGTTCCCAGCAAAGAAAATTAAATTTCCTAGCAGTCTGACAAGTTGGAGGATCAAACTGAGATTTAATTTGATCTAAAAAATAATTCTTCTGGCTCTTTTTATAGACCATTTTCAAATTTAAGTACTTCCTGAGTCTTTAGGACCATGATCCCATTTTATTTCAAAATTATATGTTTTAAAAACCAAGGTCAGCTATTTAGTTTTCTAGTAGGTATGGATCCTAGGTTTGAGAATCAGAGTACGTAGCATGATGAAGATGTGAAATTACTTTCTTTCTTCTTTGAGGTGTGATATTTTCCCTTGGTTCCCAAGGTAAAACATGGAAAAGCCACTGGGTTTCCCCCCCTACCCCCCTTTCCAACTCAGTTGGAAATTCCTTACAGATACTGGTAATGGTGAGTCAGTTTTAGTTTTATAGTTTTTTTATAGTTAATTAATAGTTAATTTTTATAGTTTTTTCCTTGTTACCTTACTAGATGACTAGGAGAGACTGCCTCTTCATTTCTTTACCAGATATTGTTTTAAACTGAACATGACCTGGATTTCTTGGCTCCTTGTTTTAAGTCCTCTCATGTTACTGTTTCCTTGGAAATACACCTTTTCTAGCAAAACAGGTGCTCATATCCCCCCACATTAGTTTTCTAGGTCTCCTATATGGTGATGAATTGAAGAAAAAAATGTACTCAGGGGAAATCTTATATCCTTATATAGTTTAATATCAAACATAAAAAATGGAAATAAATTAATCATTTAACTCTAAAAAAGTAGCAAAATGATAAAACTGGGGAAGTCTGGATAAAGATATTAAAAATAATAATATAAAAATTCAGTAGACTGACTACATGAATATAAGAACTGTTTTTTTTAAAGACTGACTATAAAATCTCTAGTAACTCTAATCCAAAAAAAAAAAAAGTGAAAACAACTCCAGGAATAGGAATTAATAAAGTGTCAGATCCCTCCAAATTAACTACACATTTTATGTAATTCCAATTAAAATTCCAGCAGTATTTTTAAAATTTGACAAAATAATGTCAAAGTTCCCTAGAAAAATATTCATATGAAATTAACCAATAAAATCCTAAAATTGAGCAGCAATAAATGATGACTTACATTAGCAGATATATAAAAATAATTTAGTAATAAAACCATGTTGAAGTTTCGATGCTAGGTTAGGAAATGCAGAGAAATCACCTGAAAAGAGTTACAAATACAGAAAGAGCCAAGTATATATGAGGGTTTCATCTAGATGAAGGTAGCATATTATATTGTTTTTATGGATTATTCAACGAATTATCTTGAAGCAGCTCTCTATCCATTTGAACTAGCTAGGTTATGCCAGGATTAGGAAACTCAAATGCCTTCAGGAGCTAGGCAGATAATACATATGTACAATGAAATGTTTGAAGAAGAGGTAAAGAAAACATATTAAAAATAATAGAAAGTCTGGACACAGCTGCCTATGTGTGAGCTAGGTGAACATACATGAAAACTATACAAGTATAAACCAACTGAGTATGGAAAACTACTTTCCAATAAAAGAACGTTCCTGACAAGTACCTGTCACTAAAAAATTAAATAAGAACAAGAATCCAGCAAGGAAATACTCAAAGAAAGATGATAAAAGATGATAAATCATCAAAATGAGTTGAACAGGGAAGTTGGAGAGATAAGTGGACAAATTGAGATTTTATATACATATATATATAAAGTATAAAAAGTATATATATACTTTGTCATATCAAGGTGTAGAATATAGTCATATAATAAGCAAAGGAATTATTAATCATTCATCAGTCATCACCAATAACCCTTCTCTATTAGGCAATATCCACATAACACAAATATGTTGTATTAACACTCATCAAACATGAACAAAACAAAACAAAAATCCTCCTTTGACCCCCCCCCACTCTTTCTAATATTTCTTGATCCCTTTTCCTATCATTCCTTTATGAACACAGTCTTCTCAGGCTTCTGACTCCACCACTCTACCAAAACAGCTCTTATCAAGTTTATCAGTAACCTCTGCAGTCTTTTCCCTAAACTCCAGATCACTGTATCTACCTGACTAGTTGACTTTTCTTGGAGTTCTAATAAGTGTCTCAGTTTTAACCTGTTTAAAACAGAATTCTTTGGCCTCTAAACCTAGACTTCCCTCACCGTTCCCAATTTTGGTAAGTGAAACCACCACATTCATCCTTACTAGGACCACAAAATTTGGAACTATCCTTGATAATTTTTCTAATACACTATATCAAATATATTGTTAAATCTATAAGCTCTAATTTAAAAGTACATTCCAAATCTCCAACTTTATCTCTTACTGCTCTTAATCTTCAATTATTCTAGCCCAGACTTACTTGCTGCCTTGCTGTTTCTGGAACACATCAGGCAAGCTTCCAGTTTAGGACCTTTGTATTGGCTGTCCACTCTGCCTGAAATGCCCCTTCCCTGCCCTAAGTCTATACCTCCTTCAAGTCTCTCTTCAGATATCATCTTCTCTGGGCACTCTGTTATAAATAGGACCCACCTCATTGTTTTTTATACCTCCTTACTCTGCTTTATTTTTTATGCCATTTACCACCACAGGACATAACATAATTATTGTCTTTCTTCATTATAAAGTAAATTCCATGAGTGCTGAGGTCTGGGTTTTTTTTAAAACTATGGTCTTGTATCAAGTATATCTTGTATCTGTTGATTTTTTTTTTAAGTAGATGATTATATCAGATTCAAATTTTTGACAGTTTTATTTCTCCCCTTCAATTCTTATAGCTTTCATTTGTTTTCTTTCCTTATAAAGTTGGCCAATACTTCAACTGATATTTTAAACATTAACACTGATAGTGAATATGTATCTTGTCTCTGATCTTAATGGGTTACATATAACATTTCTCTGTTAAATTTAATATTTGAGGTAGGCATTTTCCATGTAAATTTTACCAAGTTAGGAAGTTTCTATGATTTCCCACATTGCTGAGAATTTTGTTTTTATCATAGATAGGTTTTGAAACTATTTGCACAGGGATGAACATATGATATTTTTCCTTCAGTCTATTAATGCTTTTATTTGCAGTTATTTTTGATGTTGAAATCATCATTTTATTCCCGGGGGTGGGAGAATCCTAGTGAATCATTATGTATTGTATCCATCTTACACTGTTAAACTTGTTTAGTTCATATTTTATTTAGGATCTTTGCATCTGCATTCCTGTCTGAATGGGGCTTAGGTTTTCCTTTTATCATCATCTGGTTTTAGAGTCAAGATTAGAGATGCCCAGTAAAATTTGTTTGGCAGCTTGTCTATTGTCTGTGAAAACAAGTGTATAAGATTAGAACAAACTATTCTTTTATATTTTGATATAATTCACCTGTAAAATTATCTTACTCTTAGCTTGGGCATTAATTTTGAAGGGAGTTCTTTGACTGCCATTTCTATTAATTTAATGGATATTGATCTATTTAATTTTTTCCTTCCTCTCAGTGTATTAATATTTTATATTTTTTCTAATGATTTATGTATTTACTCTAGGTTCTTAAACATTTTAATCGTAATTTTTAAATGCTTATATTTGTTTTTTCTTTTGCATTATTATTTATCCATATTTTATCATTTTTGTAGGAATCAGCCTTGCCAGAAATCTGTCGATTTAATTAATTTTTTCAGAGAACCACCTTTCTCTGTTATTAATTTTATCACTTTTTATTTATAATTGTCATTAATTTCTGTCATTATCTTTATTATTTTATTTATTTTTCCTTATCTAGATTTTCTCCGTTGCTCTTTTTTCCAATTACCAGGGTTGCTTCATCTTTTTTAAATGTTTGTTTTATGCTATTTTAGAGTAATACATGGTTATTATAAAAATTAGACAATAAGAAAAAATAAAAAGACAGGTGATGTCAGAGAACCCAGCAGCAGCAGGGGAAGGAGTGCACATGACTCTGGCCTCCTGACTGCAGAAGCACCTACAGCCACAGGCAAATGAGCAATAGCAGCAGTGGGGCTTGGAACCCTTCCCCTCAAGCCGCCTGGGCACCCATGACCCTGGCCCCTGGCCCATTCACAGTGTTGGAGTCTGTGAACCTTACAAAACTCGACATGGTATAGGTGCCTGTGTGACCCTGGCTTCCCCACCACTGTCCCTCTCCCTGCACAGCAGAGCCCATGTCTCAGGGGATCCAGGATGCAAGGGTAGAGGCCACCATCCCAGTGATGACAGGGGCTCTGGCAGAAGCAAGGCAGCAATGACCCTGGAGGTGCAGGAAGCAACAAGGAAGGCAAAGAGCCACACCTCTTACAGACATTGTGGAGGCTGGAAAATGCCAACTCACAAATATAAAAGAAGCAGCTCAGGTAAGAGGAACCAAAAGCTTCTGTGATAGCACCGCCTACCAGAAAACAAAAGAAAGGACTCTTAACTCCTAACGTGTCCTAACGTGTCATTTAACTTTGAATGTGCTGACAGAGGAACCATTCTTCAAGCAACATGAAAATCCACAGTACAGTACATCACAAAAAAGAAAATGACAATTCTCTAGAAACCACACTTAAAGTCACAGAATATTGCAATCTACGTGATAGAGAATTAAAAATAACTGTCATGAAGAAACGCAATAAAATACAAGAAAACACAGAAAGGCAGTTTAATGAGCTCAGGAATAAAATTAATGAACAAAAGGAATACTTTATCAAAGAGATTGAAACTCTGAAAAGGAAACAAACAAATTCTGGAGCTGGAGAACTCAGTAAACGAGATGAAGAATGCATTAGAAAGCATTGGAAATAGAGCAGACCATATGGAAGAGAGAGTTAGCTCAAAGATAGAAATCTAGAAATGATATAAGTACAAGAAAAAAAGAGATCAAGATATGTAAAAAAAATGAGGAAATCCTATGAGAGCTATCTGACCTTTTAAGAAGGGCAACATTAGGATAATGGGTATCCCAGAAAGAGAAGAGAGGGAGGAAGATGCAGAGAGATTATTTAAAGAAATAATAGCTGAGAACTTCCCAAACTTGGGGAAGGAACTGGATATACAAGTCCATGATGCTAAGAGAAAACCTAAATTACCTCAATGCAAAAAGACCTTTTTTGAGACCCATGATGTTGAAATTGTCAAAAGTCAATGTCAAAGAAAGAGTTGTAAAAGCAGCCAGGAAAAGAAGGATGGTGACCTACAAAGGAACCCCCATTAGGCTATCAGCAGATTTCTCAGCAGAAACCCCGAAGGACAGGATGGAGTGGAATGATACTCTCAAAATACTGAAAGATAAAACTGTCAGCCAAGAATACTCCATCCAGGAAAGTTATCCTTCATATATGAAGGAGAAATAAAGGCTTTCCCAGACAAAAGCTGAGGGAGTTCATCACCACTAGACCTGCATTACAGGCAATGTTGAAAGGACCTCTTCTACCTGAAACAAAAACAGCAAAAGTACACAAAACTTTGAGCAAGGTGATGTAGAGAACCAGAAAATTGCAACTCTTCATCAAAATAGCTTTTAAAACACTTCAGTAGCCTTTTAAACACTTCAATATCCACAAATCAACCAATGTGATACACCACATTAATGAAATGAAGGATAAAAACCATATGATCTTCTCAATAGACACAGGAAAAAACACGTAAGAAGATTCAACACCCACTTACGATAAAAACTTTCAATAAAGTTTTTGAAATAGATAGGAGAGATGTACCTCAACATAATAAAGGCCATATATGACAAACCTGCAGCTAACATCGTACTCAATGGTGAAAAATTGAAAGCTGTCCCTCTAAGATCAGGGTCGAGTTTGGCCTATGGTGTGTAGACATAAATGACATTAGTCAGTGTATGTAGTCAGGAAACCACTCGATATATCAACCAGAGATTGTAATCAATTATAAATGCGTTGAATGACTGGAAGAGCAATGGAAATGAGAGGGGATACTCCCCGCTAACGTGATGGAGGTTGTCATTACCATACCACAACTGCTTAGCAGGAACTCAGGAGCCTGCGCTCCCGTTAATGCTGCTGAAATTGCTACTGCTGCTGCCTTTTGTAACAAATGCAGTAGTATCTTTCATAACTTCAGTATCTCTGCTTTCCTTTTTTTATGCTTGATCTCTGTGTCTAAGAAGGACGTTTAAAATATCCCTATATTTCTGTCATTTCTTTATAAAAAGGCAATACCTATATTTTGAGATAGTATTGTTTGGTACATACATGTGATTAATTGTTATCTTGCTTAATTTTCCCTTTTATCAATGTATCGTATCTTTATTCCCTATCATGTTTTGGCTTGATTTACATTTGTCGTCTATTAAGATTTCTATCTTAGCTTTATTTTGATACATACTTGGCTAGCACATATTTTTTACCCATTTTAAAAAGCCTCTGTATGTCTTAATTTTAAGGAAAGTTTTGGTAGTTTTTGTAATACATTTTTTTAATCCAAACTGAGTACTTCTGTATTTTAATTGACACAATTAACCAACTTATATTTACTTTTTTAGTCTTAATAAGGATTATATTTGCCATCTTATTTCATATTTTCCATCTATCCATTTTGAACAAAGTGGTGGTTAGGGGTGCTGACCCTCCTCGGAGTTGAAAATCCGAGTAAAACTTTACACTTGGCTCTCTGTATCCGTGATTCATACATATACCTGGTTCCATGTTCGCAGATCCAACCAACTGCAGATCATGTAGTACTGAAGTTTACTATTGAAAAAACTCCACCTATAAATGGACCCACGCAGTTCAAATCCATGTTGTTAAAGACTCAACTTATTTTGAATTAAAGACTCAACTTTTATTCTGCTGATTTAAAAGCTATACATTTTATTTTTGTTAATATGGCCCATATAGCATAAAGCCCATACTCATGTTCATTTTCCTCTATTGATTTCTTGGACTTATCAGTATCTATATATTCCTCCTTAACAATATAAATATGCCCTCATACATCTTTACTCCTTCCTCCATTCTTTACTTTATTAATATTGTACTACAGTGTAGCCCTAACTTGCTCTAAATGTTCTTTTTAAATGTTTTTTGGTCCTAGCTTTGTTAGCCAAAAAAATTAAAGATATTTGATCACCTTTAATTCACATACATCTTACAGAATCCTCCTGAATTTATGTCTCTTCTCACTTAAAATGACAACTGCCCCTTCAATATTTCTATACTCTTCTCTACATTATATATATATACAGATATATATATATATACACACACACATACACATACTATACACATATATATGATTATTCATGTATGTATATGTTCATGTGTATATACATTGTATATATATACACACATATATACATATATATACACTCAATTTGTTGTATAATAGGTTGATCAATCAATAGATCCTTACCTTTTAGAACATAAGCTTCTTGAAGGCAGGGTTTTTCTTTTTCTTTTTTGAGTTTTTATTTATTTATTTATTTATTTTTTGGCTGCATTGGGTCTTTGTTGCTGTGTGCAGGCTTTCTCTAGTTGTGGCGAGCAGGGGCTACTCTTCATTGCGGTGCGTGGGTTTCTCATTGTAGTGGCTTCTCTTGTTGCAGAGCACAGGCTCTAGGCACACAGGCTTCAGTGATTGCAGCACACAGGCTCAGTAGTTGCGGCATGTGGGTCCTAGAGCACACGGGCTTCAGTAGTTGCGGCATGTGGGCTCAGTAGTTGTGGCACACAGGCTCTAGGGTGCGTGGGCTTCAGTAGTTGTGGCAGACGGGCTCAGTAGTTGTGGCTCGTGAGCTCTAGAGTGCAGGCTCAGTAGTTGTGGCATGCGGGCTTAGTTGTTCTGCGGCATGTGGGAGCTTCCCAGACCAGGGCTCGGACCCATGTCCTGGCAGGCGGATTCTTAACCACTGTGCCACCAGGGCAGGGGTTTTTAATCTGCTTTATTTTGCTGCTGTATCACTAGAACCTCACAGATACTTGGTACTTGATAAATATTTGTTGAATAAATGGCTGAAATTGAGTATTTACTTTAAGAGTGATTTTAAAGTGAGTCATTGTGTGGCAAACCTTCTGAGACCTTGTGTGACTGAGAAATATTTTATTACATGCTCACAGTGAAATAATAAGTAGGCTGGACATAAATTTCTACATATAATCTTTTCTTTCAATATTTTAAAAATATTTCATTCTCCTGAAATCAGTGTTGCTGGTGAGAAATCTGATGTCAATCTGATTTTCATTCGTATTGTATTGATCTGCTGCTCCTTCCTGGAAGTTTTTAGAATTTTCTTTTTGCTTTTCATGATTTTAAGTTTTATTTTAATGTGTGCAGTGAGATTTTCCCCTTATGTTTCTTGTTTTGCACTCTTAACCCTTTACATACCTGGTCTTTAAACTTCATTTCTGAGAAGAGTCTCTTCATAATTTCCTCATACATTTCTGTGGCACAGAATGCTAATAGTCCTACTATAAATGTTTTTTTTTTCTTTCCCCCATGCACACTGCTAAACCACAATTTTCAGGTGGCTAGGTGGTTAGGTGAGTTTTGGCCAATGGAGTATGGGCAGAAGCGACGTGTGGCACCTCCAGGCCTGGCCTCTAAACTATCTCACATGAGTCTTCTCATTCTCTTTCTTCACTCATTATCTGGCTGGAAACAAAGGATCTGGCAGCAGACTTTGAAGATCGAGAAGGGGAAGGAATCACTGTATATAGTAGGAGCCCGAGTCCCTAAATGGCTTTCAGGAGAAGAGCTAACTCCACCCCTTTGGTCTATAGTTTTTTTCACTTGTATTCTGTTAGGCCACTGAGGTTTGGGGTGGTTTTTTATAGCAGAAGACACTGCTTTCCCTTCCCAATACAATCCTCTTTTCTTTTTTTTCTTATTTTGGTGCATCTGTTGGCAATTCTACCTGTATCCTCCATGTCTCTTTGCCCTTCTTATATATTTTCTGCTTCTTTATATTTCTGTTTTCTGGGAAAATTCTTCATTATGATTTCCCACATCACTGAATTACTACTATTCAGCTGCATCCATCCTCTGTTCCATCTGTTGTGCGCCTGATTTCAAATATTATATTTTTAATTCCTAACATTTCCACTTGGATCGTTTTTTAGTATAAATTTTTGTTTCTCTTTTATTTAGATTGCTAGTGTCTTTCATTATATCTTTAAGAATGTTTGAATGTATGTATCTGTATAAATAGATACATACAAAATTCTTGGTCTTTCTGTTATAATAATTGTATTTCATTTGGTATATGGTGTTCAGCTCATATCTGGTGAGTTTCAAAGGAGAGGTGAGGATATGCTCCTGGAGAACCCAAAGCACTCCAAAACTGCTGTTTCTACTTCTCTTTGTTGCCACTTCATCAGGACGCTTCACTGTTCACAAAAACAATATTGGAAAAAGGCAGTTTCCACAAGTCCTGGGAGCGTAGAGCGGAGGATGATGAGAGGCAGAGGGTCATGGCTGGGGGGAAGAGTCAATGCCAGCAGGCAGTTGGTAACCCCATCTGTTTTGTATTTTGCACTGGTCTGATATCTCTCTTGACAACGGCAGCCTGGACTACTGCTCCTGATCTCAATGGGAAATGGGCAGGTAAAGGTAACTAGGGAGAAAAGGGGAGAACTTAGAAGCCTACTTCTAACCTATCTCCTCACCACCATCCTGCCCTTTATTGCCCTCTGCCCTGAGCTGCAGTCACTCGCCTCCACGCACACTCGCACACTCTCACAGTGACACCATCTGAAGTCAGCCTTCCATTTTACTGGGACTATCTCACATTTTGTTTCCTTTTTTATTGGTTTTAGTTCCTCTGATTGATGTTTCTCTCTAACTTGTACAGTTTCTCCAGGGTTACTTTTGAAGAGGTGTCTAGCAGTCCATGTTATTCACCATCTTAACAGGAAATGGAAGTGAATTAACACTTAAAGAGTGTGTTGAATGATCCCAATTTTGTAAAAATATTTGCCTCTCTACTCTATATTTGAATACAGTTGTATAGGATGATAATATTCTCCTTTTTAAAAAACTGCTTTTTTCTAGGCGTTGTATTTGGGGTGTTATTTTATTTTCCCCTTTGTAATTTTCTCTGTTGTTCTGACTACTTATAATGTGTGTTTATCATTTTTATGAAAGCAGAGTTACCCTTCTTAAAAGAAAGAAAAGGCTTAAGTGATGAATAAGTTGTGTTTTGTAATGTCATTTAAAGTTCTCCCATTATGGTCATCTTATTTAAGAAATTATCTTAGGTTTGTGTTGAGCAATATGCATTTGAGTTTCTAAATAAATATTGGCTGGTAGCTACTATTTCCAAAATTTCTTTTACTTCCAATTTCACAAAAATGTTATCAACTATTTTTCATCTTTTGCTTCAATTCATCGTATTTTGAGCCCTTTCCATGTGCTGAAAAGTGTTAGCAAAAAGATGACATGAAGAATATAACATCATTCCTTGAAGAAGTCCTGGACAAATGGGAAAGATATTTGCATAGACCACTAATTGTACTTAATAAGAATAAAGGAAAACATTCTATGATAGTGTGATAAACAGTGTTCTATATTAGTCAAAGAAAGAAAACCCTAATTGTGATTGCAAGGTATTTGTTCATATATGACAGAAGTTGTAAGATTTGAGCATACAGAGGAGACAAGGAAGAATGACATCATAAATAGAGGGGAGAGTATGAGGAAAGGCATGCAAAGGTTAAAGATGATCATATGTTCAGAGTTGGTGGGGCTGGTAGCACTGTTTTCAGGGGAAAGTGGTGAGAAGGAAGCTGCACAGGTAAGAATCATATTATAAGGGGCCTTGGATATTTTGATAAGGAATTTGATCTTTATTCATATTAATGATGGCAGCCAACATATGTATATTTTATTGACTTAAAAGGATCTAGAAAGATTGGAGGAGGAGGATAGGGAAGTTGTTAGGCTGGTAATGTGTTATTTATTCAGTCATTTAACAGTTTATTAAGTGCCTGCTGTCCTCCAGGTACTATTCTAGGCACAAGATATGCAGTTGTGAGCAAAATAGAGACAAATTCGTGACCTCATGAAGTTTATATTTTAGTGGCAGAGAGAGAAGATAAATTAGTAAAATAGTATATTAGATAGTGGTAGATAGTCAGAATGAAAATTATAGAAAGTATTTGGGAAGCACTTTGTGGTATTTTTTAAAATAAGGTGTAGTAACCTGAACAGTGGTGCCTCAAATATGTTTACAGCTTAGTCCCCAGAAATCGTGAATATATTACCTTACATGGGAAAATGTACTTTGCAGATGTAATTAAGTTAGGGATTTTCAGATGGGAAGATTACTGTGAATTGTCCAGGTTGGAGCCAGGAAACACTCTCAGCAACTAAAGGACATCCACAGTTCCTTTTCAAGTGCTGCCCCCCCACCATAGGCAGTTCACAGCAGGGCTATTTACTGTCTTCCAGGACAGCAGGAGCACTTATCTCTGACTTTTAAGCCCCCTTCAGTAAGCTCTGATGGAGTCTTATATAACGTAATTTAGTCAAAGGAGAGACTATTCCTGTACTCAAAGGGAGAGGGGTTTATATAAGGCATGGAATCTTGGGGGCCAACTTAAGCTTCTGTCTATTGCATTGTGTTAAAATGGTCTTCAGGGGAACAAAGATGACATCAGATAGCCCAATCAGAAGGCTATTGCAATTTCCAGGCCACAGTTGATAGTAGCTGGGCCAGGGTGGTACAATGGAGGTGGTAAGAAGAAGTGGTCAGATTCTGGATATATTTTGAGGTTTGATCTATTTTGAAGATAGAGCAGAAAGGATTTTATAACAGATCATATGTGGGAAAGAGAAAGGAGTCAAGGATGACTCCAAGGTTTTGGGCCTGAGCAATTGAAAAATGAAGTTGCCATTTACTGAGTTGGAGAATACATCAAAAGGAGCAGGTGGGGGAAAGGACAGTGACACTAGGAGTTTAGTTTGGGACATAACAAATTCAAAATGCCTATTAAGACATCCAGGTACAGATGGGGAATAGGTAGTTGCTGCATCTGGAGTTCAGGGAGAGATGCAGATTAGATGTATGAGTTTGAGCATTATCACCATATAGATGCTATTTAAAGGCATGACAGTGAATGGAACAGCAGAGGGAGTGAGATAGAGAAGACATCTAAGGACTGAATTCTGAGACAGTTCAACTCCATTCTGGGTTGGGGAGATGAGGAGAGACCTGCAAATGATCCTGAGAAGGAACAGTAAAGTGAAATGGGAGACTAAAGACAGACCAGTTTAGCGTTCTCAAAGGCCAGTGAAGAAAGTACACCAAGAAGTAGGAATGGGAGCATCTGTGGCAAATGCTACTGATGGGTCAATTGCACGTAGCAATGTACAGTTCACTGGTGATGGTAGTAAGAGATGTTTTAGGAAGCATGTCAGGGGTAAAAGGTACACATTTGAGAATGCTGACTGGCCAGTATCCTCCAGGAATCTTTACCAGACTCCTTAAATCTACATGTTCTGTGCCACCACAGCACCCAGTTCTTACCATTTTCATTGTAAAGTGTTTGTATTAAACTTACCATGTTACAGCTGTGTACCTATCTTTCTCCCTCCCTTGGTAGTAAGTGCCTTGAAGCTAAGCTGTTTCTTTTAAATCGGCATCTTTAACTCCTTGTAGGCCCTCAGTAAACAGGAATTGAAAGAAGTAATAAGCGAATGAAAGGCACTGATCTTTCATATTCCTTGAAAAAAATCCCTTTGCAATTCAAGACAATTGCACTCTTTGAAAAATGCTTGGCTGGTCATTCAGCACTTCTGAGGCAGCTCCACGACTTATAGTAAATGAAATACAGCTCTGCCTTAAAAAAATAAAAACAGAGCCACATATTGGAATAAAGAAGATTGATTGATCTTGTGGTTTGAGGAATGTCCCCAGAGTAAGTGATTTGGGGTGGGCTTCTTCCATCATATTGGTCTATGCTATTGTGATAAAATATAAGGAGACATGGCAGATGAAACTAACTGGTGATTCTGAATGAAATTATTCCACAAAGAAAAACTGGAATATTTCTGATCAAAAAGATAAGAGAAAACAGTTTTAGGTTCATTTTTCAAAGTTCCTTTTCATGATAAAAAGTTGAATATGAAAACAAGAAAATGATCCTGTTTGAGAGAAAGATAATGGGAAACTTTGACCCTTTCACTTCCATGTTTCCCAGTACATCTGTGCTATGTTATGAACAGCTCTTATTTTTGTTCAATGTTAGGATTGTTTCTGTTATTTCAGAACAAGAATACTAAACTTCTTAGAAAGACTGACAGCATAACACCCAAAACATTGATGTACACCTTAGGATAATAAAGGAAAAGAGTAATAATTTTCATAATTCCCACATAGTAGTTAACACATTATGCATTTCATTCTGCATATTTAATCGATGGCCTTCAGAGATTATTTATATGCTTGAATTACTTGAATAATAATAATAATGATAATAATACAGAAGCTGGCATTCACTGAACACCATCAGTATGCCAGATACAACATAACATTACAATGATGAACCAAACTGTATAGATTGAGAAAGTTGAGTAATTCATCAAAGATCACACAGCTCATAAGTAGTGGAACGAGGATTTAAGCCCAGGCATCTCAGGCTGTAGAACACAGTTTCTCAGTTTTGACACTGTTGACATTTAAGGCCAGAAACTTCTTTGTTGTGGATGCTGTTTTGTTCATGGTAGGATGCTGAGCAGCTTCCCTGGCCTCTACCCACTACATGCCAGTAGCATCTTCCAGTTGGGGCAACTAAAAATGTCTCCAGACATTTCCAAATGTTCCCTGGTGAGCAAAATCACCATCAGTTGAGAATCACTGCTCTGAATAAGAGCCCTAGCCACAGTGCTCTATGGTTTTCAGAGTAAACTTTTTAAATACAAAAGAATAGACATGGGATCCAGATGTAATCTTGAACCTTAATTTTCCTCAGTGATCCAGCCAGTTTTTAACATTGTAGCTCTTAGAGGTGAACTCAGTCCTTCAATCAACAGTATTCAAATGCCTGGCATTTATTGTCCATCTTCATTGGCCCTAGTGTGGGAAGGGGAGCTAGGATTCTACTTAATGTGTTATTCCTGCAGGAAGTGTAACCCCAGCCCAGTGGTGAAATGCTTTTAACAGAGTCTTATAGTTTCAGAGTTATATGTGTCATTAGATCCTCAGAAGGTATTTATTTCCACTTTCTCAGTCTGGGATATTTGTAGTGAAAGATCAGGAAAGTCCATAGATGACAAAACATTTAGGTGGTTGGGGAAACATCTTCCAGTCAGGCCTATAATAGAATATATTATTTTCCCAGCTTAAACAAATCTATAAAGTCCTTTCCTCTGCCAGCAAGCCCGGACAGTCCAGAGTACTTGGAAATCCTGTATCCTCTGCATTACCCAATTCGTATGTAGCTGGCAGGGGCAAGAATATCTCATAAACTTTTTGGAGTTGAAGCAGAAAGATAGTAACATAGTATCATAATCAGAGCTTTATCAATATGTAATAATAACAACAATAGCTGATATTGAGTGCTTACTATGGACCAGACACTCTGCTAAGCATTTCTTTAAACCTACTCAGCCATCCTATCTGCTGGGTATAGTCATATTTTACAGATGAAGAAACTAAAACACAGACTAAGTAAGTAACTTCCCAAAGTCATGCAAGCAATAATTGGCAGAATGGAAATTTGAATGGAGGCAGTATGACTCTAGCCACCACAACAGGGCTATACTGCTTCTAAAACATTACTGTTAATATACTGAATACTTTCATATACATGTGGGTACGTAAACAACACGTGCACTCACACACACACGCACTATCTCTATCTATCTATCTATAGAGAGAGAGGGAAAGAAAGAGGAGAAGAGAAAATAGAGTAGAAGAGAGAAGGTTAGGTATGCTCAAGTATAGCCATTCTACAAAACAATCTGCACTTACCTTGATCAGCAGTTGGTCAAATTAAGTATATATACCCCTTTTTTTAAATTAATTTTTATTGGAGTATAGTTGCTTTACAATGTTGTGTTAGTTTCTGCTGTGCAGCAAAGTGAATCAGTTATATGTATACATATATCCACTCTTTTAAATTTCCTTCCCATTTAGGTCACCAGAGAACACTGAGTAGCGTTCCCTGTGCTATACAATAGGTTCTCATTAGTTATCTATTTTATGTATAGTAGTGTATATATGTCAATACCAATCTCCCAATTCATCCCACCACCCCTCCTTCCCCCCTTGGTAGCTATAAGTCTGTTTTCTACATCAGTGACTCTTTCTGATTTGCAAATAAGTTCATCTGTACCATTTTGCTAGATTCCACATATAAGTGATATTATACAATATTTGTTTTTCTCTTTCTGACTTACTTCACTCTGTATGACAGTCACTAGGCCCATCTACATCTCTGCAAAAGTCATTATTTCATTCCTTTTTAAGGCTGAGTAATATTCCATTGTATGTATATGCCACATCTTCTTTATTTGTTCCTCTGACAATGGACATTTAGGTTGCATCCATGTCCTGGCTATTGTAAATAGTGTTGCAGTGAACATCAGGGTGCATGCATCCTTTCGAATTCTGGTGTTCTGCGGATATATGCCTAGGAGTGGGATTGCTGGGCCATGTGGTAGCTCTATTTTTAGTTTTTTAAGGAACCTCCATACTGTTCTCCATAGTGGCTGTACCAATTTACATTCCCACCAACAGTGTAGGAGGGTTCCCTTTTCTCCACACCCTCTCCAGCATTTACTGTTTGTAGATTTTTTGATGATGGCCATTCTGACCAGTGTGAGGTGATACCTCAAAACAACTGTACTACTCAAAGCAATCTACAGATTCAGTGCAATACCTATCAAATTACCAAGGGCATTTTTCACAGAATTAGGACAAAAAATTTTACATTTTGTATGGAAACACAGAAGACCCCAAATAGCAAAAGCAATCTTTTTTTTTTAATTTTTGAATTTTATTTTATATATTTTTTTATACAGCAGGTTCTTATTAGTTATCCATTTGCAAAAGCAATCTTGAGAAGAACGGAGCTGGAGGAATTAGGCTCCCTGACTTCAGACTATACTACAAAGCTACAGTAATCAAAACAGTATGGTACTGGCACAAAAACAGAAATATAGATCAATGGAACAGGATAGAAAGTTCAGAGATAAACCCACGCACCTATGGCCACCTAATCTATGACAAAGGAGGTAAGAATATACAATGGAGAAAAGAAATCCTCTTCATTAAGTGCTGCTGGGAAAACTGGACAGTTACATGTAAAAGAATGAAATTAGAACACTCCCTAACACCATACACAAAAATAAACTCAAAATGGATTAAAGACCTAAATGTAAGGCCAGACACTATAAAACTCTTAGAGGAAAATATAGGCAGAACACTCTTTGACATAAATCACAGCAAGATCCTTTTTGACCCACTGCCTAGAGTAGCGGTCCCCAACCTTTTTGGCACCAAGGACTGGTTTCGTGGAAGATAATTTTTCCCTGGACAGGGGGTGGGGATGGTTCAGGCAGTAATGCTAGCGATGGGGAGCAGCAGATGAAGCTTCACTCGCTCACCCGCTGCTCACCTCCTGCTGTGTGGCTCAGTTCCTAACAGGCCACGGACCGGTACCGGTCCACAGCCTGGGGGTTGGGGACCCTCGGCCTAGAGTAATGAAAATAAAAACAAAAAATAAACAAATGGGACCTAATTAAACTTAAAAGCTTTTGAACAGCAGAGGAAACCATAAACAAAACAAAAAGACACCCCTCAGAATGGGTGAAAATATTTGCAAACAAAGCAACTGACAAGGGACTAATTTCCAAAATATACAAACAGCTCATGCGGCTCAATATCAACAAAACAACCCGGGACTTCCCTGCTGGTCCAGTTGGTAAGACTCAGCGCTCCCAATGCAGGGGGCCCCAGTTCGATCCCTGGTCAGAGAACTAGATCCCGCATGCATTTTGCAACTAAGAGTTTGCATGCCACAACCAAAGGATCCCACATGCTGCAACTAAGAAGCCCACATGCCGCAACTAAGAAGTCTGCATGCTGCAACTAAAAGATCCCACATGCTGCAACTAAGACCTGGAGCAGCCAAGATAAATAAATAAGTAAATAAATAAATATTTAAACAAACAAAAACCAACCCAATCCAAAAATGGGCAGAAGACCTAAATAGACATTTCTCCAAAGAAGACATACAGATGGCCAACAAACACATGAAATAAGATGTTCAACATCACTAATTACTGGAGAAGTGCAAATATATACCCCTTTTGACCTAGCAGTCTCACCTGTGTGTGTGTGTGTGTGTGTGTGTGTGTTTGCATCCAAACAGATTCTTATGTAGGTCCATAGGGAAATACATGCAAGGATGTACATTGCAGTGTTGTTTTGAGATTGGGGAGTTGGAGGCAGTCTCAGTATTTATTGCTGAGCAAGTGGCTAGGTAAAATGTGGCATGCCCGTAGTAGCATGCAAGAGTAAGAAGTTTTCAACTAAATGTAGATATATACATGGATGGTTCAGAAAACATAGCACTGATTGAAAAATGAAACAAAATGAAGTTTAGTAAAAATATCATTTTCATAAATCTAAAATGCATGCACAGGCAACAAAAATGCCCTTTTTGCAAAATCATACAAACAAAAAGGATGTATGTTAGGTATATTAGAATAGTTTCCCTATGGAGGGAGGGGAATTGGAAACAAATGCAAATAAGATGGAAAAATAAATAAGAAGAGGGTGTCTTGCTGTGTCATATGATAACATGAATACCTCAACTGTCTGTACTTAAGTCCAAAAACAAAAGCAAAACAAAAATATTATCTAATACTGGGTTCCAAACTAATTGAATATGAAACATTGGAAAATTACTTCCCCAATGAAAATATAGTGGTGCATATTTTCTTGACTATAGCATCATTCTGGCATTTGTTTTACAAACGTGGGGAACCGTAGGGGCCTATAGAAGAGTGACTCACTACCTGGTTAGCTATCCCTTTAAATGCTTATCTTGTTCCACCCCTGGTGCTCCAAACGTATCTACTCTACCTATGCTATAAAGAGTACATAATCTACCTGTAAACTGCACAGAGCTTTGGATGCGGAAGTAGCTTCCATCTGATGAATTTACCTAGAAATTCCCTTCTAATTCTCTGCTTCAGTCATTCATCTCTGCTCTTCTTTCCCTGGCTCTTCAATCTAATTTCGTTGATCTTAATCATTAAGTTCTATGCTACTCATTAATGGTGTTCACCAAATATTTTTAGTTCTTCCCCATTCTGGGTACACAGAGCCATTTTCTGGCTTCCTTTGGGTTGGGTGGGACTGACCTGAACTGGCCAATGTGTCTGACCTTTCTTTGAAAGTGCAAGATCCTCCAAAGCTTTTTTCATCCGATACAACAACCAGCAAATTTTGCCTAAATCTCTGAGCAACTAAAACGCACATAGAGCCCATCCCACGCTAGACGTGTTATATGCGTTCCTAAGAAGTATTTCTTATCTTAAACCACTGAGATCTGGAGTGTTGCTTATTTTGCTGAAGTGTACCCTAATATAGCCTTACTGATAACAATTTCCAACAATTAAATCATGGGTAAAAATAATCACTTTGATCATAGGACTGTTTCTATTGTAGTATTAGTTGATATGGCTAATGAGTTTATACTTACTGAAAACTGGAACACATCAGCTTAGGCCACCTGATCAAGTCAGTGTTGATTGTCTTATATAGTATACCATGAGAGCATGAACTCAAGTCTAGATGGAGAATATTCTACATATTGCTCCTTACTGATTTAAGAGCCTTGTTCTTCCCATATACAAAAGACAGATTGATAAAAAAAAAAAAAGAGTGGTTCTTCTTAAAGTGTCATTAATCATTTCTGAGATTTTTAACAGACTTAACTGATTTATTTGTGGATAATTTTTAAAAATGTTTTCCCCCTTAAGAAAGAATATTAAGCCAACTAGCCTGTCCCTTTCTTTGCTAAATTTGTCAGAACGTGGCACCTGGTTCAATTTATCCAGTCTTGCCTTTTTTTCACCATGAATTTGCAATGTAGCAAGATTTTCACTATCATTAAGAGATTCTTTTATTCTCAGTTGAATGAAAAATAATTTGCAATTAATTTGACAGTTACAAATGAACATGTTCTCTTTTGTCTGAGAGGTCTGCATAAACACTGCTTTTGAGCAGTATCTTTAGTGAAGGAAAATGAAGCATAGCCTTTTAAATTAACATGCCAAGAGGGACCGAAAACTTACCATTACCTAGTTGGCATTGCAAAGACACCAGGTATATAGATGTGCAGTATGTATTTGTTGACTCTTTAACAAGAGTCAGGTAGAGTCAATTGAATACTTTTAACATGTATCCTCTAAAGATGGTGTGTATGTATGATTATGTAATGGGTAGTAAGTGTGGTATTTACTGTTAGGTTCAGTGTGCTTCAGAGAACCTTGTCACTCCTCCATGAGAAAGTGAAAACTCTGCCCCTTCCTGAAACCCGGTGGGGTTTTTTCTGACTGCTGTATCTAATCAAATATGACAACAGTGATACTTATGGTTACACAGCAGTTGGGTTGAAAATCCTCAAGGTTTGCTTGTCATGTTATAAATGTAGATCTTCAAATTTTTGTACCTATGACCTATTCTTTGGAGAAAAGAAACTGTGTATGTATGTATGGGTGCTCATAGGAAAATACTCATGGATCTTCATGACCCCTATCCACTGATAATAAACAGCAAGGATTTTAGAAAAACGCTTCTAAGCTTCTGTTGTAGTCTATCCTATAATATTTCATCTTTTTTTTTTTTTTTGATGGTGGTGGGTGGGAAGGGTTGGGGATAAAGCTGAAATTTAGAGACTATGCTTTCTTTTATCTGATAGTCCCAAAGGATCCCATAAAACGGCAAGTTTAGAGCAAAAAATAACCCAGATTGTGTGTCAGACCTGTGTATGGATAACACTTGCTAGCTCTATGACTTTTGAACAAGGGCCAAATGAACCAGTACTTACTTTTACAGATGAGTAATCTGAGGTCGAAGAGGTGAACTGACTTTCCCAAGGTCATTTATCAGTTCTTCTAAATTCAAATCAGGTGTTCTGTCAATTATACCATGCTGTTCTGTTGTAAAGGTATTTGTTTACACTAAGGAGAGGGAAGGAGAATAAGAAAAACATTTATCAATTGCTTAGAAGAACACCAGTGCATATCATCCAGTTTAATCCTTACAAAGACCCTTTGGAGTTGGTGCTGGTGTTAGTAAACCGTTGAACACTTGAATTAGCTGAGATTACTAAAGCTAGCTCAAAGTCACAGATAACATGTATAAGAGGCAACGTTTACATTTATTCTTGAGTCATTATGTACCTATTTGCCATCAGATCATTGTACCATATTCTTTGTTTTTTGTTTGTTTGTTTGTTTGTTTTTTAACATCTTTACTGGAGTATAATTGCTTTACAATGGTGTGTTAGTTTCTGCTTTATAACAGAGTGAATCAGCTATATGTATACATATATCCCCATATCCCCTCCCTCCCACCCTCCCTATCCCACCCCTCTAGGTGGTCACAAAGCACCGAGCTGATCTCCCTGTGCTATGCGGCTGCTCACATGTACCATATTCTTGATTGAATTTATTTTACTTCCCTTGACGTTTATTTAAAAACTTGGGATCTTTTTCATTTTTTCATTGCTTTTCAGATTAAAAGTTTTCTTCCTCTTCTCTCTCTAAACTTAAATTAATTTTGGTATTCTTTGCTTTATATAGTTCTGTAATTAAAAATACATCTTAAGTGTCATGTCTTTCTAAAAATCATGAAAAGTTATTTCGTTTGAAGTTTCTGAAAAGACAAAGCCTTAACTGAAAATTACTTTTCATCCATCTTGCTGCTCTGTATTCTTTACCTCCAGCCTTTCTGTTTGACTTTGCAGAAAGAATCTAGCTCTTAGCATTGAAAGGGCAAAGCTCCCCTCTGAGGACCACTCCCCAGTGCCTTCATACCTTAGTACCAGAGAATCATTCTGGCAGACCTCAAACAAAAATCAACCCCATAGTGATATGGGGAAACTGGGCTATGAATTAAGCTACAAATCCTCCTGTAAAAGCTTGGCTATTGATTATACATTATGGACATCCAGGAATATGATCTGCATTCCATCCATTCCCTTACTTTATGGGAAGAAGAGAGATGAAATTCTAGATATCAAAGACCACCAGGAGCATAACTTCTGAATTTAATTAATTTTAATCATGAAAATACTTGATGAAATTTAGTAGAAGACATAATGGAGGAATAATGACTTCCAACTCCACTTAAAGTGAGTTATTGATAACAGCTCTTGGGTACTTTAAAAATAAAATAAAATAAAAAGTTCATATTGCAAGGTGGATTTATTAAAAGAATACATGGTTTGAAGACACACAGATCTGGTTTTGGTGAACAGGTGGTTCAGTGTTTTTGAAACTCAGCTTCCTTATCTATCACATAGGATGACAAATCTACCTCACCAGGTTTTGATTAGAATAAAAAGAGATAATGCTTTTAAAAGATTTGACATATGCTTACTAATGTATAATAAGTACTCAGTAATTTCTAAAAAATAATATTACAAATATAAGTTAGATTTGAAAGCCCCAGTTTTAAATATATTGACAGGAATCATGAACTGAAATGTCTTGACTTCCCTGGTGGTCCAGTGGTTGACGCCGCACTTCCACTACAGGGGGCACAGGTTCTGTCCCTGGTCGGGGAACTAAGATCCTGCACAGCGAGACCAAAAAAAAAAAAAAAAAAAAAAAAATCACAGACTGAAATGTGTCCATTGGCTAGGAGGATCAAGTGAATGCTTAAGGTGGCTGAGTATAATACAGGAGGGAGTCAAGGGGTCTGTGGAGACCTGAAAAGAGATTTGCCGACTCAGGGTTTTCCAGTTCAGTTTTTAAGAGAAGCTCTGTACTAACTAAACAAAGTGTGTGTGCTTTGTTTGCATCCCACTGACCACCAGCTCAATGCCCATGATGTACAGAAGTATTAAAGATAAAATTCCTACTTCTCCCTAAGTCTAAGCAGTCTTTTTAAAAAACAAAACACTTTTCTATTTTCTACCTAGTTAAATATATAGAAAACCAGTTTCCAGCAACACGTCAGACTCTCATTAGAAATAGATAGTAATATGAGATTAAATATATCAAAATAAAAATTTCATTTTTTGTAAGTTTAAAAAAACCCCAAAATTCCAGGTACTAGAAATTGAGATAATTTTAAAGTTTGGTATTAAATTAAATATGAGCTGATACTGCAGTGGCCCATAAAGTTTTCAGTGTTCCATATATGCTTTAGTAGGAGGATAGGTTTCTAACAGAAATGGGCACAAGATATGTGACCCAGAATCTCCAGGAGGAAAAGAAACTATAACTCTTAACATAAAGCAAAAGGATATCAAGAACTTTCCCATCTGACAAAATAGACTACAATACCTTTCACTAGTGCCCTGAGGATATTGTGAGGAAGCCTGCCATCTGTCCAAAGCCTTTGGTATGTTTCAGCCTCTAAAATCTATCCTTTTAAGTCACCACACTAACAGATTAAAAGATTAAGAGAGAAAAAACATAGTACATATAGGAAACTATCTGATCAAACATAATGCCCATTTATGATTAAGAAAAAAACTCTTAGTATACTACAAATAGATTGCCTTAACCTAGTAAAGGGAATCTACCAAAAAAAATGTAATGTTATTCAACATTGTAATGGAAGGCCTAACTATCCCAGTAAGAGAAGGAAAAAGTTTTTTAAATGTAAGAGAAAAGAAGAAATAAAAAGGAAGAAGTAAGATGGGCTTTATTCATACAGGGTAAAGTTATCTACACAGAAATTTCAATGACCTCTACCAATTATTAGAACTAAATAGAGAGTAGCAATGTTTGGGGTAAAATAATTGAAATAATTTATAACTCTCCTGTATACTGAATTAGCAACAGCCAATTTGAAGCTGTCATAATAAAAAGGTCCTATTTGTAATAGCAAAACATTTTAAGCACCTAGTAATAAATCTAACAAAAGTTGTGGAATATTTTATGGAGAAAATTACAAACATTATTGAAGCTAATGTATTAGGATTCTCCAGAGAAATAGAAGTAATGGAATACATATAGAAAGAGAAAGAGATTTATTATGAGGGATTGGCTCACCTGATTATAGAGGCTAAGCCCCACTATCTGTGGTGTGCAAGCTGGTGTTTCAAAAAAGCTGATGGTATAGTTCCACTCCTAGCCTAAGGGACTGAAACCTTATAGTGTAAGTCCCAGTGCAAGTCCCAAAGTTTGAGAAGTAGGAGCACAAATGCCTAAGGACAGAAGATGTATATTCCAGCTCAAGCAGAGAGCAAATTCATCTTACTTCATCTTTTTGTTCTGTTCAGGCTCTCAAGGTATTGGATGAAGCTCACCACATGGGTGAGGACACTCTTCTTTACTCAGACTACTAATTCAAATGCTAATGTCTTCTGAAAATTCCCTCACAGATACACCCAGAAATAATGTTTTACCAGCTATCTGGGCATCCCTTAGCCCACTCAAGTTAATGTGTAAAAGTAATCATCACGGGCCATAAAAGGAGACTTTTGTATCAGTTAGGGATTGTGTTCAGATGTTCATGACAGGAAACACTGAGTGAACTAATTTGAAAAAAAAGAAAGAAAAGGAAAATCTTTTACTCCTCTCCTATAAAATGAACCCTGGAGGTGGTTGATTTAGGGTGGTACAATAACTGCATAATGTTCTCTGGGACCTAGGCTTCCTTGAGCTTTCCACTCTGCCATCCTTAGTACGTGACCTTAATCATCCTCATAGTCAAAGGATGGCTGCTCAGTATCTCGTATAGCATAAGTTTGAAGAAAGGGAAGGATGAAGGGGAAAAATAGTGCCAGTGAAGTCTGACTTTTTCAAAGAGCTTTCCTAGAAATGTTGCCCAGCAACTTGCACTTATATTTTATTGGCCAGACCTATGTCACATGGCCCTCCTTACCTGCAAGGAGGCTGTGAAATGTAATTTTTCCCCTAAGGGTATTGCTACCCTGAACAAAATTGGAGTTTTGTTACTTAGGAAGAAGACAGTATGGATATTATACAGGAACCAGTGGTTATGCCACGCTCAGTAACTAGAAAACGATTCCTAGTTTATACATGTGAAGACTCACTACCAAAATGGTATTAATTCTGACCTAATTAATATATGAATTCAGTGTAATTTTAATTAAATTTATAATTGGATTTGTTTCATGGATATTGAAAAATTCACATGAGAGAGAACACTGCATAGTGATTAAGATCACAAACTCTGGAGCCAGACTGACTGGCTTCAAGTCCAGCCTCTGTCACTTATAAGCTCTGTGGCCTTGGGCAATTAATTAACCTCTCTGTGCTTCAGTCTCTTCATCCATAAAATGCAGTTGTTAATAGTAGTACCTCATGGTGTTGTTCGTTGTAAAGAACAAACGAGTTACTGTTTTTAAAGCACATTGAACAGAACCTCTCACATAATAAGTACATTGCATTTGGGAAACATATATTAACATATGAAATTAAAAAGAGCCAATGAGATCCAAGATAATTTTGAAGATGACTGAGTCCTATTACATATCACAAATTATTACAAAATGGTAGTAATTAACACAATGTATTATCAGTGCAGGGATAGACAGGCCAATGTAGTAGAATTAGAGAGCCCAGCAACTGACAGAAACACATCAGGGAACTTGGTGTATAACAGAAGTGGCAGTAAAACTCAGTGGGGAAAGAAGAATATTGTCAATAAATGCTGGTAGGGCAGTTGCTTCCCATATGGAAAAAATCATATCCTACTTACGGCATACTCAAAGATAAATCACAGCATACTCAAAGATAAATTTCATATGTGTTAAATAAATGTTTTTTTAAAAAGCAACCTTTGAAGTCATTAGATAAAAATGTTAGAGAATATCTCTGTGAGCTCCAGGTATGCAAAGATTTTTTAAGCAGAATAAACACAAACTGCCTAGGAAAAGACTGGTAATTTGACTACATGAGAATTTGAAACCTTTGTACAATTAAATAAAAACACTCTGAGAAAATAAAAGGTTAAACCACAAACTTGGAAAAGAAATGTGTGAAGCATATTACTGATAAATATTAATAACCACAATATATGAAGAACTCCTACAAAAATATAAGAAAAAATCAAACAACCCAAAAGAAAATAGGGGGGAAAATATATAATTAGGCTTTAGATAAGAGAACAGTGGTGGGTCTGTATTTCTCAGTATTTATGAAGAGATGCTAAGCAAATTACAGCAATGCAGTATCATTTCATATTCATCAGATTGGTAAAATTAGAAGATCTGATACTTCTTTTGGAGGGCAATATGCCAGTTTCTTGTTAAGTTGAAAATACACATACTCTACGGCGCAGCGATTCTTCTTCTAGGTATCTCTTGCAGGTAAAAATTTATGGAGGGATGATTATATGCCAAGAACTATTCTGAGTGCTTAATTGTCTCACTTAACCTTCACAACAACTTCATGAGATAGGCACTGTTGTTGTCCCTATTTTACAGATAGTAAAGCAAGGAAGAAAGAGATTAAATAACTTGCCCAGGTATGCTTAGCTAGTAATAAGCAAAACACCTGGGATTAAAACACAGGAAGTCTGGCTCCAGAGTCTGCATTCTTAGCTGGCACTGTCATATCTTTCGTACACAAATGTTCAGTATTGTTGGTAATAACAAAGTAATAATAGTAATAATAATTATTATTATTAATAAAATTACCTAAATGTTTTTTAGTGTGAAATGGCTAAGTTGTTAATCATTGTATGATAGAACACCACATGCAAATTAAAATTAATGAAGTAGATCTACAAGTATTAACACAAATCTCAAAACATAAAATTAAGTGATAAAACTGTGGTTTCGCATCCGCGATTTCAACCAGCTGTGGATTGTGTAGTACTGTAGTATGTATTTAGTGCAAGAAATCCTTGTATAAGTGGACTCACACAGTTCGTACCTGTGTTGTTCAAGGATCCACTGTAGTGGTCACTTCTGGATGAGTTTAAGGAGTGAGATTATGGGATTAGGGAGGACTCTAGAGGAGGTTTCAACTAGATTTTTAACATTTTATTTCTTTAAAAATCTCAGGTAAACTCCTACAGTTCAACAACAACTAGGCTAACAACCCAATTTTAAAATAGGCAAAGGACTTAAGTAGACATTTCTTCAAAGAAGGTATACACATAGACAACAAGCGCATGAAAAAGTGCTCAATGTCATTAGGGAAATACAAATCAAATCCACAATGCAAATTAAAACCTCTTCACACCTACTAGGATGGCTGTAATAATATTAATAACAGGTATTGGCAAGGATGTAGAAAATTGGAGCCCTTGTACATTGCTGGTGAGAATTTAAAATGGAGTAGCTACTGTGGAAAACGGTTTGATTGTTCTTCAAAAAGTTAAACATAGAACTACCATATGACCCAGAAATTCCACTCCTAACTGAAAACGGGGACTCAGAGAGGTACATGTATAACAGTGTTCACTGCAGCATTATTCACAGTAGCCAAAGGTGGAAATAACCCAAGTGTCCATCAACAACTGAATGGATAAACAAGATGTTGTATATACAGACAATGAAATATTATTAAGTCATGAAAAGGAATTAAATTCTGATACATGCCACAACATGAACCTTGAAGACATTATACTTGGTGAGAGAAGTCATACACAAAACGTCAAATGTTGTATGATTCTCCTTATATGAGGTACCTACAATAGGTCATAGAGACAATAAGTAGATTAGTGGATACCAGGGGCTTGGGGGAAAAGGGAATGGAGCATTATTAGTGGGTATGGAGTTTCTGTTTGGGATGATGATAAAAATGTGGAAATGGGGAGTTATGATGGTTGCACAACATTAATTACATTGGGAATATAATTAATGCCACTGAATTGTGCATTTAAAATTGGTTAAAATGGCAAATTTTATGTTATATGTATTTTACCATAATATTTCTTAATTTGAGGCAAATATGGCTAAATATGACCATTTTTACATTTAGATGATAGATACTTGGGTTCTATATTATTTGTATTTTCTGTATTCCTGAAATGTTTCAAAATAATAGATATCAATGGTGGATTTATTCAGAAGAAAAAAGGAATATACTATTGGAAAAGAAAAACACCAACTTGGGAAGGTTTAAGATTTCTGGATGTAGGGACTTCATTAATTCAGTGACCAATGATATCAAAATGTATTGAGTTAAATATTAAAATTAATGAATTAAAACAACCCAAATCTGCTCAAATTATTTGGAAGCTGAAGCAATGCATGCTTTTGTGTGTGAAAAAGTTTTAAATTCATTTGACTGTCAAGCAGACAAAGGGTCATACACCTTGACAATCTCAGCAGTTTGGGGAGAAAGATGCATTTAAATTGTAAAAGGCAAGCAAAACAGACGTACATTTGCACTCTTCCCATTAGAATTGGAGGCTACGAATCAGCAGGTAAGAATGCTATGCAGGCTACTTCCGAGTCTATGTCTAACTGTGTGAAAAATCCTCATATTTCATGTCCTATCCATATATTCTACAGTAAGGAGACCTTTTCTGAGGTGAATTTTATGAGGGAACTAACTAGTGGTTCATTTTCAACTTTGATGTTTTGAAAACAACTGAAGCTTATGTTTCTATGGTAAGAAAAAGGACAATTTGGAAATAGTTTTTAAGTGTGCCATGTTAATAAGAAGAAATTCGAATCGGGTGACAGAAATGAATTGAGATTTTGTCTCTATCATTTGTTAACAAGGTAATGTTGAGCCAGTTGCTTACTTTGTCTAGTTCTCCATCTCATCATATAAAAAGGAATGGGTTGACATCAGATCGTTTCTTATTTTACAAAGTAAGGTAAAAATGATTCCAGAATCTTGAAGTAAAAGTCAGTTCAAAAGAGTGTTTTCCATGGGCATTACTAGTTATGTCAAATAACACTTTTCTTCCATTTTCTTTTGGATACATTTAAATAGCAGGATGAACACAAGAGGAAGGCCAAACTGATAGCAGGTTCATGATGAATTAGTGCTCTTTATTATACAAAATATTCTGTGCCAGGTTTCAGTTTTCACACACCAGCCTATTCGCTTGCCTGTTCCGTTGCAAAGCTCCTTTATGCACACCAAGAAAGTGGGGATATAGTTTTGTTTTGTTTAACTTTGGGTTTTGGTCTTAGAAGTCTGCGTTTGTCCTTCAAAAGTAATAAGCAGAAACACATATATATGGAATCTAAAAAAAAAAAAGGTACAGATGAACTGGGGCAGGGCAGGAATAAAGACGTAGACATAGAGAATGGACTTGAGGACGCAGCGGGGAGGGGGAAGCTGGGGCTAAGTGAGAGTAGCATCGACATATATACACTACCGAATGTAAAATAGCTAGTGGGAAGCAGCCGCATAGCACAGGGAGATCAGCTCGGTGCTTTGTGACCACCTAGAGGGGTGGGATAGGGAGGGTGGGAGGGAGGCTTAAGAGGGAGGGGATATGGGGACATGAATATGCACACGGCTGATTCGCTTTGTTGTACAACAGAAACTAACACAGTATTGTGAAGCAATTATACTCCAATAAAGATCTATTAAAAAAAAAAAGTAAGGGCTTCCCTGGTGGCTCAGTGATTGAGAATCCGCCTGCCAATGCAGGGGACACGGGTTTGTGCCCCGGTCCGGGAGGATCCCACATGCCGCGGAGCGGCTGGGCCCGTGAGCCATGGCCGCTGAGCCTGCGCGTCCGGAGCCTGTGCTCCGCAACGGGAGAGGCCACAACACTGAGAGGCCCGCGTACCGCAAAAAAAAAAAATAATAATAAGCAGAAATAAGGCAAGTAGGTATCCATTATTCTAGAGCAGCCCTGTCAAAAAGAAAAATAATGTGAACCACATATGCAATTTTAAATTGTCTGGTAGCCACATTGAAAATTAAAAAGAAATGGAGTAAATAAAATAAATTAATATTTTAATGATATATTTTATTTAACACAGTATGCGTAAAGCGTTACCATTACAACATGTAATCAATATTACCGAGAAATGTATTAGTGAGATATTTTGCATCCTTTTTTCTTACTCGGTCTTTGAAATCTGATGTGCATTTTATACTTAGGGCACATTTCAGTTTGGATTAGCCACATTTCAAGACCTTGTGGCTACCATATCGGACAGTACAGGTCTGGAATAAGGTTGCATTATGGCTTTAAAAAATGATTTAGCAAGAGCTGTCTCCAGCCTTGACATGCCGAACAGGTCACTAGTGGAGGAAGTGCACTGATTTGTATAAAGAGCCCAGGCCAGCTGGTGAAGGAAAGATTTTTAGTCCATCTTCTGTTCCCAGGATCCAAATGTTAAGGAGATCTCTCAGGGTAGACAAAAATGGCTAAGTTAGGGCTTACTTGCAGGTAATTTCAATGCGGAGTAGTTTTGCAAAATTAATTTTTGCCAGAGATGATTTTGTTGCAAACTTCAGATGAACTCAGTTCCAGTGAATTTGATTAATTGACTAAGTGTCACAATATCTGTAAGAGCTGTTGACAGAGGATGGAGCATGATTTGTCATTTTCTTCTTTTGCTGGGGTGTCCCCTGGATGAAGTGTACGTGATGGAAATAAGTAGGCTGTAGGCAGGCATTGCACATTTATGCATGGTTTTTCATAAACTCGGAGGTGGCTCTTAGGATTCTTTCAGCTTCCCTAGATGCAAAAAAGAAAAGAAAAAAAGTCTGAGAAACCTTGACAGATGTCAGAGAATCCTCAGGGAGTCCTATGCCCTTTATTTCAGAGTAGAGCCCCTCAGGCCATCACTCAAGAACTTTTCCTTTCTTAATTTACAATCCCACATATAATAAGGATGATTATGATGATGTTACCCTCTGCTTGTATTTCATTTTCATTTTTGACATCCCTTTCACATATATTACTTAAGTTTATTTCCGCAGACTTTCTGCAAGTTAAAGAAAGAGATCTATCCCCACTCCCTAAGGCCTTGGACCTTGAGAAAATCAGTTCAGGTCCCTGAACCTCACTCTTCTTATCTTGTAATGTGAATAATACCACCTTTCTCATATAGTCTTAGGTTTAAATAAGAGCATATTTAAAATGCACTGCATATTGTATGTGATCATTAGATGTTAGTTACCCACATCAATAGATATTTAGAGTAAGAATTTAGCAAACTTTATGGTCAGTTTTAAACATACCACAATCATAATAGCTAAAGTAAACATTTTGCCATATAAAATCCTAGACCTAGTAGGATCTGAGGTTCTACTCACTTACATGCTTTGAGGAGCTACAGTATGCCAGGCACTGTGCCAGGCACACGTAATCTAACCTGCACTGCAAGAGACAGAGGCGGAGGAGGGAAAGTTGTGTGCTCAAAGTCACATGGTTAATACATAATGACAGTGGCACGAAAATACAGGTTTTCTAATAAGTTCAGGCACTTTTCATGACACCACTTCCATCTTTTCCTCCCCTAAACTCTTAACAGTTTGTTATTTAGTTCATAAGTCCACAGAAACAGCACATTGAAGGCAGGCTGAACAGTACATGAGTCAGACATACTGACAGCAGTAGTGACAGTTGACATCCTGGGCTCAAGGGAGGAAGCAAAAACACTGCATTCTTATAGTCCATGACAGTGTCTTATGCTCACAATCGTGACCCTGGGTCTTCTAAAAATGGAGTTGAACATATTAAAAAACCAAAAAACTCTTTAAGTCAGAAGGGTTTTCATCAAAATGGTTAAAATAACATGACACTAGAAAGGATATTAGACAATATCTAGTCAAGTGGTTTTCAACTGCTCTTTTTTTTTCAGAAGTGTGTGGGAGGCCACTGACTACAGCTTTCATATAAGTTTTCATTTGATGAGAAAGTTCCAAATACACACACACACACACACAATGTATATATACCTGTATGTCATATATATATATATTATGTACAGTATGTATGCCATATATGTCATATATACACACACACACATATGTTTATATCTATGATTAATCAGTCTATCTATTTATCTATCTATCTCAACACTCTTGTGGTTCAACCACTTTCTGTTGCCCTGCAAACCTCCCCTGCTCCCCATTTCCCTGGGACTACTAGGCTGGACCACTACACTAGCTCCCAGGATCTCTAGGCTGGGCACATGACTCAAGATGGGCCAAGGAGGTTCCCTATCTCAGGAATTTAAATTTTGCACAGAGATATACAGAGACAGAAAGTGGCTGGAAGTAAGTCATCTGACAGTAGTACCCTGGAGAGGAAGTTCATGAGTTCCTTTTGCTCTAATCTCCAGAGCTACTCTGATTCCTATCCTTCCCAAGGTTTGATTATCTAGCTCTTCCTTTAATTTTTGGTGAGTTAGCCCAGTATCCTCTCAATCACTTTTGTTTAAGTTAGTCAAACTAGGTTTCTTTTGTTTGTAACAAAGCTGCTTAAATGATAGCCTTAGGGAGTGAATGTGATTTAGTCAAAGTCACACAGTGAATGGTAAAAACTTGACAGGATGACAATTTCTTGATCTCCAACTCGGTCTCTATAGCTAGATGTACACCCCCTCCCCCAATGTAGAAACCCCCTTTTCAGAATGATTCTAAATGAATGATTCTGAATGAATGAGGTATCACTTTTTCAGGCCAACACAAAACTGAGGGTTAATATTAAGCAAGAACTTTGCAGTCCTTGTGCATAAAATATACCTACATAATATAAATATGTTCTTTCCGTAGTATTTTCTCTTCCAGACTTGCTCAAAGATAAAGTGTCCAGAAGTGAAAAGTTGGGTTGCTCTCCTGGCTTTGTTACACTAAACCTGACCCGTATCATCCTACCTGAGGAAGGGATAACTGTGCTTCAGCTATCTATCAGTCAGGATTGTCCAGGCTTTGCTGTGATAACAAACAAATCCTGAAATCTCAGTGGCTTAACACGTAGAACTATTCTCATTTACATGTGAAATAGACGGCTGCTGCTCTGTCCACTCTGCAGACCAGCTCCCTTCCAAGAGTACTTCAGACAGCCAGTTGGTTTCCATCTTGTGGCTCTGCCATCTCAACAGGAGGCCTCCGTGATCACACTGAGGGTTAGAATTAAGCAAAGGCTTTTCACTTCTCAGCTCAAAAGAGACAATGCACTTTACTTCTGCTCAGAGCAGTGGTTTACCTGGTATATTTGATGCCTGGGTTGGATAAATTTGAAATTATTTTCAGGAATAATAAATTTTATTATTAATAAGCAATAATTTACTTATTAATAAATAATAATTTTCAGTAATAAAATTAATAAGAAATATGGCCAGAAAATAAAGCAACCAGTGAAATTCTTTTTGTGATTTTCATATCAAACCAATATAAAAAAATGTAAAATATTTTAGTGCAAAAAACAGAAAAAAGTCATGGATTAATACTTCATATTTATACAAATGTGGTTTTTGAAAAGAGGGAGAAATTACAATTACATATTGGTATGACCCAGTAATAAATAATAACTAAAAATAGTATTACAGTTTGTGACTTTGATTTCTGAAAATATGTCAATGATTCATCAAAATCAGTCTTCTCATATTCATTTTCACTCAGTTGATTGAAGAATACATTTATTAGCTTCAATTTCAAAGCTTTTTAGTAAGAAATGACAGATTTATACATAATTAGGAAGCATCTTAAACATAAGGATAAGTTTGGTAGAGATTTTTTTAATTAATTAATTAATTGGTCAATTTATTTATTTTGGCTGTGCTGGGTCTCTGTTGTGGTGCATGGGCTTCTCTAGTTTCAGTACACAGTCTCAGGCCCCCTACGTTGGGAGCGCGGAGTCTTAACCACTGGACCACCAGGGAAGTCCCTGGTAGAAATTTAAAGAATCTAATTTCACAGTAAATTGTAGAAATTAGAATATTATCCATGTCTTTGTTCCTTTAAGCTTGATTCCAGGGGCCGTTCAGTATTTCTGCAGTGAAAAAAAATTTTTAAACACAAGTTAAAATGTTCAGTGGTCACACAGAATGAGAGATTTGGGATAACTCAAGCTCTAAGTCTTTGTCTTCACAGTCACTGTGCTATCCTGGTTTATTTTGTATCCACTGCTTAAACAGAGGGATATGTAGCACCACAGGAGACAAGAACTCTGCTCTGAGGAGTTCAAATGATTCCAAACTCAGACAAACTCTCCTTAAAAGGAATTTGTGTAGCTGAGTCTATGTGTCATAGCTGACTGTATTCCTGGCAATACTCCAAATTAACTTCCACGTAGAATATGATGTTTCTTAAAGGATAAGTAATAACAAAGTACTGACTTGAAACTAAGCTATATACTATTAAAACTCAACAGTAACCACAGCGATTATTTACAACTTTAAGGCCACCAAAATATTTTTTTTTTCAGGGAGGAATGATATATTACTGACAGTGTTTATAATTGCTGGAACGAGGTAATAGGTTGGTTTTAAAGCACCCTCGTTAGGTGTGCCCTAACAGACTGCTCTGCCACTATGGTTTTGGTAAAACCACTTGCCCACAGTCAGTTGACCAGAACTGGTCCCTTGGCCCTCCTCTATTGCAAGGGATCTGCGAAGAGTGGCATAGTGAATTTCAGTGCTCCAGCTGGGCCTGCCAGCTCTGTGACCCAGTTTGATCAGGACATTTCCAATCAAGCTGTGTATGAGGGCAGTGGAGGGTATGTGTAGACTCAGAAACAGCTCAGGCAGCAGTGAGTCAGGCTCTCTTGGGTCTAGCAGAGATCGTGAGGGTAGATACACACACTTTAATGGATATGTTTTTCTAAATAAGGGGAATTAATTTTCCGATTGCTTTCAGGGCCTCCTTCTATTCTCAGAATTCAGTGCTACCTTCTGGGGTTTGACCGTATGCCAGATAAGTTGAATCCTGTTATCTGGAACAGATAAAATTTGCAAAATATGCAGTAATGTAGTGTTTTCAAAATGTGTTTGCTAAGAATCACCTGAGACAACTTGTTAACTACGTAAGTTACCAGACCTTTCCCCCAGGAAATTCTACTTCAGTAGTTCTGGGTTGGGGCCCAGGAATCTGTCACGAGTACACTAAGTTTTATTTTCAGGCAATTTTGGAGAACACTGTGGTAGCTGTGAGTACCCTGTCTATAGTCAAACCTCAGTTTGACTCTTTAAAGTTTGCGTTTCCCTGAGTCTGGAGAGATAATTTTTAGTTGTTCGGTTCTTACAGCTTCTTGCCTGAGCAAATGCAGTCCCAAAACTCTTCAACCACTGCTCTGGCTCACTTGGTAGGCAAGGTGTAGTGAGCAACAGAAGAAATTTTCTCAGGTTGTTTGTGGGGATGGGTAGGAGGACAGAGACCTATAAGACAGGGTTTTCAACATAGCTGGGGAGAGATGCCTTCTAGTTTAAAGGAATTTTCCAGTTGCATTTAACACACATTTCTCACCTCCTAAATCAGTGAATTTCAACGTTGGTTGCACGTGGAATCACCTGTATAGTTTAAAAAAGAATGATGCCTGGGCCCCACCCCCAGAAGTTCTAATTTAATTTTTCTTGGGTGTGGCCCAGGCACTGGATGATTTTTAAGCTCCCAAGGTGATTGTAATATTCATCCAAAATTTAAACCTACTCTCCTAGATTGAAAACCAGTGATCCATTTCCTCCACCTGGCCAGGTAGTGATTGGAGTTTATCCTATAGACAGGCATGCCACTGATAGGTTGTAGCAGCAGAAAGTATAATCAAGGTTTCACTTGAAACCAGGTAGACTGGCTGCAAGTTATGGTGACCCATATTTGCATACAGAGATCAGGTCAGTATTCCAGACTCTGAAAAGTCTTGGAGGAAAGGACTTGGAAAAATGCTGGCTCAAAGAAGACAATGTGAAATAAGTGAATGACAGTGGAATCTCATACCTGGAGGAACTGAAATACTTGATAGTGAACAGAAGAGGGTGCCCTGACACAAGAATCATATCGCGTCATGGTTTCCAAACTAGGTATGAGGTGGGGGCTTGGCATGAGAACAGGCAAAAGCCCCGTTTGTGAAATCAGGTTTTCTCAGTTAAGATGATTTGGACGCAAGTAATAGAATACCCAACTAAAAGTAGCTTCAACAATAAGTGTATGTTAATCTCATAACTGGAATTTTGGGCTAGGCAATTTCAGGTTAATCCAGCTTAATGATTTCAGGGCTCTAGACTGACTCTTCTATTCTGTGAATATCTTTGCTTGCCCCTTGCACACAAGATGCCTGCCACAGCTCTAAGCATCCTGTCTTCGCAGCTGCATACAAAAGCAGGAAGAAAGAAGTTGAATCTGAGCTGCTCTGTCCTCAGAAAAAATCAGGAAAAAAGTTTTTTCTGGAACCCCTCCACACCCAACCCCCTCAGCCCCTGCAGACCTTCCTTACGTTTCACTGGCCAGAACTGAGTCACATGCCAACCTCAACATTAATCACTGTCAGATAGGTCTGGAGCTACCTTATTGTCTTAGATCGTGTTTCATTGCCTGGGACCTGTACATTGCCATCACATATCTTTGCCAAGGAAAGGGGGATGAATATCAAAAGGATGTGTACAACGTGGTTGACTTTAGGTTGAGTTTAAAAGATCAGGATGTAACCCTCTTTCTATTTTCCTTGTCTGAGAACAGTTTGATCTCAGGATCTGGATTACTTTGCCCAAGAATGATGACTGAGGTGGCATTGGCAAGGAGCCAAGGCAGTTATTACAGTATTGGGTACTGAATTTTGTATAAATTGGCAAAACTGCTAACTAGAGTTCAGAGTGCATGTGTATTATGAACAAAGAGTGATGAAAGACATGTCCTTATATACAAAGAGACTTTACAGGAAACGGTTCAGCCAGCTGGAAGGTTTATTTTAATGGCTACCATTTAAAGGCTGGTTGGGTTGGAAAGCTGCCAAGATGTATTTTCATACACACACAAACACACACACCCACACACTCAGAAGCGCACAGAGCTTAGGAGGGGATTTGGTCCTATTCTTGTTTGGAGATGTTTATCAACATACGTAGGGATATGCTGGGGTCAAACAGTTTGTCATTTGATCTTACTTGATCCTTCTTTTCCTCTCTGCATGAATTTTACATGGCTCTGAGAATCTCATCTGAGTGAGTAAAGTCAAGAGAAGTGAGCTGCTGTATATATTTGATGAAAAAAGGAATGGAAATCATGCACTGTAGTTTTATAATTCTGAGCTTACTCCCAGTAGCAACGTTAACACATTGTATATTTCATTATAAGTATCTTCTAGTAAGTTTTTGGATTAATCTGATACATGATTACTGTCTGAGATTGCTATTGTGCTGAACTTGCTGAGAGCTGTAAAATGGAATTCTCTTAAATGAAATGTGAATGAATTCTGGTGACTTCAAAATCTCAGGGATGGTTGTAGCTTTGTTGAGGCTTATCATTTCACAGAGTAGATTTAAATCCGTAGAAACTTTGATTCATTTTAGAGAATAAGAAATCACCTTTTCAGAATTTCAGCAAATATATCCCATAGAACACTAGTTCCACATAATATTTCATTTAAAAAATTGTTTCATGGCTTTAATGGTTTCATCGTTTAAATAGAAAATCGTCTGTTCAATACCCTTCTTGATGTTGTCAATACATGTTAAAATCTTTGAAGTTTTGCAACAGAGAAAGCTGCAAACTTTCTTTATCCCAGTGTTTTCTAAACATATTTAAGAACAGAATATGGTTTTTTGGTAATATACCATGAAGCAAGTCTTAGGAGCACATATGAGAGATGCTATACTCCTTGATATTTAGAAAAATGGTAAGACACTTTCAGAAATTGTCAATCCAGAAGTCAGTCCTAGAGAGATTAAGGTACCAACACAAGCAAAGGACCAGAGGCAGGGAACAGCACAAAGTATTTGAAAAATTAGTAATTAGTCCAGAGAAGGGATTGACATCCTTGCTATGAAAGGGGAAATGGGGCTGCAAAAGTAAGCAGGGGTCAAGAAGGGCCTTGAATGTTAAGTTAAAGAGCTTGGATTTTTTTTTTCCTTTGGCTGTGCAGTGCAGCATGCAGGATCTTAGTTCCCCCACCAGGGATCGAACCTGTGCCCTCTGCGGTGGGAGTGCAGAGTCTTAACCACTGGACCTCCAGGGAAGTCCCAAGAGCTTGGATTTTATTATGAAGTATTAATTACTGAGGTTTTTGAAACGGGGTATCCCTTATGTATTTCAAGAAGATAACTCTCATCAGCATGATGTCTGGATTGGTGGTATAAGACCCATTAAGAAGGTAATCGCAGTGGTCCACATGAGATTATGGGGCATGAACCTAGGCGGTAGCAATGGGCTGAAAAGAAAGGGCCACTTAAAAGAGTTATTGGAGAAGTAGAATCAACAAACCTTGCCGATCAGTTGTACATGGAATGTACATGGGGTTGCTGAAGATGCTTTCGATGTTTCCTTTGTGGCTGATTGGGAGAATGGTAGTATTGTTAATTAATGAAGAAAACCAGAATATATTCAATATAGATCATATATTACTCCCTGCTCAAACCCTTCACGGCTGCCCATTATTCTCAGAATAAAGTCTGTCCCTCTAACTCACTACACTCTAGCCACAGTGATCTATTGGCTTTTTCTTAACTACTCCAATCACACTCAGGGCTATTGCATTGGCTGTCCTCTTTTTTCTTGGAATGCTCTTCTCCCAGACCTTCTGATGGCTTCTTCTATCCTTTCATTCAGGCTTCTGCTCAAATACTATTTAATTTAATGGGCCTGTCTGTATTATAATGTTCTACAAAGAATTGTGATGTTGGCCGTCCTTTATCATGTTAGTACCTTTTTATTTCTCATTTGCTAAGAACTTTGTCAGGAACACGTTTTTAATTTTACCAAAAATATTTTCTCTATTGAGAAAGTTTTCTCATTTTAAAGTTTCCTATGGGGGTGATGTCAGCAACATGGCTGAAGAAGACATCCCGCATTGTATCCCCCCTCTCCAACATCAACGATTCTGTACCTATCCATGGACAAAAGTCCCTTTGTGGGAACTGTGGGATCCAGCACCATACGCCAAGGGAACTGAGAGGAGTCTCACCCACCTGTGCATTGAGTAATTGTGCATTGACCTCAGTAGTGGCTGTGGACACTGTAGTGACCCATGAACCAGCTCCAGCCCCTCTCAGTCACCATCCAGGAGCCCCTGGAGAACTCTGTCTTAGACAGTCACCCACAGACAAGAGAGCTTTTGTGGAAGTCTTGGTTTCCATCAGAGAAGTTCCAACACACCGTTGGAGCTGGAAAAAAACCCAAAAACAAACAAAAAGAAACCAAACGAGTTTGGACCCATTGGAGAGAGTAAGGGGACCAGTTTAACTTTATCCCTGTCACCTCCTCCCCCAAGGTGGCACAGCTCAGTGCCAAGCAAGACTTTCTCAGCCCATGATTTCTCCTGCTTGGGAAAGTGAGAGCATGAATGAGCACCCCCCTTCCCCAGATACATGGGACATTGCCAAAGAGGCCTATTTCTGTCTTACCCCAGTACTGGGGGGTGGAAAGAGGCTGGGAGAGCAGCAGATAGGACTCTCAAAGGACATTAGAGGGACATGGATCCTACTAATTGCTTCTCAGACTCTACCATGAAGTTCCATCGAGAGAGTAGAATGGTGGTTTCCAGGGGCTGAGTATGGGGAAGATGGGGAAATTTGGACAAAGGGTACAAAATTCCAGCCTGGTGATTATACTTAACGATACTGTATTATATACTTGAAAGTTGCTAAGAGAGTAGATTTTAAATGTTCTCACCACAAAAAAGAAGTGATAATTATCTGACATGATGAAGGTGTTAACTAAACCTACTATAGTAATCATTTCACAGTATATAAATGTGTCATCACATACACCTTAAACTTACACAATGTTCTGTCAGTTATATTTCAGTAAAACTAGAAAAAAAGGAAATGTGGTCTATGCACAATGGAATATTATACAGCCTCAGAAAAGAAGGAAATCCTGTCACATGCTAAAATTTGGATGAACCTTGAGGATGTCACACTAAGTGAAATAAGCCAGTTATAAAATGACAGATACTGGGAATTCCCTGGCGATCTAGTGGTTAGGACTCAGTGCTTTCATTGTGGGGGGCCCAGGTTCAACCCCTGGTCGGGGAACTAAGATCCTGCAAGCTGTGTGGTGCACCCAAAATAAAACAAAACAAAAGGATAGATACTGTCCTTTAGATATTTCTATTCATGTAAAATATTTAAAGTCGTCAAGTAATAGAAACAGAAAGTATAAAGGTGTTTGCCAAAAGCTGTGGGGAGGAAGGAGGGAAAATTAGTGTTTAATGGGTATAAGAGTTTCAGTTTTGTAAGATGAAAAAGTTGTAGAGATCTGTTGTACAACAATGTAATTATACTTAATACTACTGAACTGTACACTTAAGAATGGTTAATATAGTAAATTTTATGTTATATTTTTAACCACAATAAAAATAACTGAAAAAAGAATTAAAATTTTCCAAGTGATGTAATTAATTATACTAATAAATTTTCAAATATTGTATAATCATTCATTTCAGGAATTTTAAAAATCATTGTTATGCAAATAAAAACCACAGTGATCTATCACCTCACACAGTTTAGTTTAGTTATTATCAAAAAAATCAAAAGATAAAAAGAAAACCCAACAGATAACAAGTGTTGGTGAGAAGAAATTAGAACCATCTTATGTGTGGTGGAAATTTTAAATGGTGCAGCCGTTATGGGCAAGAGTAGAGAAATTAAATAGTTAGAAATATATTTAAATATATAGAAATATAGAAGTTAAAACTAGAATTACCATATTACCCACCAATCCCACTTTGGTATTTATCCAAAAGAATTGGAATCAGGATCTCAAGGAGATACCTGTACTCCTGTGTTTATTGCAGCATTATTCACAATATAGCCAAGATATGGAAACAAATGTCCACTGACAGATGAATGGAGAAAAGTGTAATGTAATATTATTTAGGCTTAAAAGAGGCCTTTGTGACAACATGGATGAACCTGGAAAACATTATACTAAGCGAAGTAAGCCAGACACAGAAGGACAAATACTACATGATTCCACTTATATGACAAATGTAAAGTAGTCAAACTCATAGAAACAGAGTAGAGTGGTGGTTGCCAGGGGCTTGGGGGTGGGGAATTGCAGAGTTACTGTTTAACAGGTATAAAGTTTCAGTTATACAAAATGAGCAAGTTCTAGAGATCTGACATACAACATTGTATCTATAGTTAACAATACTGCACTGTGCACTCAAAAATTTAACAAGGTAGCTTTCATGTTAAGTGTTCTTACCACAACTAATAAAACCCATCGTTAAATGTTATATATGCTGCTAAATTTGACTTGTTATTCTTTTACTTGGTGTTTTTTGTTTTTTATATATATATATATATATATATATATATATGCATATATATATATATATAATCAATCTACAGGGGCCTATATCTTTTTGGTGTTTCTCATATTTGGGTATCAGAGTAATGTTCGCATTAGAAGCTGCTTTAAGGAGCTCTCCTTCTTTTCCTATATGTTGGAATGTTGTACATAGCATAGAAATTACTTTTTCTTTAAAAGTGTAGAGCAGGGTTTCTCTGCTTTGGCACTACTGACATTTTGGACTGGGTAATTTTTTATTGTGGGGATCTGTCCTGTGCACTGTAAGATGTTTAGCAGCACCCACTCCCCAAAATTGTGACAAGCCCAAATGTCTCCAGACATTGCCAAATGTCCTCTGTGGGGCAACTCCCCCAAACACACACCCACCAGTTGGGAACCATTGGTGTAAAGGTGTAAAGGAACTCTACCACTAACTGTGTGGGCCTGAAGCCTTTTTTGGGGGGGGGCCCTGAAGCCTTTTTTGGGGGGGGGGCCCTGAAGCCTTTTAAAGGAGCTTTGATAGCATTTTCTATTCCTTTCATGATTATTAGTCTTTCTAAGTTTTCTACTTCCTGTGCCAATTTTGATAGCTTTTATATTCTCACAAATCATTTGTTTCCTAAAGAATTTCTTCAGTATTAACAAAATCTCCTCTATATCTGTTATCAGTAGTAGAATCTTTCCTGTTTCCATATTTTTGTATTCAAATTTTCTCTTTGGTTTTCATTACATTTCCCAGAGGTTTGTCTATATCATTGCTCTTTTTAAAAAAAAATTCACAAAGTCATTTCCTGATTTCTTACCAAGTACTAGGTACTCTACCATATGGATCAAACAAGTTCACTGCCATAATAAATTTCTGAGATTTATTACATATTTACAGACCTCTGTAATATCTGTAAATACAGATTTACAGACCTCTAATTACAGTATGTTAAATGTTAGGATAATAGCACAGATTGGGTACTATGTAAAGAAAAGCAGGGCAACTAAATAATTCCCTTCCTAGGGTCAGGGAGGGCTTACCAGAAGCTTGAGTTGAGTCTTGAAGGATTTGAAGCAAAATAATCGTAGGCATTACTAAGTGGGACTGCTTATAACTGTGCTAGAAATTCTATGAAAGGACAGCTGAGTATGGGAAGGTGTTGGAGATACATTAGGTTTTGGGCAGATGGGTGAGTGTGGAGGTAATTTCAGGTGGGGAGAACTGCAGACATAAAGCTTTAAAATGAAAACTCAAAAAATTGAAGTCTCTTTTTTATATTGGAAAGAAAAAAAATGTTTTTAAAATCTCCAGAATGAGTGACAGGAGTGTGTGTGCTGTATGAAAATCAGGATACTGAAGTAGTTGGCAAAAACATCAAAGTCCACTTTCAATCATACTTATCCATTATATGTCTGCACATATCATACACTTGCCGACTCTCCTTTTCCCTTTATGACTGTCCTTTCTTGAAGTCCTACACTGACTTACATAACTAGAGGGATTTTTCTGGTGCCTGAGGAAACTTGCTCTTAATGTGAAAATAAATGTTCCACACCACTTAGCATTAGCATTATGGTCATTGTACATACACTTCCCAAATTACTTTTATGAGGAATGTCAGGTCTTTCTTTGGATCCATCTGATTTCTGGCATGATTCATAGTCCTGCCAGGCAGTGCACCAATGGGAGGGGGAGTCAAGGTCAGGGCCACTGAAGAGGAAAGGGTTGAAGTGATAATGTTGTGAAATGAATCTGAGCTGAGAGTTTGGCTTCTTTTTGTCTTACTAGAAATTAGAATTACCAGTGCTGTGAACTGGAAATGTGTACATTGCTTTTCAATTCATTTTTTGTACTCTTGTTTCCAAAATTGTAATGTAACATGTTCAGTTCTTTCCCTGTGTTCATGTCCCTAAACAGAACTAAGTGGTATTGTACCTTGCCAAGAGGCAAGTGTACCAGCCTTGATAGGGAATCCCAGGTGATCTTAAAGAGGTAGGCCAGAAACAATGGAGCTAATCAAATAATTTTTTACTAGGGGAGTCTCTGATGCAAAGCACAGAAGTTTTCAAAGACCTGTGCCAAGTGCTAAAATCACTTAGTGTACCATTTGGCTATTTTAAGAGCGTGACCTCTATGTAGTTAGTCAGTGTGGGGTGAGGTAGTACTCTCACTGGCTAGCAGTTCCTTGTGGTTACACAAGCATACTTAAAAAATTTTTTTCTTCCAGTTTTCTTGAGATATAATTGACATACAGCATTGTATAAGTTTAAGGTGTCCAGCATAATGATTTGACTTACATATATCATGAGATGATTACCACAGTAAGTTTAGTGCACATCTGCACCCATCATCTCATATAGATACAAAATTAAAGAAATAGGAAAAAATTTTTTCCTTGTGATGAGAACTCTTAGGCTTTACTCTTAACAATTTTTGTATATAATATACAGCAGTGTATGTTTCTTCAGTGACCCATTGGTTATTTAGTGGTATATTGTTTAGCCTCCATGTTTTGTGTTTTTGCATTTTTTTTCTTTTAGGTGCTTTCTAGTCTCAAACTGCTGTGGTCAGAAAAGATTCTTGATATGATTTCAATCTTAAATTTACTGATACTTGTTTTGTGGCCTAGTATATGATCTATCCTGGAGAATGTTCCATGTGCCGTTGAAAAGAATGTGTATTCTTCTGCTTTTGGATGGGGTATTTTCTATATATCTATTAAGTCCATCTGGTCTAATATGTCATTTAAAGCCAGTGTTTCCATATTGATTTTCTGTCTGGGTGATCTGTCCATTGACATAAATGGGGAGTTAAAGTCTTATCCTACTATTATTGTGTTATTGTTAATTTTTCTCTTTATGTCTGTTAGTATTTGCTATATGTATTCAGGTTCTCCTATGTTGGGTACATACATATCTACAATTATTGTATCTTCTCCTTGGATTGATCCCTTGATCCTTGTGTAGTATCTTCCTTGTCTTTTGTTACAGTCTTTGTTTTAAAGTCTATTTTGTCTGATATAAGTTTTGATACCCTGGCTTTTTCTTCATTTCCATTTGCATGGAATAACTTTCATCATCCCCTCACTTTCAACATGTGTGTGTCTTTAGATCTGAAATGAGTCTCCTGTAGGCAGCATACATATGGGTCTTGTTTTTGTATCCATTCAGCCACTCTATGTCTTTTGGTTGGAGCATTTAGTCCATTTAAGTTTAAAGTAATTATTGATAGATAAGTATGTATGCCATTTTGTTAATTGTTTGGGAGTTTTTTTCATAGATCTTTTTTGTTCCTTTCTTCTTTTGCTTTCTTCTGTTATGATTTGATGACTATTTTTAACGTTATGTTTGGACTCCTTTTTGTGTGTGTATCTATTATAGATTTTTGGTTTGTGTTTACCATGAGTTTTATATATAGCAACTTATATATATATATATATACACACACACACATATACATATATATGATTATTTTAAGCTATTGATCTTAAGATCAAATGCATTTTAACAACGCTGCATTTTTACTCCCCCCTGCCCCATGTTTACTGTTTTTGATACATATTTTGTGTCTGTTTTGTGTATTCCTTAACTAATTATTGTGGATATACACTATTTTACTACTTTTAGCTTTAACCTTCCTACTAGATTTATAAGTGGTTGATCTACTACTTTTACTGTATATTTGCCTTTACCAATGAGTTTTTTCCTTTTATAATTTTTATATTTCTAGTTGTGGCCTTTTCTTTTTCACTTAGAGAAGTCCCTTTAACATTTCTTGTAAAGCTGGTTTGGTGGTGCTGAATCCTTTTAGCTTTTGGTTATCTATAAACTTTTGATCTCTCCATCAAATCTGAATAAAAGCCTTGCCAGGTAGAGAACTTGCTGTAGGTTTTCCCTTTCATCACTGTAAATATGTTGTGCCACTCCCTTCTAACCTGCAGAGTTTCTGCTGAAATGTCAGGTGATAGCCTTATGAGACTTCCCTTGTACGTAATATTTTGCTTTTCCCTTCTGCTTTTTATATTCTATTTTTATATTTCATTTTTGCCATTTTAATTATAATGTGTCTTGGTATGGCCTTCTTTCAGTTGATCCTGTTTGAGACTCTCTGTGCTTCCTGGACCTGGATGTCTATTTCCTTTCCCAGGTTAGGGAAATTTTCAGCCATTATGTCTTCAGATATGTTCTCTGCCCCTTTCTGTCTCTCTTCTCTTCTGGGACTCCTATAATGTGAATGTTGTTAGTATGCTTGATGTGGTCTCAGAGGTCTGTTAAATTATCCTCATTTTAAAAAATTCTTGGCTTCCCTGGTGGCGCAGTGGTTGAGAGTCCACCTGCCGATGCAGGGGACGCGGGTTCGTGCCCCGGTCCGGGAGGATCCCACATGCCGCGGAGCGGCTAGGCCCGTGAGCCATGGCCGCTGGGCCTGCGTGTCCAGTGCCTGCGCTCCGCAGCGGGAGAGGACGCAACAGTGAGAGGCCCGCATACCGAAAAAAAAAAATTCTTTATTTTGTCTGTTCAGCCTGAGTGATGTCCAGTACTCTATCTTCCAGTTCACCAATTCATTCCTCTGTATCATTTAATCTACTATTGATTCCTTCTAGTGTACTTTTATTTCAGTTATTGTATTCTTTAGCTTTGTATTGTTCTTCCTTATATTTTCTAACTCTTTGTTAAACTTCTTACTGTGTTCATCCATTTTTCTCCTGAGTTCTTTAAGCAACAGATCCGCTGGTGGGTGGGGCCAGGTCCTGGTGCTAATAAGCTAGAGGGAGGATTCTAAAATGGCACTTGCCAGCACCAGTGTGCTCATGGTAGGAGGAGCTCTGAGAATGGCATGCTGTCAACATCTATTCCCCAGGGTTAACTCCAGTTGCCTCCTGCCTCGTTGGGGAGGCTCTCCAAGATCAGCAAGTGTGTCTTACCCAGGCTCCTTTCACATTACTGCTTCTGCCCTGGGTCCCGGAGTGTATGAGATTTTGTGTGTGCCCTTTAAGAGTGGAGTCTCTATTTTCCCCAGCCTCTGAGTCTCCCAAAAGCTCTGCTTGCCTTCAAAGCCAATTTTTCTGGGGCTCATCTTCCTGGTGCAAGACCCCCCCAGGCTAGGGAGCCTGATGTGGGGCTCGGACCCCTCACTCCTTAGGGAGAACTTCTGCAATTGTAATTATCTTCCCTTTTGTGGGTCGCCTACCCAGGGCATAGGTCTTGAATATACCGTGTCTCTGCCCCTCCTACCCATCTCATTGCGGTTTCTTCTTTATATCTTTAGCTGTGGAAGATCTTTTCCTTCCTCAAGACATTATCACAGTCACTTATGTTGGGAGGCTGTCTGTGATTCTTTTCTCTTCTCTCAGGTAGAGTTCGTTACCCCTTTTTTGTGCCCCCACTGTAACATGTACATTCTTGTCTCATTGAACTTATCACACTTTATTGTAATATGTTTTTTACATACTTGTCTCCCCTAGTAACTAATAAACTCTTTGAAGGAAGGAACTGTGGTGCTAATCTTTAAAGCTGAATGCTTGGCATGGTTTCTATGAAGTGTTTGGGGAAATGAATGGAATGTTGCTCTCTCGGACCATGTACCTGACTGCTACATGACTGTCACATGTTGTTCAGTCTTCAATGGTAATGGAAAACTTTCCTTTGGCTTGGGGTAAAGACCCCACCTATGACCCTCTAGAGCACCAAATACTTTCTAATAGAATCTAATGCACTATATTATAATTTTCTTTTCCATGTCTGTTTCTTCTGATCTTTTAAGTGCAGAGATTGTTCCAGATTCATCTCTGTATCCCCCAGAGCCTGGCGTTTACCTGATTTATAATATATGCTCAATAAATGTTGGATGGATGGATGGATAGGTAGATGACCATTGGAAATAACATGATGGAACAGTGACTTAGAATCACAATATCTTGTAATTCCCAGCTCTGTCCATTATTAACTGTTTGATTTTAGGCAAGTCACTTCATTGTTTGAAGACTTATTTTCCTCAGTTATAAAGTAGAAACAATAATCCTTATTCTGCCTTACTCAGTGGGTTAGTGTGAAGAGAAAGATCAAAATAAAATAATAACTGTGAGATTTTTAAAAAACTTTTAATGGTCTATGCAAAGTTATGGGTGGTTAAAAAAGAAAAACAAGTCAAAGAATGACCTAGCTTTATCTTTCCTATGTAAAGCTAGAATAGTCTTTCTTATATTTAAAGATTCTTTTGATCATGGACCACAACACGCCGACACTGGGATAGATGAAAGGAAGAACTCTTTGTTACTTACAAGTCTGAATGAGAGAAGGCTGCTAGGCAGGGCCACACAGCAGGTTGTATCTGGGAGCAAGGTAACAGCAAGCTGGCATTCTAGAGGGAAGCTTATGTATGGCAAGTGGAGTGGGGTTAGCTAGGTTTTTGGGTCTCCCTGTGTATTGGCGGATTTGAATAACTTCTTGTACTCCTGGGAATCAAGGCTGTCCCTAGTTGTCTTGTACCTGGGCCCAGGGGTGATTAGAGCAGGTTCATAGTGGCCCGGAGTGTGAGAGCCTGATAAAGAAAGTGGTCAGGGTGTGGACTTAAGTAGCTACTCAAGAAGGAGAACTGACTAGCCTCTAGCCAGAGCCTCAAAATTGGGTCAATACAACCTTTAAAAAACATGTTAAAGTCTAAGGATCTCTAATGCACACATTTTACCTATAACATGTACGTGAGAAATGTTTTCCCCACAGAAACATCTAGTCTCCATCTAAATGAGTGAATAATAGATACTGAGGACAGTGGTGGTGGGGGCTGTCATCTAAACATGTCTAATTCTCAGCTCTGTTTGACTCAAGATTCCTGGTAGAAGTGAAGCATTATAGATATATCCCAGACTTTGGATTTTAACCCTCTGCTTTCAAAATTTGGTTCTTTTATTAGCTTTCTGATTATATAATACCAAAAATACAAGGTGGTTGCTGACTGAAGATAATATATATAAAGTGCCTATCACAGAGATTTTACCTATTTTGTAATCCTTAGTGAATAACTGGATCTAAGCAATACTTAACAATAGGTGCTAAAAAAAATTACAAAAGAGAAACAACCTGAGATAATATACCATTAGTAGAGGTATACAAAGCACTTATAAAATCATCTTGCAAAAGAAATATCAATGAACAGAAAATAAAGAAACCAGAAGAACATATTAAAGAATCAAAGGGAAGAAGTCAGCAAAAAACAGACTGTAAGGAATCCTTCAGGGAAAATATATTAATTTACTTTGGCAACTGTAACAAATATCCAGATATTCGGTGGCTTTAAAAAAGAGAAATTTATTCTCTCACAGTTCTGGAGGCCAGAAGTTTAAAATAAGTATCACTGGGCTGAAATCAAAGCATCAACAGGGGCAAATCCCCTCTAAAGGTTCTAGGAGAAAATCTGTTCTTTGTCTCTTCCAGCTTGTGGTGGATGCCAACATTCCTTGGCTTGTGGCCACATCACTCCAACCTCTGCCTCCCTGGTCATATAGGATTCTCCTGTTTCGTGTGTGTAAAATCTCACTCTGCCTCTCAAGTGTACGGATATTTGTGATTGTATTTAGGGATCACCAGAAAATCTAGAATAATCTCCCTTTTCCAAGATCCTTGACAGTTATATTTGCAGAATCTTTTTCTTTTTCTTTCTTTTTGTTTTTTTCTATATAAGGTAATGTTCCATGGTTCCACAGATTAGGATGTGGATACCTTTGAGAGGAGCTAATTTACAGCCTACCATGGAAAACAATCCAGTTTCATCAAAAATAATTTAAGAAGTGGGGGAAACTATACATTAAAAGAGATTTAAAATATATGTCAACCAGGGGGTGGAGTCAAGATGGTGTACTAGGAGGACACGGAATTCGCGTCTCCTCACAACTAGGGCACCTACCAGTCAGTGGTGGGGGACCACAGATACCTAAGGAGATGGGAGGAACCCCCAGCAACGGGCTTGTGGGATCTTGGTTCCCAGGCCAGAGGTCAGGCCCAAGTTCCTGTGGTGGGAGCTCTGAGTCCAAACTGCTGGACTAACAGAGAATCTCAGACCCCAGGGAATATCAGTCAGAGTGAGGCCACCCAGAGGTCCTCATCTCAGCACCAAGACCCAGTTCTGTCCAACTGCTGGCAAACTCCAGTGCTAGATGTCTCAGGCCAAACAACCAGTAAGAGAAGAATACAGCACCACCCATCAAAAAAAAAAAAAATGAAACGACAAAAAAATATGTTAGAGATGAAGAAGCAAGGTAAAAACCTACAAGACCAAATAAATGAAGATGAAATAACCAGCCTACCAGAAAAAGAATTCAGAGTAACGATAGTAAAGATGATCCAAAATCTCGGAAACAGAATGGAGAAAATACAAGAAACAGTTAACAAGGATCTAGAAGAACTAAAGAGCAAACAAACAGTGATGAACAACACAATTATTGAAATTAAAAAAACTCTAGAAAGACTCAATAACAGAATAACTGAGGCAGAAGAATGGATAAGTGACCTGGAAGATAAAATAGTGGAAATAACTGCCAGGGAGCAGAATAAAGAAAAAAGAATGAAAAGAATTGAGGACAGTCTCAGAGACCTCTGGGACAACATTAAATGCAACAACATTCAAATTATAGGGATCCCAAAAGAAGAAGAGAAAAAGAAAGGGTCTGAGAAAATATTTGAAGAGATTACAATCGAAAACTTCCCTAACCTGTGAAAGGAAATAATCAAGTCCAGGAAGCACAGAGAGTACCATACAGGATAAATCCAAAGAAAAACATGCTGAGACACATTTAGTCAAGCTATCAAAAATTAAATACAAAGAAAAAATATTAAAAGCAGCAAGGGGAAAAAAAAAAAAGCAGCAAGGGAAAAGCAACATATAACATATAAGGGAATCGCCATAAGTTTAACAGCTGATGTTTCAGCAGAAACTCTGCAAGCCAGAAGGGAGTGGCATGACATATTTAAAGTGATGAAAGGGAAAAACCTACAACCAAGATTATTCTACCCAGTAAGGATCTCATTCAGATTGGACGGAGAAATTAAAAACTTTACAGATAAGCAAAAGTTAGGAGAATTAAGCACCAACAAACCAGCTTTACTACAAATGCTAAAGGAATTCTCTCGGCAGGAAAAACAAGAAAAGGAAAAGACCTACAGTAACAAACCCAAAACAATTAAGAAAATGGTAATAGGAACATACATATTGATAGTTACCTTAAATGTAAATGGATTAAAAGCTCCAACCAAAAGACACAGACTGGCTGAATGGATACAAAAACAAGACCCATACATATGCTGTCTGCAACAGACCCACTTCAGACCTAGAGACACATACAGACTGAAATTGAGGGAATGGAAAAAGATATTCCATGCAAATGGAAATCAAAAGAAAGCTGAGGTAGCACTTCTGATATCAGACAAAATAGACTTCAAAATAAAGACTATTACAAGAGACAAAGAAGGACACTACATAATGATCAAGGGATCAATCCAAGAAGAAGATATAGCAATTGTAAATATTTATGCACCCAACATAGGAGCACTTCAATACATAAGGCAAATGCTAACAGCCATAAAAGGGGAAGTTGATAGTAACACAATAATAGTAGGGGACTTTAACACTTTCACCAATGGACAGATCATCCAAAATGAAAATAAATAAGGAAACACAAGGTTTGAATGATAAGTTAAACAAGATGGACTTAATTGATATTTGTGGGATATTACATCCACAAACAACAGAATACACTTTCTTCTCAAGTGCTCATGGAACATTCTCCAGGATAGATCATATCTTGGGTTACAAATCAAGCCTTGGTAAATTTAAGAAAATTGAAATCATATCAACTATCTTTTCCGACCATAATGCTATGAAATAGACATCAATTACAGGAAAAAAAACTGTAAAGAATACAAACACCTGGAGGCTAAACAATACACTACTAAATAACCAAGACATCACTGAAGAAATCAAAGAGGAAATTTAAAAAGTACTAGAAACAAATGACAACGAGAACACGCCAATCCCGCCCTTTGTGCGCCACTCAACAATGGTTACATGGTGGTTACAACAATGGTTACATGGTGGCCTGGGCTTCCTCCACAAACCTTCCCAGCTGTGGAGCCCTTCCCTCCTGCTGCCTCAGGCTGTCTCCTCACCACCAACAGCTTCTCCCTCCCTGGGTCCACTCTCCAAACCGCACTCTCCAGCACCCAGTATATTTTATACAGAAAGATACATAAATTTACTACCGTTGGCGAGATGCTTGAGTCCTTTTCCAGTGATCATGAGGACCTACAGGTTTCAGTGAAACCCAAGGACTTTTTCTCTTATCACACTTAGTATTCCCTCTATTCAATTCTTTTGTTTTAATTGTAAACTTTGTCAAGGTCATGAACTATAAAATGGCCTTCAAATGGTGTTTGAAAGTTTATAATGAATCCAGCATTAGCTAATTATCATCCTAGCTTCACAGTTAAAATGAGGAGCAGGAATGACATGTCCCCATTTTGGGCCAGCAGCAAACCTTGTTGGAGCTGGATCCATATCCCAAATGCCCTAAATCCCAATTCAGGGCTTTGTTGAAAACCTGTGTTAACTATTCCAAATTTCATGTTAAAAAAATCTGTTTTCTCTTCTGCATGGAACTGTAGATTATTCTTTAATTAATCTTTGATTATTTTTCAAGTACCCACAGGGCAGCAATAAGAAATAATACTGTATAGAATATCAGTCCCTTTGACTCATACAACATTTTAAACAGTCATTTCTTCACTGATTTTCTTTTTGCACTCTATTAGAAAAATAACAACCAGTATCCTTTAAAGTATTCAGTAGAAATGATGTGATATTTGCCTGAGCCCAGGATGCAGAATCTTTTGCTTCCTTTGTTTCTTTTTGCAGAAGAGACTGGATAGTTCAGGAGAGGAAAATTTGCCACCCCAAATGTCTCCTTGGCATGTAGGTTATTTCAAGCTGAAAACAATTAAGGCCCAGAAAACTCAGGAAGAAACTTTGATCTTCCCCCTAACTGCCTAAAGAATACAGATAGAGGACCTGTTTCAGGAAGGGAACTATCAACATATATAACTGTAGTATGAACTAGGTGTGCAGACAAGGAGGAACCTAGCAAAGTCTATTTGTTAAAATTCTTCTCTGTGTTTCATTGTCTCTGCCTGACCCAGCAAACATTGTTTACCAAACATTTGCTTTTCCGTCTCCATGTGAATTCCCTTCCTCCCCTTTGAAGTCCCAAATCACTACCCCTTTTGTCTTTAGCTAAAGATGGTGTTTAAGGTGAGGGTTTCAGCCATTTTGTTGAGTTACTCAGTTCTCCTGGGTCTCTCCCATATATACATGTTATTAAACTTTTGTGTGATTTTCTCCTGTTAATCTATCTTATGTCAATTTAATTCTTAGACCAGCCAGAAGAGCCTAGAAGGGTAGAGGGAAATTTCTTCCTCCCAGACAACAACAATGAATTCATCCTAGCTCATAGCAAAATTATTCTTCATAATATTTCTTGGACAGGAATGTGCCCTTATTGAAAATGTCACCCTATAGATGAACTGTCTGAGACAGTGAGTAGTGTCTGTGAAAAGTGTCTCCAAACTGCTAAACTGTGTGATTCCTTGGATGGAAAAGTGGCAGAAAAGATGTAGAAGGGTCTGTCTTATATCCTTTCCTGTAGAAGGGCATCAACGAGATGAAGGAATTCAGGAATGAAAGCTCCTATTGTGTTCTGCTTTTGTTTCTGAGGCCAGTAGGAGGGGGCTTACCTGAGTCATATCAGGTTATAACTCCCATCTGAGTAATTTTCCTAAGAGGTGGCTTTTGTCACCTACTACTGCAGAAATGATGTTTTACCCCCGATAGCCTATTAGATAAAAAACCAGATTCATCTGTGGCGTCATGACTCTCCCTATCACTCAGTGTTATTGTTTTGTTGTTGTAGAGTACTTAATGAATCTTGTTTAATATCCAAGGTACCTTCTAGTCCTCTCCTCTCAGTCACCGTGCCACTTTCCACCCCAGCTGACTGACTGTGTCTCTCTCTCTCTCTGTGTGTGTGTATGTCTCAGTCTCTGTCTTTCTCTCCATCTGTCCAGAATTCTTGATTCCTTTATTGCTGTCTACCTCAGCTCAACCTAGAACTAGCTTCCCAATCTAAATCCTGTGTTGTTCTCTACCCTACTCAAAAAGTCCAGTTAGTTCCACTTGAATCACAGTTGTGTCTGTGGTGTGTGCGCAGGCACGTGTGTGTGTGTGTCTGTGTGTGTGTGTGTGTGCGCACGTAGGAAGGAGTTTAAATACACAGAAAACTGAAAAAACCTAGCATGCTAATATCGATACTCATACTTACCACCAGGAATTAATATATGTTAACATTTGATTCAGATTTTATTTTTAATAAAATTAAAATTTTGTAGATAGAGCTGATCTCCTTTTTGTATCTCTCCACAGTGCAATTTCCCTTTTTTCTAACCTGAGACAGTCACTAACAGGAATTTGTTAAATCCATCTAGTACTTAATTTTATTCACATGACAGTAGTTGCCTCTATTTAAAATGTAAATTTTTGGCATCGGCCAGCTATTGTTAATTTGCTCTTCTTTACATTTCTACACGCCTTTCACAAACATTTATGAGGTTTATTTTTTTCAAAATCTTAGATGATGGTTTTGTTTTTCTTCAGATTGCTAGTGAGGTTGAGCATCTCCTCTTCTGTTTATTCTTGGACGTTCTAATTTCCTCTTCTGCAAGATAACCATTTTCTATTGTGTCTCATGGATTTGATTTTCTTTATATTCCAGATGCTAAATACTAAATGCATGTCACGAATAGCTTCTTCAAATCTATGATCTGTCTTTTAACTCTCTTTATGCTGTTTTTTATACAGAAGTTTAAGATTTTGACTCAATTCCACCAATATTTTTTCCCTCTGTTAGGCAAGGAAACCTCCTTCCTAAACATTTGCTTTTTCATTTCCATGTCAATTGCCTTTCTCCCTTTTGAAGTCCCAGGCCTCTGTCCCCAGTATCCTCTTTTTTCTTTACCCAAAGATGGTATTTAATGTGAAGGTTTCAGACACTTCGGCAAGTTACTGAGTTTTTCTGGGTCTCTCCCATGTGTACATGTTATTAAACTTTGTTTGATTTTCTCCTGTTAATATGTTTCATGTCAATTTATTTCTTAAATCAGTCAGAAGAACCTAGAAGGGTAGAGGAAAAATTTTCCCCTGACAATGGCAGAATCAAGGGCGCGTCCATCTAGTGAGAAATCAAGTTCCTTTTCACCTGGTAACTTGTGCTTAGAAAGAGTGCATAAGCAAGCTACCACCTGGCTTCCAAAAAGTCTGCCAAGTGGCTGTCAGAACTTCTCCTGCCAAAATCTGCATTAAATGGTTTCTGAGTCTAAATTTCCTGGGACAGTCGCCTCTGTTACAGAATCTCTAGCATCTGTGTAAATGCGGATAACTTTTCTCCAGCTCTCTGATGTGTATTTAAGAGGCCTATCTAGTATGCACTCTGGTTTCCAGCAAGAAGGTAAGCCTCTTCTAAAGCTCAAAGATTCAGCCAAAGTCACTTGTATACTTTGAAAGCCCAAGTGCCTTTAGGCATTCAGTCGGGTTCTGTAGTTTCTTGGCCTTAGATGCCTACCATTGCTATAGCATATTTTGAGCAAGATCCAAAAGTCTTTTCTCCCTGAATAGAATTTGCGTTGCTACAAACCTCCTCAAGTTTGGGTAGCTTATCATTCCCATAGCAGGCAAAATATTCTATCCAAATAAGACAAGCTATGTCTTGAGCAGCATGTCCAGGCAAGGGGCAGTTGGAGAACTTTTATACGCCAGGACCTGCCAACATCTGCCGCTATATGCCACTCCTTTTCAGGAAAGAATTTCTTATTCTGTTTCTGGTTTTAGTTTAAAGAAATTTAAAATCTAATACAGGGCATTAAACAAACATTCATACCCTCTCCCTTTCTATATATTCTCCTGGGAATCTCAGGGAAGTCAGTCCCATCAGAAAAATCTTGTATGAATGCGTTCATCCTCTCCTCCTCCTGAGGAGCCCTTCTAAACATCATCTTGCCAACCTAATTCTGCAGTACTCTGTCAAACTTCATGCTGTCCCAGCCCACTCTCGCATGTAGAAGTAGTAGTGACTTCTGAGAGGCCACATTCATCTCTGCATGCCAGCTTGTTAACAACCATAGCCTTGGTCTTAATTGAACCTTCTTCAGTTTGGTGAGCTCTAATGAGGTAGGCTGTGATGAAAATGGGCACATATTCTTTGAAATCCAAGAAGAGGTTTTCCCCATGGGGCAAGTTTAAATTTCAGTACAAAAGCTCAGTTGTAGAAGAGACACCACATTCTTTAATTAATGTATGTTTAATTTAGAGCCTCCATCCTGCCAGCCAGGAAGGGAAACCTATTTCTGTCATTCTTGAGGCCCAGACCAGTCAGGGAAGTTCAGAGGTCCTGAGGTCTTACATCAAGGCACATGGAAAGTCCCTCTGACCCCTTATCGTTAGCCCACTGTCATTGTCATGGAGGCATCACACTTGGGTGTCCATTCCTCTTTGAGGTCTGCCAATCTCCCCAGGGAGATTCCAGGGATCAGAGTGTGACTCCTCACTTTTCCTTGATAAGTTGCCCTCTATCCATCTCCCAATCCCAAGTCATGGGGAATATTTCTCTCTCTTCCTATATCTCTAGCCCACTCCTCATTCCGTTCCCCAAATCCAACCTTCCTCTCTTCTCTATTTAGTAAAAGTGTCTCCAAGGGGTTTAGATTTTTTTTTTTTTTTTTTTTTTTTTTTGCGGTATGCGGGCCTCTCACTGCTGTGGCCTCTCCCGCTGCAGAGCACAGGCTCCGGACGCGCAGGCCCAGCGGCCATGGCTCACGGGCCCAGCCGCTCTGCGGCATGTGGGATCTTCCCGGACCGGGGCACGAACCCGTGTCCCCTGCATCGGCAGGCGGACTCTCAACCACTGCGCCACCAGGGAAGCCCGGGGTTTAGATTTTTGACAAACAAAAGTTAGGGAAAAAATTGTCTTAGAAATAATGTCTCTGGGTGTATTTCCTTCCCTAGGTTACTTCTTAACCTCAGCAAACCTCCATAGGGTCCTATAAACACAAACCCGAGCTGCTTCTCTTTCCTTCTCTGTAATAGCTGTTATCACGTGCATGGCACTCTTTATGTACCATATACTGTTTTAGTTGCATTTATGTATGTATGTATGTATATACACACACAGCTACCAGTGTAATATGTCCTCATGTTATGGAACAGTAAACTGAGACACTGAGAGGTGAAAGAACTTGCCCAAGCTCACACAGTTAGCAAGTGGTGAGGGAAGGGCATTCAATTCCAAGTGGTCTAGCTCTACAGTCAATGCTCTTAACTACTGAGCTATTGCAATAATAACGGCACATACCTCATGAGATGATTGAGAGGATTACTGAGTCTATATATATATATATATAAAGCGCTTGGCATAGTTTCTGGAATATTCTTAATAATTGTTAGTTACTGTTGTTACTGTTACATGTTTGGGTAGATATAAAGGAAGGAGACAATCCATATAGGAAGAAATATAAATTGCCACAGTATATTTTTTTAAATGACCCTACACTGCTACAGTGCCTGTCCAATTCTTATTGACAACATGAATTAGAGATTTGCTGAGCTTTTCTGATAATTCCTCAATTAACTCTTTCACAAGGGTGAGTTTGCTGTGATTTCTCAGATGGTTCCTCTTTTATGGAACTGCTTTTCATATGAACACTGACTTTTCTCTAGTTGCTTGTGTAAGGGCAAATACAAAATAAAAATACAAGGCTTAATTCTCATTGTCAGAAAATAAGGGAAGAGACTACCTCTTCCCTTTTTTTAGAACATTTACTTTAGAAAACTTGTAATTGTGAATTCTTTCTGTTTATTTGAAATGTGTGTAAATCTTTTTAAAAGCTAAAAAACAAACAAAACAAAAAAACCTTGCCTGCTTTCCCACCCTTTTCCTCAAGGGTCTGGGAAGCATCTTTTAGAAGATAAATATCAAGGAAGATAGCATCCCTATCTCCAAATTTCTGGAGGAGAGTAGGAGCCTAACTTTAGTTCATGCCTTGTTCCACATTGCAAAACTACCTCTTGTCATAAAGACATGAGAAGTTTGTTTTTCCTTTGAATAAGGCCAATTAACTAACACAGATGGTCCCCCAGTTTAGGGGATTTAGAGTGAACTGTCTATGACAAAGTGTGCTGTCATGTCCTCTTGAGGACTAGTTATTGTTTATCTTTTGTTTAATATATAAATTTATTTATTCATTTTTGGCTGCATTGGGTCTTCGTTGCTACGTGCGGGCTTTCTCTCTAGTTGCGGCGAGCGGGGGCTACTCTTCATTGTGGTGCTTGGGCTTCTCATTGTGGTGGCTTCTCTTTATTGCAGAACACAGGCTCTAGGTGCACGGGCTTCAGTAGTTGTGGCTCGTGGGCTCTAGAGCACAGGCTCAGTAGTTGTGGTGCACGGGCTTAGTTGCTCCACGGCATGTGGGATCTTCCCGGACAGGGCTCGAACCCGTGTCCCCTGCATTGGCAGGCAGATTCTTAACCACTGTGCCACCAGGGAAGTCCCTATTGTTTATCTTAAGGACAGTATGTAATAGGTTGTATCTACTTGGCCGTATGAAAGGGTAAGACTTCTGTCTTTGCAATCTCTTAGAGGGTTTCAGTCTTGCCTGTGATATGCATCACATTCTGGCTTAATGCTTATTAAATAATAGAAGAGTTTTTTTTCCATCTTCTACCTTTGCAGAGGGGTTTTCTGGGTTGGAAGATTTTGTTTGTAATTATATTTCCATAACATTTTTCCCTACAAAGGGAGTGGGGATAGTCCATTTAAAATTTGACCTTGATAGAAATTTTGTCAGAGATTGTGTAATACCTGTTAAAATCTATTTGTTGTTTTTATTACCCAAATTATCCCTCTTGAAATACCAGTACTCTTATTTTTCTTCAGGCAACCAGCTCCTCTGGAACTGTCATTGCATGTGACACAGATTCCAGTGATAAGCATGTAACTACTGTAACTGTAACCAAATAAAATCAGAGCATCACATCTGCTCTGATGACTTATTCATGAATGAATATGTGTGGCCCAACTGGGGCTTATTAAAGTCTATAAGTATCGCAGGATTGAGTCTTCCTTGCCTTCCTATCAACTGTTCCATGGCTTATACTCCTGCCCCTGACTAAAAGATGTTAGTTGCTATTGGCATTTCCACCCTAGACACGCCTTTCCAACCAGTGGACATCTAACCAAAGCCTGGACTGGATCCATAATGATCCTACATTACTTCTTTTTTGTGTGTTTCATTGCCTTTGTAACTTCCTATGGAGACATAACTACATAAAATTTCCAGGCATGTTTCTTTATGGTACAGAGTGTGTCTGCTTTCCCAGTTATAGTAATGGTGTTACTTTTGAAACCCACCTAGAAAAACCTGGAACATTCTGTATTGAGTGTGTCCTATCCTTATGTAACATTATGTAACTATGTCTGTCCAGGTCTTATGTAATCATCTAGTGCAGTTTATCTAGCTTCAACGGAGTTTATCCCTCAAAATGTTCAACTATTTGACTCCTTATCCGGTGCTCTTCTAAAGCACTTCTCAATAGTTTCCCAGATCTGGACTCCCACTGGGAGTCATTCTAATTAGCTCTCTGAGATCTTTCCTCATGCTTTGTGTTAAATTTCTTCCATCTCTCATCACACTGTCTAGTCTAGTAACGGCCAAAATCTCCCCCCTCTTTCCCAGTCTCATCTCTAATAGCACTTAGACTTGAATATATGTCATTTTCTCTTTATTTTCTATCTCGACTTGCCACTAAGATCTCTGCATGTTCCTAATGCAGTATCTTTTCCTTCAGCTCATTCAGCATGATCCCTTCTTCTTTCTTTTTGTTGTTCTTCTTGTTCTGGTTATAAGAGTTAATTCCATTCCTTCCTGAATCTTCAAGCAAACATAATCCTAGAATAAAAGGTTGCTAGGCATGTGCCTTTTTAATATTTTTTCAAGTTTTTTTTTTCAGAAAGAGATCTCATAAATCCCTTTATTTTTATGAAGTAACTAAGTCAATATTTCTAACTTCTCAGAAATAGTTCAAAATGCTTCTCTGGTGCAAGCAGAATTAGTAATGCAGTATAACCATTCCTAGCCCTGATATGTTATATGTTAAATATATATACGTGTATGTATACATATATATTCAAATATATATATATTTTATTAACACAATCTTAAAACAACAGAAAGTTGCAAATATAGTACAAAGAACTTTTTTACCTGAAGCATCTGAGTAAAGAGTTGACATTTCCCTTTCTCCCTGAATACTTTAGTGTATAATTCCTATAATCAAGGATATTCTCCTGCATAACCACAATACAATCACAAAATTAGGAAATTAACCTTGATGTATTATGATCACATAATCCTTAGACTTTATTCAAATTTTGCCAGTGTCCCACTGCTGAATATCCTTAATGCTGAAAAAATCCAGTCCAGAATCACATGTTGCATTAAGTTGTGTGTTTCATCTGTCTCTTTTAGCCTGGGATGGCTCCTTGGTCATTTCTTGATTTTCATGACCTTTGATGCTTTTCAACATTATAGGCCAGTTATTGTATAGAATGTCTCTCCGTTTGAGTTTTCTGATCATTCCTCGTGATAAGATTCAGAGTTTGGCTCTTGGCAAGAATATCACTGAGGTGATGTTGTGCTCATCTCAGTGCAGCCTATCAGGAAGGACACAATTTCCATTTAGCCCATTGCTGGTAGTGTTAATTTTGATCATTTTATTAAAGCGTCTTAAGTCTCAAGATTTCCCAAGCTTCCTCACTGTAAAATTACTCTTTTCTCTTTTGTAACAAAAAGTTTTTCATGGAAAGGTATTTTGAAACTGTCTTAGTTTGGCCTGTTCGAACAAAATACCACAGACTAGGTGGCTTATAAACAACAGAAATGTATTTCCCACAGTTCTGAAGGCTGGGAGTCTGCTAGCAGGGTGCCAGCACGGGGGGGGGGGGGGTGAGGACCCTCTTGCAGGTTGCAGACTGCATATTGTATCGTCCCAAAGGTGGAAAGGGCACGGAGCTCTCTCAGGCCTCTTTTATAAGGGCAGTAATCTCATTCATAAAGGTTCTGTCCTCATGACCTCATTGCCTCCTAAACACCCCACTCATTTCCTAACGTCATCACATTGGCCATTAGGATTTTAACACATGAATTTTGGAGGGGACACAAATATTCAGACCATAGCAGAAACCATGTAAATATCTTGTTCTTCATTAAACTTTCAATTTATTCATTTATTTATATCACATATCATATTATTGACTTCTACTACATTTGAGTTATAAACCAAAACTGTAATTATTTAAACACTCAAATTGTCCCCCTTCTATCAAGAGATAGAAGCCCCTTCAGATCTCTTCAAACTGGCTTCTGTGCCTTTTGACATGTCCCCATCTTTTTTTTTTTTTTTTTTTTTTAGTATTCCTTACTTTCTGGTGCATCATGTTCCAGGACCATCTTGACTTTCCCTTTTCCAGTCCTAGAGTCAGCCATTTCAACAAGGATTCCTGGTTCCTTTAAGTGGAGGATCATATTAGAAACCAAGATATGAGCACTAGGCAGTCTCACAGCTATTGGAGTATCGGTGATCTCAGAATCTCTTAGTGTACACACACACACACACTCACACACTTTTAAATATTATTTATATATCTATATTTACATATCCATATTTGTGACTGCCTTTTCTGGTCCCATTATCTTTAATATATTTACATATGTGATCAGTCCCTCCATATGGAACCAGTCTCCCATCACTGCTACCTCAGTTCTCTCATTAGTCTAAATGCCTTCTTCACCTCTTTTGGGCTCCAACAGACTGTGCCTGGCCAGTCTCTTGCATGAACGCCCCTTTTACCTCATTTAGGTTATAACACCTTAAACCAGACTACTGCTGGTGCCACCACCCCACATGGAAACCTCCCTCTCCCTCCTCATACCTCACACTGGGATGCTTTTACAGATGGAAGCCCTCTTCATCCTGCTTGGCTCTGACCCCCCACATGGAGCTCCACCCACCCTGGCTGTGTATGAATTCTCTTCTTGCCCAACTCAGGCTCTGACCCTCCTATGTGAGGGATGGGCTCCCCTCCCTCACGTATATCTTCCTCACCCATTTGCTCACTGACATCCAGCTCTAGCCCATTCCGCTTCATCCGTTTATTGGTAAAATATACTACCCTTGTGTGTGTGGTTAAACTGGTAGTCTGGTTATCTCAAATCAACACTCGCGATTGGTGTTGCTAATGATCAGTCCACAATCATCCTAAGAGTATGTGGATGGGCTGGAGTCTTCGGATGTACCTATAGGTTTAAAAGGTTAGTTCTGTTATGGTTCCTTTCTTGACCCTGGATGCAGTTCTAAACAAATAAAAAATAACAGAAATGTGGGTTGATGACCTACTGTGACATAGCAATATGCAGCACCAACAGTATGAAGGCTAAAATACACAGTTGTTAAAAAGTTTGGAATGAGCTCCCATAAGCCTTAGAAATGTATGTGAAGCTTGCGTGTTCCAGATAGAAATCTGACATCTGGAAATGGCCTATCAGAACGTTCCAAAAACTAAGGATTTAAAATGCAGTTAAAATAAAGAGAAAAGCTTAAATATTGAAGGCACTAATGCCATGTCCATTTTCCTCAAATTGTTACAGAATGATGCTTCTAAAAATATCTACAATTTAATTCAATGAAATGCTTTTATGGAATAATTGAAATTATTCTTGCAGTTTCTAAACTGGATATAAGCAGCCAAACAAGAATTAGGCAGAGATATAATATTGGAAATACTGTGTGATTTAGGTAACCTAGAATATAACATAGAACATAAATGTCTGGTTCTTATTCTTCAGTGATGAAGGTAGTTTAAGCCTTTTCCAGGTTAAGTCACTTGTTTTTGCAATCATTCTGTTGTTTAAAGCAAGGGTTGGTAAAACCTTTTCTATAAAGGGCCAGATAGTAAATATTTTAGATTTTGTGGGGCACGTACAAGTCTGTCATATATTCTTCTTTGTGTATGTGTATGTTTTTAACAACCCTTTAAAATTGTAAAAAAAAACAACAAACTTATAGATCATAGGCTGTACACAAACAGGCTGAGGGTGTATTGGCCAGCTGACTATAGTTTTTTTTGTTTGTTTGTTTGTTTGTATTTTTGTGGTACACGGGCCTCTCACTGCTGTGGCCTCTCCCGTTGCGGAGCACAGGCTCCGGACGCGCAGGCTCAGCGGCCATGGCTCACGGGCCCAGCCACTCTGCGGCATGTGGGATCCTCCCGGACCGGGGCAAGAACCCATGTCCCCGGCATCGGCAGGCGGACTCACAACCACTGCGCCACCAGGGAAGCCCCTGACTATAGTTTTTTGACCCCAGGTTTAAAACAATGCTCAATGGATCTCAAAGTGTGATTCCTGGAGCAGTATCTTTAGCGTCCCTTGGGAAGTTGATAGAAACACAAATTCTCTTCCCACACTGACCTAATCAAAACTCTGGCAATCTGTAGTCAACAAACTCCCCAGGTGATTCTGATGCTTCTTCAATTTGCAAATCACTGATTTAGACTCAAACAACAGCCCTTTAGCCAGGTGTTATGTTAGATTCTAGAGATATAAAGATGAATAAAATCAACCTTTATCTGCTAATAACTTATAATTTATTAAGAAAATAACTTCTGCCTAGAAATATGGCAGATTGACGGTTCACACCTAGAACATCTGACACAAATCTAGTACTCAGTCCAGGTTACCGTGCTGCCTCTCTGAGGGCAGATATTTCCCTGAAGATAACTCTTCTCTGATGGTAATACTTTTCCTAATTTCTTATTGGGAATCCCCCTCCTCTTTTCCTATTTCTTCCTCCTCTTGCCTTTCTCACAGCTGGGGTCATTTGACACCAGTCGACCTTCAGAATCCCCTGGGTTCTGGGACCAATTCTGACTTCTGTTAGCTGGAACTTAAAGAACTAAGGCAAGTATTTGATTTTGCATCAGTCTGTAGTTGCTCCTTCTTCCATCAATGAGCCAGAGTTCTAATAACCAAGTGTCCTCTCGTGCTAAAGCTCTGGTGCCTGAATATTTTCTCTTCCCGTGTCATTTCCTGAATTCTTTAACTTTACATGTGATGTGTTACCCATGTGCCCTTATCACTGCAGCCTTTCTTTTTCTTTTTTCTTTTTTTCAGTTCCCCACATTCCTGGCCAGTCATATCAGGAAGTCTGAATATCACGTTTAGTTGAAATCCTTGCTAAAGGTAAGGAAACAACCCTCAGCACCTGGGATAAAAGGGGAAACAAAACTGAACAGTCATGAAAAGTTGCATTTTTAGAGAGACCTGGCTTCACTGGAAATTTATTAACCCAGGTATGTAAAAAGGTTTAAACCAGATATGATAGATGGCCTCCAGCTCCCTTGTCTCCAAACACGGCTTCCTTTCCTTATTTTTTCCTTTCACCTTTTTTTTTCTATCTCCCCAGCCCCTAACCTTGACTAATAGAACAAATGCAGGACTTTCAAGAAACAGTTCTTGACAGTTATCAGTATGAGATTGTACAAATGCTCTTGAGCAAGAGGCATGAATACTGGAACAATCTCCAACTGTTCCAACCATAAGTCTTGCAGCAGTTAGAGATGAAAACTTACCTGAGCCAAAAGTCAAGCACATATATCTCTCTCTTTTCCTCACCCTATAAAAGTACAGTCTAGTTTCAGCAATGCGTTAGGTGACTGAACCTGGTTTTCAGGTGCTTCCTGGTGTCAATCAGCTCAGTAAAGTCTTTTACTTCTGTTTGAGTCACTTAAACTGTTTTATTTCCTTGACAGGCATATACCAGTACTATGTAGGAAAAAAATTAGCAATTTCTGAAATTAATTTAAACATTTTGTTTTTAATTTAATGTTAAATAGTAAAGTTAGTAATGTATTAAACGATAAGCATTATGCTATGAATTTGAGAGGTATTTCCTAAATGATGCTGGCATGGAATATCCACATTTCTGTTCCCTTTTATTAGCACTGCTGGTTCACAGAACTATATGCACTCGGTATGAAGTCCAAGAGAGGACAAAGCTACAGTTTAAATAATTTGCCTACCAGCCACTTCAAAACGCTTATTCCCTTAAGTCAGCATGACATGGTTGATGTCACTCACTGTTTTTTAGGACCCTCTTGTTTCCTACATGCCTCTTAGGGTGTAATCAGCTCACCATGCTGAGTGTGATTTAAGGATTTAAAAATAAGCATATCAGGGCTTCCCTTGTGGCACAGTGGTTGAGAGTCCGCCTGCCGATGCAGGGGACACGGGTTCGTGCCCCGGTCCAGGAAGATCCCACGTGCCGCAGAGCGGCTGGGCCCGTGAGCCATGGCCGCTGAGCCTGCGCGTCCGGAGCCTGTGCTCCGCAACGGGACAGGCCACAACAGTGAGAGGCCCGCGTACCGCAAAAAAAAAAAGCGTGTCATATAATATTGCCTCTGAATGCAAGGCAACTCCTTCATCTGGTTCTCAACCAAAGAAGCAGGGAACTGTTCCAATGAGGGAGAAGGAGATGGTTGTAATTTTGGCCTTATTAGCTTGCTTTAGAACTTAACTTTGGCCATAAGATGCAGGTCTACTGTCTATCTGGTACTGAATACTAGTTTATAGTCTCAGTGTGGAATAATGCCTAGCAAGCCCACTATTCAGCGTATGCCGGACTTTTCAGTTTAGAAAACTGTATTCTGATGTCAGCCTTTACTTAGGCCTTGAACTTAGCCTATGAATGTGTCCAAGCATGGCTTCTAGATGTGAAAAGCAGGGCCTGTGAAATCTAAAGCTATGTGTTTTCCTTTTCTTAGTGACAACTACAACTATGGAATGAATGAAAATTTCCTTAGCTAAAAAAGCAGTTTGCACAGAATATCAGTCAAGTATTAGTTTTTTTAACCAATCTGATTATCAAAAGTTAAGAAAATGAAACAACAATATCCCATATTTGCAAAGCATAGGGAAATCAGTACTCTCATACAATGTCTTTGGACATACAGATTGACATAACTGTTTTTTGAGAACTGTTTGATGGTATCAACAAGTCACATGTAGAAACCCTTTGATGTGCCATTTCTATTTTCTAATTTTTTCCTTCAGAAATACTGATTAATGTGCTGAAAAATATATGGACAGGGGATTTCTACTGCAGCATTGTTTATAACAGCAAAAATAGTGGAAACAACATAAATGCTCAGATAGAGGAATGGCTAAATAAATTATGGTATATCCAATCTATCACATTCAATGTCTCATGAAAAAATAAAATGAGATAGAACTATATATAGTGACAGATGTCCAAAAGATGTCCAAGATACTTGGTTAAGTGAAAAAACAAGCTTTAGAATCCTGTGAAATGCTGCACAATTTCCTCCCCAAACTGCTTGCTTTCTAGTATCTGCTGATGTTATCACTTTATTCCTAGGTTGTACAGAAACTACATTTGGATACTTGAATGTTATTGTTCTCTGTCTCTCAAGAAAATTAAAACAGCTGTTCAATTATATGTCATTCTCCTTCTTTATGTGACTATATGTGTTACAGAAAAGCACCAAACCCTGATAAATTATGTCAATAAATAGGAAAGAAATCCAGATGTTTTCTTTTTGGGGAATATAATTTTAAAAGTGAACTTCCTTAAAGAAAATAAACAAATTACAAAGGTAACACATGATTTTTACCTCCTCAAATGAAACAGGTCTGAAATATATAGAGTTATAAGTTAGAATGCACCTTAATCTTATTCCAAATCCAAATTGTCTCCATAGATAATCACTTAAAATATTCTGGTTTGGAATATTCCAGACCTCTTCCTAGGCATCTACTTACTTATACCCATATATAGGTAACTACAGTCTTCTGTAGATAACTACAGCTTTCTATAGCTAAGTATTCTTTTTCTGTTTTTAACAAAAATGACATTATACCACACATGCTATTCTGCAGGGATTAATGGACACTCTCCTCAGCGTACCACAGTTAGATAAGATCCAAATGTTTTTCACCCTTGTGTCACTACTCCATATTCAGATCATTGCAAAATGACAGATCAATGAGTCACATGTTCTCCCCTTGCCCAGGAGATAGCAGACCACCTTTATTGATCATTCCACCAACACTTTCTGAAATGATAGAGGAGTACTTTGCCAAAAGAAAATTCAGGTGTCAAAAGGTAGAAAAAGAAATACTAAGTGGGCAACAACCAAAGAAGGCTGCATCTCTGTAGTAGGCTTGCTCGATATACTAGGGAGAACATACAAGCAAACAAAATCTAGACAATAAGAGAGAGGAATTATGATGTGCCATGGGTGCAAAGATGAGGAAGCAACTAACTTTACCTGGAATTTTAGGGAAATCTCAACGTGGCTTAAGTGATGATTAAGAATTTCCCAGTCAGTGAATGGAATTCCAGCACTGAAGCATGAAAATAGGGTAAAATGGTGAACATGCAGAACTTACCCCTCTTTCAAAGTCCAAATCAATTCTCATAAATTACTCGAAATTATTTGATTTTCCAACTACTTACCGTATGAATTCCTCATTTAGAATTTCATCAAATAATATACTACATTTTTCCTAAGACATTTCATGAATATGTATCATGTTTTGGTATTGAACATACGTATTGATAGATGTTTCATTTATTACACAAACTAAGGTCATTTGAGAGATTTATTATGTCTATATATGATCTAATATGTGTAAGACCTGAATTGCTTCTGGTATTATTAATTTGACCTTTTACTTCTATGGATAACACTACTTTGAGGTAAGGAACAAGGACCTCTCCTATTAATTTTGTAACCCTCCAATAAATATTCCACTGTCTTATGACCTGATTTTGTGGAAATATTAAATTGTCACTATAATTGGTAAGATTACAGCTTTTTCCAAAATTGCTAAGGGAGAGGTATTTGGTCACTGAAAGTATCAGTGTCCCAACTATAGTATGATGAATTTTATTTCAATAATCTTTCCATCTCTGAACTAAGAAAATAATATTCTGTCACCTCTTATGTCCTTGGGGCTTATGAACAACTGTACATTACTAGCAGAGAGATATTTGACAGCTGGGATTAGGACAGGTGGATGGAAAAGGAAGGATATATACAGAAGCCCAATTTAGTTCTGTATCTCATGACCTAATCTCAGAAGAGTAGTAAGATTAAAAGGAGACAGTAAAGAATCCTAGAGTGGATGGCAAACTTTCCCAAAGCATATTGGTTAATTTCTGACTGAATTTTAAAAGGAAAAATAATAGTATCAATTATACATTTATAATTGAATCTTTATAGTAGAGGAATATTATGTTAGGGACTGGGTGTTTGTGTCCTCCTCAAATTCATATCTTGAAGCCATAACCCTCAATGTGATGTTATTTGCAGAGAGGTCTTTGGGAGGTAATTAGGTTTAGATGAGGTCATGAGGTTGGACCCTCAAGGTGGAATGAGTACACTTTTAAGAAGAGGAAAAGACCCCAGAGCTCTCCTTCCCACCCACCCACCCCCACCCTTGAGGATATAGCAAGAAAGCAGCCATCTGCAAGCCAGGAAGAAGGCCTTCACCAGAACCCAGCTGTGCTGGCACCCTCATCTAGGACTTCCAGCCTCCAGAACTATGAGAAATAAATGCTTGTTGTTTAAACCACCCAGTCTATGGTATTTTTTATAGCAGCTCAAGCTACTAACATGTCATATTAAGGTACAAAATATAAGCTTTTCTCATATAAAGTTATATTCCAGACCTTTGCAAATAGAGTTTATGTAAAAATATCAGGACTTCTGATTTCAGCTCCAAGCTATAAAGAGCTCGGAAGTCGTCTCTCCATCCTTACAACAAGAAAAAGCTGAACATAGTAAAAATCAATACATTTGCTTGGAACCATCACAGCACTGAGATCTCAAGGCAAACTGCCATCCTGAAATCTGGAGGGACAAGGGGAATCCAAAGAGTCATAGCCAATGTTTCCTTACCTGGAACAAGCCACTGCAGCTATAACTGGTAGCAGTTAAATGGAAACTTTGACAAATATGTAGAGACTGAGTGTGTACCAGTATGAGAGTGAGAAACTCCTATAGGCCACAGTCTTATGTTTCCCCCCACACTTTTGTGGTTTCAATTCTCATCAGGTTCTGGTGATGTATTAGTTTGCTAGGGCTGCCATAACAAAATATCACAGATTGGGTAGTTTAAACAACAGAAATTCATTTTCTCACAGTTCTGGGGTCTATAAGTCCAAGATCAATGTACCATAGGGTTGGTTTCCTCCGAGGCCTGTTTCCTTGGCTTGCGGATGGCCACCTTCTGGCTGTGTCCTCATATGGTCTTTCCTCTGTGTAAATGCACCCCTGGTATACCTTTGTGTGTCCTAATCTCCTCTTCTTTTGAGGACACCAGTCAAGTTGGATTAGGGCCCACCCTAATGGCTTTATTTTAAGTTAATTACCTCACTTAAGGCCCTATCTCCAAATACAGTCACATTCTGAGGTATTGGGTGTTAGGTCTTCAACGTATGAATTTTAGAGGGGACACAATTCAGCCCATAACACATGGCCAAGAGCTGAGAAAGATACCCTCATAGCTCTGGCAGGAAATAGGGAACGGAAACCATTTTGAGATATATCCATAACAAAGGCCATCTTTCCAGGGGAAAATTTTACCTAACCCTTTCCCACCTGGGGAAAGGGAATTTTTCCACTCCAGGCCCCCCTCGCCTTCTTGTAACACCTAAGGCAGGGATGATAGCTAAGAAATACTTTTAAAAGTTACAGCCGAGGGATACAAGCTCTCTCAGTAACTTAGATTTAATCATAAGATTATAGAATTCTTCTGCTACCCAACATCTTACCACCACGCTGACAGGGCTCCAGTATAACTGTGGTTTGGAGCTGAAAGAGCTTCAAAATGTGGACTCTCTTGAGGAGTACTTGGGGAACTCAAAAGTGAACAGTGAGGACAAAAACTAGGACAGTAGAAGAATTTGAAGACTCTGGAATCTATATCTATAGGAAACTTTAAACACAGCCTGAATCCTGACCAGATTAACATAAAACCTCACACTAAAGGTCTGTTTATTTCAGTTTGTATTCCTGATATATCATAGCCACCTTTCAACAAAAAGAGTAAAAGGAATACTAAAAGGAAAGAAAAAACATGCTCTGAAGAGACAAAGTAAGCATCAGAATCATACTTAGATATGACATAGAGTTTGGAATTATCACACTAGGAACTTAAATTAACTAATTAATATTAGAAGGGCTCTAATGGGAAAAGTGGATAAAATGCAAAAACAGATGCTTAATATAAGCACAGAGATGGAAACTCTAAGAAAGATTCAAAAAGATATGCTAGAAATCAAAAACACAGTAACAGAAATGAAGAAACCTTTGATGTCTCATCAGCAGACTGGACATAGCCAAGGAAGGAATTAGTGAGCTTGAAAACATGTCAATAGAAGCTCCCCAAACTGTAATGCAATGATGAAAAGAATGAAAAAAAGTGAACAGAACACTAAGAACTATGGGAAAATTTCAAAGGTGCAGTAATATGTAATTGGAATACTATTATTGACTACATATATAATAGTATATATGTAATTAGAAAAAAAAAAGGAGCAGAAGGAAGTAATGAATTAATAATGGTTGAGAACCTACCAAAAGGACAGACACTGAACCACAGATCTAGGAAGCTCAGAGAACACCAAGCAGGTTACATACCAAAAAACCAAAAGAAAACTACACCTAAGAATATCATACTCAAACTGAAGAAAGACAAAGACAAAGAGAAAATCTTGAAAGAATTCAGAGGGGAAACACCTTCTATATTGAGAAACAAGTGTAAGAAGTGCAAAAGATTTTTCCTCAAAAACAAGCAATAAGAGAGTGGACTGAAATACATAGTGTTTAAAAAAACGCTGCCAATCTAGAATTCTATATCCAGAAAAAAATATTCATTGAAAGTGAAACAAGGAGAAATAAAGGGTAAATAAAAGGAGAAATAATTTCTCAGACAATAAAACTTGAGAAAATTTGTATGAGCAGACCTGCCTGGCATGAAAGGTTAAAAGGAGTTCTTCAGAAAACAGAAAGTTATATAGGTCAGAAACAGGAATTTACATAAAGAAAGGAAGAGCATCAGGAGAGGACTATAAGAAGGGGAGATAAAATCTCTTATTTTTTATTCTTAGTTGATCCAAAAGATACCTTTTTCTTTAAAGTAATAATAGTAACAATGTATTGAGTGATTATAGTGTATGGCTAAGTGAAATGAATTATGGCAATGCCATAAGGTATGAGAGTAAAGAATTAGGAATCCTCTGCTATAAAGTACCTGCCCTGAATGTGAAGAAGTGTAGTGTTATTTGAAGATGGACTTGGATTAGTTAAAAACGTGTATTTCAGACTTTAGGGAAACTACTAAAATTTTTTAAATAAATATAATTGATAGGCTAATAGAAGAGATAAAATGGAATCATATAAAATGCTCAATTAAAATCCCCAGGAGAACTCAGTAAAAGAGGAGAAAACAAATAAAGAACGCATGCAATGAAGAAAACAATGGCCATAAATATGGAATATATTTCTACAACTATATCAATACTATATTTAAATGTGAAAGGTCTAAAGGTATGTCTGTCAAAAACATATAAATTGTCAGAGTGGATTAAAAAAACAAAACCCAACCAAATGTTGCCTATAAGATACCCATTTTAAATATAAAGACTTTTAGATATGTTAAATGTAAAGTGAAGGAGAAAGCTATACCATGCTAACACTAAAAGAAAAAGCAGGAATGGTTGTATTAATTTCAGACAAAGAAGATTTCAACATACACCAAAAAAATCAGGGATAAGGAGGGATATTATGTAATGATAAGGAGTCAATTCTTCATGAAGACATCACAATCCTAAATGCATATTCAACTAAAAACAGAGCATCAAAATTACATGAGGAAAAACTGATGGAACTGAAAGTAGAAGTAGACAAATCTACTATTAGAGTTGGAGACATCAACACACCTCTGTGAATAATTCACAGATTCAGCAGGCAGAAAATCAGTAAGGGTATAGTTGACCTGAACTGTGTCATCAGTTAATTTGATTAAGTAACATGTATAGAATACTCCCCACAGCAACAGCAGAATACACATTCTAGTCAAGTTCACATAAAACATACACCAAGATAGATGAAATTTTGGGCTATAAAACATACCTTAACAAATTTAAAAGAATAGAAATCACACAAAGTATGTTCTCAGACCATAATGGAATTAATCTAGAATTCAATAACAGAAAAATAACTGGAAAATCCTCAAATATTTGGAGATTAAAGAACACGCTCTGAAATAACACATGGGTTAAAGAACAAACCAAGATAAAACAAAAAAATTTTGAACTAAATGAAAATGAAAACACAACTTATCAAACTTAGAGAGAAATACAGAGTGCTGAATGCATATATTAGAAAAGAAGAAAGATCTAAAATCAATCATCTAAGCATCCACCTTAAGAAACTAGAAAAAAGAAGAGCAAGTTAAATCCAAAGTAAACAGATGAAAATAAATAGTAAGAATTAGAGCAGAAATAAATGAAATTAGAAACAGGGAATCAGTAGAGAAAATCAGCAAAAACAAAATCTGGTTCTTTGAAATGATCGATAAAATTGAGACACCTCTAGACAGTTTAATAAAGAGAGAAGATACAAATTACTAATATCATAATGAAGGAGAGGCATCACTGCTAATGCCATGGATATTAAAAGGAATATTATGACCAATTCTGTGCTCACAAATATATAACCTAGATGAAATGAACTTATCCCTTGAAAGACACAATCTACCAACATTCACACAAAAGATATAGATGATCTGAATAGATCTCCCATAACAGAGCACAGGACAAGATGGGTTTACTGGTAATTTCTACTAAGCATTTAAGGAAATTATACCAGTTGTCTTCAGAAATCTCTTCCAGAAAACAGAAGCAGAGGGAATACTTCCTAACTCATTCTGGAGGTCAACGTTGACCTCATACTAAGAAAAGTCAAAGGTATTATAATAAAGGAAAACTATAGGCCAATATCTCTTGAGAACAAAAATGCAAAAACCCTCATCAAAATATTAGAAAATAGAATCTGACAAGATGTAAAAAGAATTATACCCCCCATGACCAAGTGGGATTTATTCCAGGTATGCAAGGCTGGTTCACCATTCAAAATTCAATTAATCTAATCAACAGGCTAAAGATGAAAAGTCATATGATCATATCAGTAAGTGCAGAAAAAGCATTTGACAAAATACAGCCCCCATTCATGATAAAAACTCGCAGCAAACTAGGGATAGAGGGGAAATTCCTCAACTTGATAAAAAAAAAAAGACCTACAAAGAACGTATAGCTAACACCATACTTAATGGTGAGAAACTAGATGCTTTTTCCCTAGGATTGGGAACAAGGTGAGTGCATCCCCTCTCACCACTCCTATTCAACATGATACGAGAAGTCTTAAGTAATACAATAAGACAAGAAAGAGAGATAAAAGGTATACATATTGAAAGGAAAAAAGAAAACTGTCTTTGATTGCAGGTTACATGATCGTCTTGTAAAAAAAAATCCCAAAGAATCAGCAAGAAAAATCTTCTGGAATTAGTAAGCAAATTTTAAGCAAGTGTGTAGGGTACCAGGTTAATATACAAAAGTGAATTGTCTTCCTATATACCAGCAATGTACAATTGGAACTTAAAAACACACCATTTACAATGGCATGAAAAAAATGGAATACTTTGGTATAAACCTAACAATATATATATCAGATCTATGTAAGGTACCTACAAACCTCTCATGAAAGAAATCAAAGAAGATCTATAGAGAAATATTTCATGTTCATGAATAGGAAGACTCAATATTGTTAAGATGTCAGTTCTTCCCATATGATCTGTAGAGTCAATGCAATCCCCTCAAAAATCAGAGCAAGTTACTTGTGGTTATTGATAAACTGATTCTGAAGTTTGTAAGGAAAGGTAAAAGACCTAGAATAGCCAACACAATATTGAAGAATATCAAAGTCAGAGGACTGACAGTACACAGCTTTAAGACTGTATAACGCTACAGTAATCAAGACAGAGTGGTACTGGTGAAAGAATAGATAAATGGATCAGAATGGAGAGCCCAGAAGTAGAACCACACAGATATAATCAACTGATCTTTGACAAAGGAGCAAAATCAATTCGGTGGAGAAAAGGTAGTCTTTTCAACAAATACTGTTGGAACAACTGAACATCTACATGCAAAAAATAAATAAAAAATCTAGACATACATCTTATACCTTTCACAAAAATTAACTCAAAATAGATGATAGACCTAAATGTAAAATGTAAACTATAAAACTCCTAGAAAATAACGTAGGTAAAAATCTACATGACCTTGGGTTTGGTGATGACTTTCTGATATGACAGCAAAAGCATAATCCACAAAGAAAGAAATTATAAGTAGGACTTAATTAAAATTTAAAAACATCTGCACTGTGAAAGACACTGCTAAGACAATGAAAAGAGAAGCCGCAGGCTGGGAGGACTATTTGCAAAACATACACCTGATAAAGGACTAGTATCCAAAATATACAAAGAGAACTTAAAAATAAAAATTTTTTAAAAACCCAGTTCAGGGCTTCCCTGGTGGCGCAGTGGTTGAGAGTCTGCCTGCCGATGCAGGGGACGCGGGGTCGTGCCCCGGTCCGGGAAGATCCCACATGCCGCGGAGCGGCTGGGCCCGTGAGCCATGGCCGCTGAGTCTGCGCGTCCGGAGTCTGCGCGTCCGGAGCCTGCGCGTCCGGAGCCTGCGCGTCCGGAGCCTGCGCTCCGCAACGGGAGAGGCCACAACAGTGAGAGGCCTGCGTACCGCAAAAAAAAAAAACAAAAAAAAAAAAAACCCAGTTCAAAAATCAGTAAACGATATGAACAGACACCTCACCAAAGAAGATTCAGACATACTTCATTTTATTGCAGTTTGGTTTATTGTGCTTCGACGATACTGTGTTTTTTTACAAATTGAGGGTTTGTGGCAACACTGCATCAAGCAAGTCTGTCAGCACCATTTTTCCAAGAGCATTTGTTCACTTTGTGTCTCTGTGTCACATTTTGGTAATTCTCACAACATTTCAGACTTCATTATTATTATTATATTTGTTATGGTGATATGTGATCAGTGATTGTTTTGGGGTGCCAAGAACTGTGCAGATATAAGATGGCAAACTTAATCGATAAATGCTGTGTGTGTTCTGATTGCTCGGTGGACCGGGCCTTCCCCCATCTCTCTCCCTCTCTTTGGGCCTCCCTATTCCCTGAGACACAAGAGTAGTGAAATTAAGCCAAATAATAACCCTACAATGGCCTCTAAGTGTTCAAGTGAAAGGAAGAGTCACATGTCTCTCTCTTTAAATCAAAAGCTGAAAATGATTAAGCTTCATGAGAAAGGCGTGTTGAAAGTTGAGGTGGGCCAAAAGCTAGGCCTCTTGAGCCAGTTAGCCAAATTTTGAATGCAAAGGAAAAGTTCTTGAAGGAAATTAAAAGTGCTACTCCAGTGAACACGTGAATGATAAGAAAGCAAAACAGCCTTATTGCCGATATGGAGAAAGTTTTACTGGTCTGGATAGAAGATCAAACCAGCCACAATATTCCCTTAAGCCAAAGCCTAATCCAGAGCAAGGCCCTAACTCTCTTCAATTCTATGAAGGCTGAGAGAGGTGAGGAAACTGCAGAAGAAAAGTCTGAAGCTAGCAGAGGTTGTTTCATGACGTTTGAGGAAAGAAACAGTATCCATAACACCAAAAGTGCCAGGTGAAGCAGCAAGTACTGATGTAGAAGCTGCAGCAAGTTATGCAGAAGATCTAGCTAAGATCACTAATGAAGAAGATGCCATCTAGGACTTTCATAGCTAGATAGGAGAAATCAATGCCTGACTTCAAAGCTTCAAAAGACAGGCTGACTCTCCTGTTCAAAGCTAATGTAGCTGGTGACTTTCAGTTAAAGCCAGTGCTCACTTACCATTCTGAAACTCCTAGGGCCCTTAGGAATTATGCTAAATCTACTCTTCCTGTGCTTTATAAATGGAACCACAAAGCCTGAATGACAGCACATCTGTTGACAACGTGGTCTACTAAATATTTTAAGCCCACTGTTGAGACCTACCGATCAGGAAAAAAAGATTCCTTTCAAAATATTACTGCTTGCTGAAAAAGCACCGGGTCACCCAAGAGCTGCGATGGAGATGTACAATGAGATTAATGGTGTTTTCATGACTGCTAGCACAACATCTGTTCTGCAGCCCATGGATCAAGAAATTATTTCGACTTTCAGGTCTTATTATTTAAAAATTACATTTTGTAAAGCTGTAGCTGCCATACATAGTGATTCCTCTGATAGATTTGAGCAAAGTAAATTGAAAACTTTCTGGAAAGGATTCACCATTCTAGATGCCATTTTTTAATGGCTGAATAGTATTCCACTGTATATATACACCATCTCTTCTTTATCCATTCATCTGTCAGTGGACATTTAGGTTGCTTCCATATCTTGGCTATTGTAAATAGTGTTGCTATGAACATTGGGGTGCTTGTATCTTTTTGAATTAGAGTTTTCTCTGGATATATGCCCAGGAGTGGGATTGCCGGATTATATGGTAGCTCTGTCTTTGGTTTCTTAAGGAACCTCCATATGATTCCCCATAGTGACTGCACCAGTTTACATTCCCACAACAGTGTAGGAGGGTTCCCTTTTCTCTACACCCTCTCCAGCATTTGTTATTTGTAGATATTTTAATGATGGTCATTCTGACAGGTGTGAGGTGATACTTCACTGTAGTTTTTTTTTTTTTTTTTTTGCGGTACGTGGGCCTCTCACTGTTGTGGCCTCTCTCGCTGCAGAGCACAGGTTCCGGACGTGCAGGCTCAGCGGCCATGGCTCATGGGCTCAGCCGCTCCATGGCATGTGGGATCCTCCCAGACAGGGGCATGAACCCACGTCCCCTGCATCAGCAGGCGGACTCTCAACCACTGTGCCACCAGGGAAGCCCTTCACTGTAGTTTTGATTTGCATTTTTCTAATAATTAGTGATGATGATCATCTTTTCATGTGCCTGTTGGCCATCTATATGTCTTCTTTGGAGAAATGCCTATTTAGGTCTTCTGCTCATTTTTTTTATTGGTTTGTTTGTTGTGTGTTTTGTTTTTTTCATATTGAGCTGTATGGGCTGTTTGTATATTTTGGAAATTAATCCCTTGTCAGTAGCATTGTTTGCAAATATTTTCTCCCATTCTGTAGGTTGTATTTTCATTTTGTTTATGGTTTCCTTTGCTGTGCAAAAGCTTTTAAGTTTAATTAGGTCCCATTTGTTTATTTTTTCTTTTATTTCCTTAACTTTAGGAGATGGGATCCAAAAAGATCTTGCTGTGATTTATGGCAAGGAGTGTTCTGCCTATGTTTTCCTCTAGGAGTTTTATCGCATCTGGTCTTATATTTAGGTCGTTAATCCATTATGAGTTTATTTTTGTGTATGGTGTTAGAGAATGTTCTAATTTCATTCTTTTACATTTAACTGTCCAGTTTTCCCAGCACCACTTATTGAAGAGGCTGTCTTTTCTCCATTGTATATTCTTACCTCCTTTGGCCATAGGTGTGTGGGTTTATTTCTGGGTTTTCTGTGCTGTTCCATTGATCTATATTTCTGTTTTAGTGCGAGTACCATACTGTTTTGATTACTGTAGCTTTGTAGTATAGAATGAAGTCAGGCAGCATGATTCTTCCAGCTCTGTTCTTTTTTCTCAAGATTGTTTTGCCTATTTGGGGTCTTTTGTGTTTCAGTACAAATTTAAAAATTTTTTGTTCTAGTTTTGTGAGAAATGCCATTGGTATTTTGATAGGGATTGCATTGAATCTGTAGGTTGCCTTGGATAATGGATAAATTTTAAATGCATGTTGCTAGGTGAAAGGAGCAAGTCTAAAAAGGCTACATATTGTGATTCCAACTATATGGCATTCTGGAAAAGGCTAAACTAGTATGCAGACATGTATTTTATTGCACTGCTATCTGAGATGGCCTAGAAGCAGTGACATCCCAGGAGCAATGAGCATATTTAGTGCCCTGATCTTAGTTTCTAATCGCATTGTCCAAGAAAAGGGCCCTTGGAGAAATGGCTGATTCTAAGACTGAAGCAGGAAATGCATAAGATGAATCTGGGCCATCTTGTAGCTCCAGAAATTAAGTTCTTAAAATACCCCACCCTGTTGGGGTTATATTCAAGGGACACTGGGAAAAAATTGAAAGAGCTACCAATGGCTAAAGCTGGAATATTTGACCAATGAAGTAAATAAAGTAATATTGGATTATAATGTTAATAAATTAATAATAATTATTATTAAATATCCATGAGTCCATACTGGTATAAATGGTTGAATAAATAAATGGAGTGAATAGACAAATCTCCCAAGCAGAATAATTCCAACAAATTTACATAGATCCTCTGCCCTCAAGGAAGTGGAATGTAACTTCCCACTCTCTCAATGTGGGCTGTGCATCACGTCTTTTCCTCAGAGGACTGTATAGAAAGGGAAAAAGAAGAGTAATTTTACCATGGAGAGTCCTGACAAACACTACTAGGCCAGGTGATCAAAGTCAGTACTAACTGTAGTAAGTTATATTAATAGTATATACTGTGGATATGATGCGATGAGAATGGCTCTTTACTTCTCTGGTCTTACAAAAACACATAACCCCAGCCAAATCTTGAGGAAGATATCAGACAAATCTCAATAGAGAGTCATTCTACCGAATAACTGACCACTACTCTTCAAAACTATCAAGGTCATGAAACACAAGGGAGTTCTGGGAAACTGTCAGAGCAAGATGAGCCTAAGGAGACATGATGTCTAAATGTAATATGGTATCCCAGAGGGGATTCTGGAACAGAAAAAGTGATTAGATAAAAACTAAGGAGATCTGAATAAGGTACTAATAATGATTTGGTATTGGTTCAGTAGTTACAAGAAATGAAGCATACTAATGTAGATGTTAATAGTAGGGGGAACTGAGTGTGGGGTGTGTGGGAACTGTGTACTATTTTTGCAGTTTTTCTTTAAATCTAAAACTGTTCTAAAATAAGATTTGTATTCTGAAAAAGGAAAAATTATATCACACTAGAGTGGCAAGTTTAGAAAATTTAGAAATATTGATAGGAAGAGCATTTATATGGTATCATCTCTAGAAGCCTTCTATAATTCCACTTCCTCTCCAGTAAGGCAGAACGAAACGTTTTTCTATGTGGTTCTATATTTTCCAGTACTTTTTTCTTTTATGACATCACATGTGTAGACAGTAAGTTTATTATTTGATTCTAAGCTCATTGAAGACAGGAAGTCTTACTTATTTTTATATTCCCATCATCTACCATAGTGCTTGGCAGATACTACATCTTTTATAAATGTTCGTTGAATATACAAATAAATAAACAAGAGGAACTATGGTTCCTCTACAATAATTAATACAACTTGATTCTTCAATGTGTCTAAATCCTTAACATTCATAATATATTCAATGCATACAATCAGTAAGGACATTCAGAACGTGTCTATAGCTAATAAAAATGAGTGAAAGCTAATAGTCATTGCTCAGCTGCTTTTTATTGAAGAATGTCAATTATCGTCCCTAAAGGTTTTTTCTCCATATCCTTCCACAAAAGCAAGGGGATATGAATGTCCAGTTATTTGTTAGGAAGAGAGGCCAATGAAACTAACAAGTATTTCAACAAGATTTTTGATCCATTTCTATTTATGCTGGTTTAAAATCAACTGCATTTTTATTCTGTCTTTGAAATAGTTGTTCATTATCTTTTACTTATTATAAACCATGCCACTTTAAACAATCTTTCAAATAAATGTGTGAATCTGTTCTGTTGAGATAATAAAGAGCTAAATTTTATAAACCATGATTTATAAAGACCTTTACAAAGGTCTTTCTGTGCTGTCTTCTTTTAATATTTAATTTTCTTTCAGCTTTGCCTGGGGGTTTCTCAAAAATCAAATCACTGTTATTACTGTTCCCATAAGTTTCATTTTGATTTAGGTTTTTAATCTTGTTATTAAACATTAGTGATTCTGTACTCTCTTTATTGTTCACTAGTCATTAATAGGCCACATTGTTGGGTAACTACTAATTTTGGCAAGTGAGAAACAGATATTCTGTTTTAAAATAAATTGTTAATGGGAGCAAAACAAAATAGTCCCTTTTGATTTTTTTTTCCCTATCTGATATCTTGCAAGCAGAACTCATATTTTCTTCATTAAGCAAATACTTATTAAATACTATATTGAGTATTTTCTGGCTGCCTAGCACTGTGTTTTATAAGGTTGGAAATACAAAAGCTCTAAAGTAGCCACAAAAATCTTCTAATTATTTATTAAATGTAATAAAAAGTTGTTTTTTAATTAGTTGGCTCTATTCAGTTATACAAGTAATACATGATCGTAATAAAAATTGAAACAATAAAGAAGGGTATAAGGTGAAATGTCAGTCTCCCTTCCTGCCTTCCTGATATCTCCGTCCCCCTTACCTGGAGACAAATGCTTACCATCGTCTTGTATAATCTTTTAGAAATCTTCTATGTATATTTAAGCATATATTACATACACATACACACACACACCATTTTTACTATAAAAATGGGACCTTATTATATGTATTTTTCTGCATTTAATTCTGCTTTTGAAATTTCTAAATCAGAATATATAGATGGTTTACCTCATTCTTTTAAATGGACATACAGTAAGATACCAAGTAAAGATATGTTTAAGGCATATAGATTTTATGTAGAAATTGCATCTATGACAAATGCAAATAAGTACCTGTAAAACAAGGGAGAATTTTTTATATCAAATATAGAACCAAATACACTGTTAAAGTTTTAAATCTTGTTTATTCACTGTAACAAATTTAGCCCTTTACTATACACAGGGAGGAGGCTTTTATAAAAATATCATGAAATTCTTTATGTAGATTAATATTCATATACATTATTCATTGAGCACCATCTATAAGCCAGAATTCATGCTAGTTGCTTAATAAATACCATGTTATCTAGTGCTCAGCAAAGACATTGTAATCAAGGAAACTTGGGTTTCATTCCCTAAGTGGTTTAACAACTATATAATTTGGGGTATTGCTGCCTCTGTTTCCTGATGTTCAAAATGAGAATAATGTTACTTACCCAGATGGATTTATGCACTAATTAATGATATACTATATGTAACTACCTTGAGGGTTGTTATGAAAATGAAATGAAATAATATAGAAGTGCTCAGAGCAGAGCCTAGCAAAGAGTAAGTTCCATACAAGTTTGCTAAATAATAGCAGACTATGTATTTAGCACAATACCCATAGATCATTTAACTAATAATATGAGTCACACATTATGCTAGAACTTACAGATATAATAAAATATTCTGGCTAATTGAAATTGGAAAGAGTATTGGCAGGGGATTTCACATTATTTGTATAGTCCTTTATTGTTTAAATTATGAATATTATTTAAAGTGTGAATTAATTTATATTTTACCAGTTATACATGCACATAGTTTTAAAAGATAAAAAACAAAAAGGTTTATAATAAGAATCTGTCTTCATCTGTCCCACCCCTCCCTGTCCCTTAGTTCTGCTCTTGAGAGGCAATCAATCAATTATTGTAGCTGTTTCAACTGGTATTAACTGCCATATTTGTAAGTAATGTACATACATTGCTCTTTTTGGATTCATCCGTTTCAGACATTATCTACTGACTATTGAAAACATTATGATAGTTGAAGATTTATCTTTTTATATTACAGTCCTCCCTGCTTTGCCAAGCCAATTTCCTCATGTGGTTATACCATAGTTTTTTGTTGTTGCTATGAAATCAGTACAGTTGCCCCTTGGTATCCACAGGTGGGATTCATTCCAAGACCCCCCCCCCCCACACACACACAGTGAGGAAACCAAAATCTGCAGATGCTCAAGTCTTTTATATAATGGTGTGGTATTTGCATTTAACCTATACACATCCTCCCTTATACTCTAAACCCTCTCTAGGATACTTATAATATCTAATACAATGTAAATACTATGTAAATAGTTGTAAGTACAATATAAATTCTATGTATATAGCTGCCAGCTTTTCGGAACTTTCTGGAAATTTTTAAAAAATATTTTTGGGGCTTCCCTGGTGGCGCAGTAGTTGAGAATCTGCCTGCTAATGCGGGGGACACGGGTTCGAGCCCTGGTCTGGGAAGATCCCACATGCCACGGAGCAACTAGGCCCGTGAGCCACAACTACTGAGCCTGTGCGTCTGGAGCCTGTGCTCCGCAACAAGAGAGGCCACGGCAGTGAGAGGCCCGCGCACCGCGATGAAGAGTGGCCCCCGCTTGCCACAACTAGAGAAAGCCCTTGCACAGAAACAAAGACCCAACACAGCCAAAAATAAAAAAAAATTTTTAAATAAAAAAAAAATATTTTTGATCAGTGGTCACAGATGTGGAACCCCCAGATAAGGAAAGACAACTGTATTCAACATTTGCATTAATACTGATGTAAATATTGTTTAATGCTGGACCATACTTTGAACAATTGTTAATGAATTAGTTTCGTGGACCCCTACTTGGGCCCTAGCCCAACTCGAGGCCCCCGTCTTGAGCCCCTTGCTGAACCGAAACCCCTCTGGCTCAGTTCAGGGAGGTTTTTTCCCACTCGGATTCACACAGCCCATAAGGAAACCAATGCTGAGGCTGAAACAGCAGGAGCTTTATTCAATGGCCAGAGAATGGAGAAGTGGGAACTTAGTTCACAAATCAACTTCTCTTCAGGGGGCGATCAAGTCAAGATTTTTTAAGGCAATGTTAGTGAGGGGGAGGCATATGTATTGGTCTTCTAGGAAAAGGTGGAGTTCTTCCTGGTACTCGGGTGCCAACTCTGCCCTTTTATGGTCCTTTGGCATCTGGGTTGGAAGCTGGTTGAACCATCATGGTGTGGATGGGTGGAGAACTTACTATTATAATGAGATGGTAATGAGCTGCAGGGCAACCTTTGTCCTACTTTTGGAGCTGAATCAGCTTGCACCAGTTTTCTTGTTGTTAGACTCTTGTTCCTGCGATGTTAACACAGCTAGAGGATATGGTTAGTTTTGGTTTTCTGCAGGTTTACCTGGAGAAAGGGGCAAGGGTATGGTTCTGAGGCAACAGCCTTGGTAACACTGACTACACTTACTTTCTCTTAAAACGTTTCATTTGTCCTGAAATTAATAATCTCCTCCTTGTTCTCCATTATTTGATTGTCTTTTAAGTACCTGTTCTTCCATTTTTCTCCCAATACTCCAACATATCTGTAAAACATCTATTAATAATTTCTTGAAATGTTCCAAAACATCATGTAACCCATAAATTTCCATATTTTTTAAACTTAGAGATTTTCCTCCCAGAGGTTTCAGTTTCCCCTTTTATAACCTGGATTGGTTGTTCCTATGCCTGCTTCATAAGCGGTTATTCTGGGAGTTCCCTTCACCATTCCCCAGGCTTGGATTTCCTATATTTTGAGTTTCGTGTCTTCTCTCAGCTTATTCTTTTGTTCTCTGAAATACATCCTCCAGTGCCTTTCTCAGTTAGAGTACACAGTATACAAATTTTTGAGTCTTCCCATGTCTGAAAGTGTTCATTCTGTCTTCCACTTGATTGATAGTCGGATTGGTATAGAATGCAAGGTTGAAAATATTTAGTATCTGAAAGTCTTCTTCCTGGCTATTCAGTGGCTTCAGAGAAGAATTCTTCAGTTACCTGATTAAGGATGCCTATGCCTGGCTGCCTGTATTCTAGGAGCAAAGATAGAGGATGAGGCCACAAGTTTAATAATTTAACTTCTACGTAATTCTCCTTTAGGTCTGTGTCTCATTCATGTTTTCTTCTTCACTTGGCATCTCCAAGTTGAGAGATTCTCAGATTTAATTTCTCTAAGAAGTTAGGGGTCACCTGCCTGACAAGGTAGGAGAGGAACTAATTTCTGGTAATATCCACACAACTTACTTTCACTTTCTGCATTAACTAATGACTTTATCCCTAAGCATTGAGGCCCTCAGGGGTACTTCGAGATGAATTGTTCTTTTTTCATCAGTCTTCCTTTACTGGCACTTAATTCTAGCCTCCTCTGGCCTTGTAAATGAACTATCATGCTCCTGTCTTTGAAAACAAAGTTACTCTCTCATCTGTTTTCTTCTTTCCTGTAGTAGGCATAATAATAATAACTCCCCCTCAAAGATATCCACATCCGAATCCCTGGAACCTGTATATATATATAATCTTCCATGTTAAAAGGGACTTTGCAGATGTGATTAAATTAAGCATTTTGAGGTTGGGAGATTACCCTGGATTGTCTAGGTGAGCCCAATGTAATCACAATAGTCCTTATAAAAGGGAGACGGGAGGATCAGAGTTATTAGTTAGAGATGTGAGGATGGAAGCAAGAGGTTAGAATGATGAAACAAAGGGGCCATGAGCCAAGGAATGCAGACCTCCTCTAGAAGCTGAGAAAGTCCAAGAAAAGGAACTGTAAGAGAGTAAATTTGTGTTGCTTTAAGCTACACAAGTGTGGTAATTTGTTACAGCAGCAATAGGAAACTAACATGGATTGCGCTACCAACTGTGGGGTTTTGTAACAAATATCTAAATATGTAGAAATGGGTTTGGAACTGAGTAATTGGCAGAGGCTGGAAGGATTTTGACGAGCATGATAAGAAAAGCCTAGATTACCTTGAAGAGACTGTTAGAAATGTGGGCATTAAAAGTGTTGCTGGTGAGGGCTCAGAAGGAATATAGTAAAGGAAACATGCTGCCTTAGAGAATACCTAACTTATCATGAGCAGAATGTTGGTAGAAATGTAGATGTTTATAAAAAACGCTGCTGCTAAGGTCTCAGAAGGAAGTGGTGAACATGCTATTGAAACTGGAAGAAAGGGGACCCTTGTTATATCATTGCAGAAAGCTTTGCTGAACTGTGCCCTACAGGTACGTGGAAAGCGGAACTTGTGAGCAGTGAACTTGGATATTTAGCTGAGATTTCCAAGCAAAGTGTTGAAGTTGCAGGCTAGTTTTTTCTTGCTGCTTATAATAAAATGCAAGAGAAAAGAGATTGAGGGAAGGACTATTATACAAAAAAGGAACCAGAACTTGATGATTTGTGAAATTTTCAACCTATGCAGATTACAAAAGTAGCTAAAATGAGGAGATTCAGTACCAGGAAATCATACCTGGAGAGAAAGCAAAGGGTGTGGCTAGACAACGTTTTGCTAATGCTGCCTCGAAAGGAACAAGAGAGCAGAGTATTTACTCAGAGGGATCTTTGAAAAGATTACTCATGTGATTCGTGGACCCCCTCAGCCATTTCAGCGGAGCTGAGCTGAAAAGAGATACGGGATTACCTAGGAAAGAGCTTTGGAATGGCTTCCTCTCTAATGGAGTGTATCCTTTTGATATACATGGCAGACACACGTTTTTTGTAAACATTATATCGGAAGAAATACTGCCATCTGTACTGAAAGAGACAGAGAAAAGATGAAATAAAAGAAGGCTAACAGACTGCCCAAAATCTACAAATAAGAAACATTGCTGGTAAAACTGCTTAACTGAAAACATATGCTGTGGTTCATAAAATGGAAGGATGATTTCAAAGGCAGAGTGGAGGGCTCTGAGGGTGGAGCCATGATGGGCTCAGAGGGAGGAGCTGGGAGCCAAAGAGGATTATTCCCTAGTGTATTCTGGATTGGATTTTAAATTTTCTTGGTACCAGTAACTCCTTTTTTCCTTTTCCTTTCTCCCATTTTGAACAGAAATATGTACAGCTGTTATCCTGTACCTGCCCCTGTCGTTGTATTTTGGGATCAGATGACCTGTTTCTTGAGTTTCAGAGGTTCACAGATGGAGAGGGATTTTGCTCCAGTATAGAATATACTGAGTCTCACCCATACCAAATTAGGGGATTTCAATTATGAGATCTGTGACTTTTGATGATATGATGGAGACAGTTTGATGAGATTTCGGACTTGAGTTGATGCTGTAATGAGTTGAGACTTTTGTGGACCTTGATATATGATGAATGTAGTTTGCAAGTGAGACGGATGTGCATCTTTGGGGCCTAGGGGGAAGACTACGGAAGGCTGAATAATGAACCCCCGAAGGTGTCCATGTACTATTCCCTGGAACATGTGACTATGTTTCCTTACATGGTAAAACAGACTTTGCAGATTGATTATATTAAGGACCTTGAGGTAGGAAATTATCCTGGTGGACCCAGTGTAATCACAAGAGTCCCTATAAAAGGGAGGCAGGAGAATCAGATTCATTAGTCTTAGATGTGAGAATAGAAGAACTAGGTTGAAGTGAAATGAAGAAAGGGCCATGAGCCAGGGAGTGCAGCCTCCAGAAGATGAAAAAGGTAAGGAAAAGGATTCTTCCCTGAAGCTTCCAGAAATAACACTGCTGACACCCTGATTTTAGAGTTTTGACCTCCAAAGCTATAAGAAAATAAACATGTGTTGTTTTAGGCCACTAAGTTTGTGGCAGCAAAAAGAAACAAGTAAAGATTTTAATACATTTTAATGAGATTTTGTGAGGGGTTAGAGAGAAGAAGCATGTGTGTCTAGTTCCCCATGTTTTAACTAGAAATAAGTTGTATTATTATTATTAGAAAAAATATTTAAAATATGTCCCCTTCAATAAAATCCTGCCTGTCCTTTGTAATCTAGCTAGCATCTAACCACTTCTGTGAAAACCTTTTCTTTTTAACTTCTCTAGCACTCAGTGGCTTATCTTTTTTGAACCTGTGTAATATTTACTATTTTTACTGCTTAATTTTATACTTAACCATATATAGTATTAGTTTAGTGACTAAAGACTTCATATATTAATTCCTAAACCATTTGTCAACGTATCTTAAATATATTGAGTATCTCCTAGTGCCAGGCACCATGCTGAATGTTGAGATGCAAGATTCAAAGAGGAATCCAAGAGACAAATCATGCCTTGAAAAGCACAAATAGCATCCATTATTATAATTTCCTATTACCTTATAAGACTCTGTCACTAGATTGTAGACTCCCTGAAGGCAGGGCATTTTATATTCCTCTAATATGCTTGACATGATATTAGAATCCTAGTAGAACTTTATCTGTGAGGAAGATAGGAAGAAAAAAAGGAAAGAAAAAAAATACAGTAATCTCTTCTAGGACAGGATGGAATTCTTTCTGTTGCCCACTATCAGAATGCCATTTAGGCAATCTTGCTAGAATAATCTATTAAAACAGTTTATTCCTCTTGGTAGGCAACTCTAAACAGTCACAAAATTAGCCTGAAATCTATTGTGTAGTTTCATTTAGAATGAGTCTCCTTAATTCTTGATCTATGTGTTATAATTAAAATTAAAACATCTGCAGACATTTTATATTGATGGTAATTTAGAATTTTTGATTTGGCCTTTTATAAAGGTTGTTTAAAGTCAAATTCCCTAAAATACATTTTATGTTTCCTCCCTTGACCTTTAAGAAATTCATTTAGGCAATTAATGTCTATAATTAATAAAGTTAGTGATTTTAGCTCTTGTGCAGCAGAATCTCTAAGAAAAGGCCTCGTACCTAGCCAATGAGAAAAAGAACATGCTTTAATTCTCAGTACATGCCTTTGGTTCCCATGGAAACAGTTCAGTAAAAGAAGTTTGAAATGTTACATATTATTTAATATCTTATATTCATATAAATATTACCAGAAGGTATGTCATATCTATTCAAGTGTAAAGTATCATTGGAGTTAAACAAAGGAATATGTTAAATTGAAAGTCATTGTGGCCCATTGCTGTTGACACTGCTGGCCTGGAAGGAACTCAAGAACTATCTTGAAAAAATAATCAGTACCTTTAGTAGAAAGTATAGTGATTTTATTAGTGAGGATTCTTGTAATCACAGTATAAGAATTCTATTTTGTAGAAAAAGACTTCAGAATTATTTGAATTTTAAGGTTTTGAAGGGATATCAATTTAAAATTGGCTTACATTTATTCACTTAGATTTATTTGAGGATCAGTAAAACTGGATGGACCCCAAATAAAAGAAGTTATTGGCTTTGCATTCTAATGAAAACTTTCAAAATGGAAACCATTCCAATAAATATAGTTTTCACTTTCAACCAATTCCATCTACTATTCGCCAATCTCAACTACTATGCCTAAGCATTTAGCTATTTCAGATCACTGAGAATTCTCAGTTTGTAACTCTACAAATCTTTCAGATTAGAATAACATTGTTGGATGGGACTTTGGAGATATTTATTTTCTTTCATATTTCTGGTTTTTTAAAATCTCAGAATATTGAAGGAATTTGCTGAACACCATGAAGTCTATATATCATACTTTCTTCTGCAGCATATTTACATCGATTGTCACATGCAGTTTCTAGTTATGGCTACTACACATCATCCTGACCATTCCCTAATGCACTAGTCCATGTGGAATCTTTCCTGGACTGCTTAGTCTCACAATGTGGAACGCTAAGGAAGGGACCGCACCCACCCATGTTCCAGTAGTACCTTAAACTCTTATGTTTGCTTCCTTGTATGTCAGTCTTGTCAGTCTGTAAACTCTCTGAGGCTGAGGGCCATGTCTTACTGGTTTTTAAGTCATCCTTGCCTGGCCTATCTGAAATGGAGCTCAATGAATTAATATTAACATGCTTTCCTTAGAGAAGTATATTCTTGTATTTAGCAATGTATATACTGGAGAATTATTCTAAATAACTCTAGAAATAATTCTTTGCAAATATTTGAGTGTGTGGCACATGCTAAATTTCCAAATAGCCAACTAGCCTGTTGCCACATACACAAAAATGCCTAAGTGGCTTTTCTGTGAGAATGATGCATGACTGGCTTTTAAATAGCTCAAAGGTTAGGAGATACTGGTAGAGTGTTACAAAAAACATCCATGTGACTGCATTGCCTAAGAAAAAGATAATTTCAAAATGTATCCTTAAGCAAATATTGCCAGGTCTTTTCCAGTACAAAACAGGGTGATTTACAAGCAAAGTGGTTACACTGACAAGATCTGATGGTACCCAGGACCCTTGGTGCTCTCTGACTCATCGCCTGACCTTGTCACTAAACTTCTTTTTGTGCCTGTCAGTGCAGCTGTAAAACTGCAAAAAGCAGTCTCCCTTAGAAAAGCCTTCCTTAACTGAGGGTTCTGAGAGGTATGTATCTGGAAAATAAAAGGAACTGTAAAGAAAATGCTATAAGCAATACTGTTGATCTCTGTAGCAAAAATCGCCCCAACGCATATTGAAATCTTTGACACGAAGAATTTTTAAAACATTTTTCACTCCCCGTCTCCCTATCCTATCCCCTTAGGATGGGATTAATCCTCTTTTGTAGCATCAAACACCATGGAGTCCAATCAAAGAAGCAAGCTGCCATAATTACTAGCGATCCAAACTACTTCACAAAAGCTACCACGTTAAGGCAAGGAGCTCTGCCTTCTGTCAGTGCTAAGGTTTCCTCCTAAGCAGCAGTGGCCAAGAGTGGAAGGGATATGATGACATGGACTCATGAAATATTTAGTTTATTGATATTGACTAAGATAAAATCAGTTGAGTGCTACAACAGTGTGGTATCTAAAATAAGCTCTTGTATGCAGGTTCAGTACAATTCCTTTTATGTACAATTTAAATCTGTCTCTATATGATCTTATAATTTACCTATTGAACAAGACCCCTACCAGATTCCTTTCTAGTGTTTCCCTGAATGTGGAGCTGACTGGATCATATTTTACTCTGATTACTGATTGACTTTCTGATTACTATTTACTTCATTTGAATAAACTTGGTTTTCATTATATTATAAATATAAAGGGAGCAGGATATAACTAGGGCAACTAGAAATGGGGTCCGTGCAGTTCAGTCTCAGTTATAACTTCTGCTTAACTCAGTCAAACTCAACTGTGTTCTTGACTCACCTTACTCCTATGATTGTAAGAGTTCAAATACTCTGTTACCTCCATTTCCTTTTCTTATCTGCTGTTCTCCAATATCTCACCTGTACATGTTTCTGATTTCACTGATCTAACACATTCTGTTTCTACTTACTAAAGTGATGTATTTCCCTTCTTCTATGCCAGAGATTTCTACTCTGCTTAAAAACCTGTCTAACAACCATTCAATCAATTCTGTGGTCTGGTGAGATTCACTCAACTAGGCACCATAAGGGGAATATTAGATACTGTTTCTAACTTTACCAAACTCTTCACAAAACAACATCCAATGTTTTATATATCTCCCACTTCTGCAGGCCATTCAGTTGAAACTCTCATTCTGGAGAAATCCAAGAGTGTCATTGCATTCCTCCCTATGTCATCCTATAGACAATTTTTTTATAACTTTACAACTATTTTTGATAAAATGAATTGTCTCAACTCTCACTGGTTAAATTTTTAGTTCAGTTGGCATGATAAAATATCTTCTACCTGGGCATTCTAATGGTATCTCACACTGTGTGCTCATATTTTAGAGGTAAGGTCATTCACATTTAGAGGTTGAATTTTTAGGTCATTATTATTTAGATACCAAAGTTGGCTCTAGCTATCTATGTTATACATGCTGAAAAGAAACTGTGACGCATGCTTGAATTATTTAGGCTTTTATTTCTTTTGGAAAAATGTCATGTTCGTTAAATTTTAAAATGTTCTTTTTAATGTCAATTAACATTGAGATATAAATTAAACAAAAAAAGTACTAAATGGGGGAAAATGTACTATGAGATTATTCCAAGAATATTTTAACTCCAAAAATACGTTATGAATCACAAAAGTACAGAGTTAGCACAAGGTATACTTTAGCACCATGTGCATTTATTTTAAAAGGTAAGTCATTTTATGTCAACTGGTAGGTATAGTCACCAAAATGGACTCTATCCACTAAAGAACATTTAGTAAAAAGAAATATAAGTACAGAAACATATTTGCCATTCATTTCAAAGTTTGTATGCTTTACAAATCGTTTGAACAAAAAGTCTACAGATATAAGGAGACTATTATTTGACCAAAGTATTTGAATTTTAAAAAAATAGAATATTTTAACCATTAAAACAGAATATTCTGGTATAATTATATTTTTTCATGTTGCTAGGGAGCATGTTTTCTTTATTTTAGTATTTCCCAAATCACTTAGCACAGCTCAATACATATTGGTTCAATGAAGTAATTCTCTTCTTCTTTCCTGTTAATTTTCATTTTTGCTGTTGAGATTCAAAGGTCATCCTAAATGAGAAAAAAATATAATGGCTTTGCAAACTCATTAAAATTCATCCCCTTCATCTGAATGTTTTGCTGAATTAATTAATCTATTCATCGATCAAAGCTACGCTGAGTGGAAACTATGTGTTATTATATGCCAGGTACCATTCAAGAACTGGCATGGAGATGAATAAAACACAAGACTTCTCAAAATATTCACAAGCTAGTGGGGAAGGCACATAATCAGATGATTAAGATATAATCAACAAAAATAATTCATAAATAATCAATATGATCTATTTTCATCAACTTTGGGTACAAATCAATCAAATCTTTTTACTTCTAAGTATCTACCACCCCATGTTAGCAGAAATCCCATAGTTTCTCCTTCGATCTCATTCCCCTTACTCCCATTTTAATACCCAGTAACCCAGGGGTAGTTGTTGAATCCAAAGACATCATTTTTGCTTTCAAATGTCAGGGAGAGAGAGAACTGAGAAAACGCATTTTAGTCTACCAAGTTTTCACCTTTGTTGTTTCCACAAGGATCTGGATTTCTCTAACATGTTTAGGTTTATTTAAAGTCTTAGTTCTTTTGATTCATGCTTATATATTTAGCTATGCCGCATCCTGCCCCATAGTTCTTGGGTCATCCCTGGTCACCACCTAGACAACTTCTAGACTCATGGTGAGATCTAATTTAGAAGTCTTGGAATCCTTTCTTTCCAATGAATCTCAGTAAATATCAGTCCAGTCAACCAGAGAGTTCATGTAATATTGAACCTCAGAAAGTGAGGGATAAGAATTATAGAACTTTCCTCTTAGGTGTCTACTTAATCTCTGTGCAAATTGGTTAACCTCTTTATTAGATTATTTCTGTTTTTTGAAGAATATTAGGATATTGGGAGGGGCTACTTTTTCAAGCCACACACAGCACAACTTTCCCTTAAAGCGTCAGGTACCTGAAGTCTTTGATTTCTATAACAACGGTAGGGAGTTCAAGGTCCCCCAACCTCAAAAAATCTGCCTATGGGTTACTTGTCTCCACCTCTAGACACAGAGTAGTGTCTTATTTACATTTACTATTTATTTTTCATTTTGATTCCTTGCACATGAGAATATTCTCTATAATATGTAAAGAAAGTAATCTGGAAATATTGGAGAAACCCCTTCGGTTTAACTAATTTAAACATAGAGTAATACTTAGTTCACCCAGCAAATTTGTACTGAGTGTCTATTGCTTTCTAAGTTTTGGGACAGCAGTGAATATGAGGCACCAGCTCTTATGGAATGCATATGCTAGTGGTTGGAGGTTGGAGACACACAAAATTATAAACAAATATGTATATATATGTAATATGGTAGATGGTGATCAGTGTTTGAAAAATAAAAATTGGGGTAGGAACAGAGGTTAACTGAGGGTGGAAGGAGGATATTATATAGAATATTTTAATAGAGCACCCAGGGAAACCCTCTTTGCAACGTGACCTTTGTGCCACCATCTGAAGGGAAGAGCACACCATGACAAATATCTTACGGTAAGAGCATTCTTTGTAGAGGGAATAGTAAGATAGGAGCATGCTTTGTTTCAGTTAGGACAATCAGCCAGCTATGGATAAAGTAAGGATGGGAAGAGGGTATCTAAACACTTTTTTAAAACGGTTTAGAAGATTACATGGTGTATTGGTTTTCTATTGCTGCTATAACAAATTACCACAAACTTGGAGACTTAAAACAGCATAAATTAATTATATTACAGTTCTGGAAGTCAGAAGTCTGAAAATGGGTCTTATGGGGCTAAAATCAAGGTGTCTGCAGGACTGCATTCCATTTTGAAAGCTTTAGGGGAAAACCCATTTCCTTGCCTTTTCCAGTTTCTGGAGTCTACCTGCATTCTTTGGTTCATAGTCATCTTCCTCTATCTTCAAAGTCAGCACCGTTGCATCTCTCTGACCATTCTTCTGTAGTTACATCTGTCTCTGACCTCCCTATCTGCCTCCCTCTTACAGTTTTTAAGGACACCTGTGATTTCATTGGGCTCAGCTGGATAATTCAGGCTAACCTACCCATTTTAAAGTCAACTGAATAGCAGCCTTAATTCCCCTTTTGCCATGAACTCTAACATATTTACAGGCTCTGGGAATTAGGACGTGGACATCTTTGAGGGACCATTTTACACATACATAGACACACATATACACACACACATACACATATCAGAGTTGGGAAGACCTTCTTAAGCATGAGAGAACCCCTGCTACCACATGAGAAAAGAATAATATATCCTGTAATTAAAAGTATAAAACGTTTTGGCAAAAACACCATACACAAAGTTAAAATTAGAAAATAATACTGTACCCTATATGGCATGTAAAGGACAGTTTTTTTTTTTTTTACTAATCTGTATTAAACACCAATAACCTAAAAGAAAAATGGTCAAAGGACATTAACAGCAGTTCTCAGGAAAAGATATACAAATGGACAAGAAACATATAAAGAGATGCTTAATGCCACTCATAATTAGTGTTGCCAGATTTAGCAAATAAAAATACAGGATGCTTAGTTAAACTTGAACTTCAAATAAACAATGTATACTTCTTCTTCAGTACAACTATGTTCCAAACATTACAAGGACCATACTTACACTAAAAATTATTTGTTGTTAACAGAAATTCAAGTTTAACTGGGCATCCTTTATTTTATCGTGCAGCTTTACTCATGGTGAAAGAAATATAAATTAAGAAAGCAATGTGGGGCTTCCCTGGTGGTACAGTGGTTGAGAGTCTGCCTGCCGATGCAGGGGACATGGATTCGTGCCCCAGTCCGGGAAGATCCCACATGCCATGGAGTGGCTGGGCCCGTGAGCCATGGCCGCTGAGCCTGCGCATCCGGAGCCTGTGCTCCGCAACGGGAGAGGCCACAACAGTGAGAGGCCCGCGTACCGCAAAAAAAAAAAAAAAAAAAAAAGAAAGCAATGTGAATCCATCTAATAGCATCTGGTAAAAATTTAAAATGATTGTACCCTGTGTGTTTAATGTTGTCTGATTTCTAGGCAAGGAGTACCTCAGTTACCCCAGTCCCCTAAGGCTCATGGCCCTGAATTAGTTTTGTCGCCCTAAACCTGAGTTGCAGTGTACCACAGGTCAGCATCTAGGCACTATTTTGCAAACCAAAACACAGTCTTTCTTGTTTGCCCTGTCAAAACAACCAGGCTCTGCTTTGGTATTCTGTGGGTACTCTGATTCATTTGGAGCCTAGAGCCATGTTCTTAACCCCAGCCTGCGTGCTTCAGTTCTAGAAGCCATTATCTTATCTTGTCAGCTCTCTCAGATTCACTGTGTCACCAAGACTGCTTTTCTGTGTCTTGCTCCACTTGAGACAATATGACTTGGAACCAAAAAAGCTGAAGTTTTTATTGCCTTTACCACCAAACATTGTTATCAGGGGAACGTGGGCTTGGTTTAAAATGAGCTGCTGAACTGAAACTTTATACCTGTTGATTATTAACTCCCCATTTCAGTTAAACAAGATGAATAAGCTCTAGAGATCTTCTGTGCAATATTGTATAGTCAACAATAATGTGTTATACACTTAAAATTGAGGATCAATCTCATGTTAAGTGTTCTTACCACAGTAAAATAAAGTTAAAAAATAATAAAGTGAGCTGCTGAGTGTTGCAGCCACTCAGACATTTTGCATGTCATCTATAGCTGAAGAAGAAGGACTCTCAAAGACCTGTTACATAGGAAAGGAAACAGCAAGAATAACCATGAGAACAGAGGCACAAGTATAATCAGAACCCTAAAACTCACTGAGAAAACCATTACTGCTGGTAGTATAGTAAAGCCTTGGCAGGTTGGGAAGCTTCATCAGCTTCATGCAGGAAAACCCCATCGAGAATAAGTGCAGGAGATTCTTCTGTGTGTTCAGCAATAAAAGAAGGCATGGGAAACAGGAAATCTGTGTTCTTCCTGCTCTTGCCATATAATACAATCAATGTGCATATCATCTTCTGATCCAACATAACACCTTGATTGTTACATACACAGAAGTACTGTTAGCAGAGCCTGTCTGACTGTGCAAAATAACTTGAGAGGTAAGTGATTGGGAGGTACAGGATGTTTCCAGGACCTTATAGTCCAAAGCAACTAAGACTTATAAAAAAACAAATAACAGAAAAAACTAGTAATTTACAGAATAACCCTAGGCCTTTTCAAAGGCCAAGATAAATTATCACAAAATGAAAAAGTAGGTGTGATGAAGATGAAAAAGTAGCTCTTTATTTAATAAATAAAGAGCTCTAAGAATCAATATTAACAGTTGAATACTTCTGCAGTGTTGCTCTATTTGCTGCTTTAGATCCATTCTTTTGCCGTTTTCTGCTCTGCTTGATATTCTGAGGACTAACCTCTGAGAAACGTATCATTAAGACTCACTTAAATGCTGGCTTTCAGTTGAGTTCAGCCAATGGAACACTCTGAGTGCAAGAGAAAAATGATTCCCCACTCCCAACCTACCTTGCAGTGGCTAGATCCCTCAAAGAGTTCCTTCAGCAACTGTATCTGGAAAATCACTGGATGCTTTAAGCCAAGATACATGGATACCTGGGGAACAACAACACAGATTGGTGGGACATTCTTGACTCTGTAGATTCTGCTTGCCTGAAGGTCACACAACTTTCTGCCCTAAGTAGAGAGGGCAAGTGCTACACATTTCACAAATCAAAACATAGCTAAGGCAGTTTCTTATTTTCCAAAATTTCATTTAGTAACTTTTCATTTCTAAGACTTTAGGCATCCAGTTTCTAACGTGTTTAGAAAGGACTTGTGGAGTTTTATACAGTTGTCAGATTTTATTCAGGGCAATATATTTGCTGTACTTTAAATTTTTATCCAGAACTTTTTCTTCCACTTATTAGAAGTTGTTTCTTAAAGATGAGACACTCCAGGCCTTTCCTCCTTTTAAAGAACGGATAGGATGAGGACTTCCTTGATCTGACCAAGACAGGCATGTCTTCGCATGGAGAAGTACAGGCCTTACAACACCCACTGCCTCCATGCCACCAGTGCAGTACCCTCATCTCTATTGTGGAATTGGTCAGTTTTACCAGAGGCGGGAGTGGAGAGGGCTGAATAGGTTAGGAAAGGCTGGTGATTGTTAATATCTTATATCCCATCTACTTCTAAAATTAATTAATTTGTGCATAAAACATGGATTAAAAGAATGGTAAGAGAAACCATTAAGAAAAGGGGAGATAAGTGTACAAGGGTTGAGAAAATTACTGTAACTATTACATTCAGTTCTGCACATTTTCAGAGTCAATGATGGAAAGAAATCGATATAGATCTCACCACCTGATTTCTGAAAAGGAGAGAAGTTTTTTTCACAAATAAGGAACCTGTATTCTGCAAGTCTGCCTCGCTCCTCACCCTCTAAACAATCCGAGCTTAATATTCGCATCGGGAGAATGGATCACAAAAAAGACTCAGTTTTTATGGACTGCAAAGGGTTGTTGCAAGGGCCAAATGATCAAATGTGGAAAAAGTACCTTGTGAATTATAAAATCCTGTGTAAGTGGGAATCCTTAATATGAGACACCAAGTGTTCCTTCACCTTCAATTTTAAAAGAAAATTGTATTGCATTAGAATTTTCTAAAAGATATTAAGTCAGTATTTTAACAGCATTTTTGAAGAAGACATGGAAATCTTTTCAACTGGCTGACTCAGTGTTGAGCAACCCATACGCATAGTGCTTAATTAAGTAGCAGATGTTTGATGCAAAATTGAAAATGTGCAAGTGCAAGTGAATAAATGGAAGTGTTAATTAACTGTGTATGTATGTATTTATATGTATATATGTACATGTATATTCATATTTGTGTGTGTATATTCATATGTTTATATGAATAAATGATTATATGCTGTGAGTGGCATCATATAGGCTTATTTGGATATTCCTCAAACAGCTGGATACCTTGAAATTATTTTGGTTCTCTAGGCTAAGAAGTGCTGTGATACATTTTTTTTTTTCTAAATGCACTTTATTTGTAGTATGTGCTTTTTAAAAATTTTAAGTTGTATTTTTATTCCCAAGATTACAAAGTGTTGGGGTTTTTTCGCTTTATAGTGGTGTGTTAGTTTCTGCTTTATAACAAAGTGAATCAGCTATACATATACATATGTTCCCATATCTCTTCCCTCTTGCGTCTCCCTCCCACCCACCCTCGCTATCCCACCACTCTAGGTGGTCACAAAGAACCGAGCTGATCTCCCTATGCTATGTGGCTGCTTCCTACTAGCTATTTTACATTTGATAGTGTATATTAGTCCATGCCACTCTCTCACTTTGTCCCAGCTTACCCTTCCCCCTCCCTGTGTCCTCAAGTCCATTCTCTACGTCTGCATCTTTATTCCTGTCGTGCCCCTAGGTTCATCAGAAACATTTTTTTTTTCTTTTTAGATTCCATATCTATGTGTTAGCATACGGTATTTGTTTTTTTCTTTCTGACTTATTTTACTCTGTATGACATACTCTAGGTCCATGCACCTAACTACAAATAACTCAATTTCGTTCCTTTTTATGGCTGAGGAATATTCCATTGTATATACGTGCCACATCTTCTTTATCCATTCATCTGTTGATGGACACTTAGGTTGTTTCCATATCCTCACTATTGTAAATAGAGCTGGAATGAATAATTTGGTACATGACACTTTTTGAATCAGGGTTTCCTCAGGGTATATGCCCAGTGGTGGGATTGCTGGGTCATATGGTGGTTCTATTTTTAGTTTTTTAAGGAACCTCCATACTGTTCTCCATAGTGGCTGTATCAATTTACATTCCCACCAACAGTGCAAGAGGATTGCCTTTTCTCCACACCCTCTCCAACATTGATTGTTTGCAGATTTTTTGATGATGGCCATTCTGACTGGTGTGAGGTGATACCTCATTGTAGTTTTGATTTGCATTTCTCTAATGATTAGTGATGTTGAGCATCCTTACATCTCTTTGTTGGCAACCTGTATGTCTTCTTTGGAGAAATGTCTATTTAAGTCTTCTGCCCATTTTTGGATTGGGTTGTTTGTTTTTTTGATATTGAGCTGCATGAGCTGCTTGTACATTTTAGAGATTAATCCTTTTTTCATTGCTTCATTTGCCAATATTTTCTCCCATTCTGAGGGTTGTCTTTTGGTCTTGTTTATGGTTTCCTTTGCTGTGCAAAAGCTTTGAAGTTTCATTAGGTCCCATTTGTTTATTTTTGTTTTTATTTCCATTTCTCTAGGAGGTGGGTCAAAAAGGATCTTGCTATCATTTATGTCATAGAGTGTTCTGCCTATGTTTTCCTCTAAGAGTTTGATAGTGTCCGGTCTTATATTTAGGTCTTTAATCCATTTTCAGTTTATTTTTGTGTATGGTGTTAGGGAGTGTTCTAATTTCATTCTTTTACATGTAACTGTCCAGTTTTCCCAGCACCACTTATTGAAGAGGCTGTCTTTCCTCCATTGTATATTCTTGCCTCCTTTGTCAAAGATAAGGTAACCATATATATGTGGGTTTATATCTAGGCTTTCTATCCTCTTCCATTGATCTATATTTCTGTTTTTGTGCCAGTACCATACTGTCTTGATTACTGTAGCTTTGTAGTATAGTCTGAAGTCAGGGAGCCTGATTCCTCCAGCTCCGTTTTTCTTTCTCAAGATTGCTTTGGCTATTCGGGGTCTTTTGTGTTTCCATACAAATTGTGAAATTTTTTGTTCTAGTTCTGTGAAAAATGCCAGTGGTAGTTTGATAGGGATTGCATGGAATCTGTAGATTGCTTTGTGTAATATCATCATTTTCACAATGTACATTCTTCCTATCCAAGAATATGGTATATCTCTCCATCTGTTTGTATCATCTTTAATTTCTTTCATCAGTGTCTTATAGTTTTCTGCATACAGGTCTTTTGTCTCCTTAGGTAGGTTTATTCCTAGGTGTTTTATTCTTTTTGTTGCAATAGGAAATGGGAGTGTTTCCTTAATTTCTCTTTCACATGTTTTCATCATTAGTGTATAGGAATGCAAGAGATTTTCTGTCCGTTAATTTTGTATCCTGCTACTATACCAAATTCATTGATAAGCTCTAGTAGTTTTCTGGTGACATCTTTAGTATACTCTATGTATTGTATTATGTCATCTGCAAACAGTGACAGCTTTATTTATTCTTTTCTGATTTGGATTCCTTTTATTTCGTTTTCTTCTCTGATTGCTGTGGATAAAATTTCCAAAACTATGTTGAATAATAGTGGTGAGAGTGGGCAGCCTTGTCTTGTTCCTGATCTTAGTGGAAATGGTTTCAGTTTTTCACCACTGAGAACAATGTTGGCTGGGTGCTTGTCATATATGGCCTTTATTATGTTGAGGTAAGTTCCCTCTATGCCTACTTTCTGGAGGGTTTTTTATCATAAATGGGTGTTGAATTTTGTCAAAGCTTTTTCTGCATCTATTGAGATGATCATATGGTTTTTATCCTTCTATTTGTTAATATGATGTATCACATTGACTGATTTGCATATATTGAAGAATCCTTGCATTCCTTGGATAAACCCCACTTGATCATGGTGTATGATCCTTTTAATGTACTGTTGGATTCTGTTGCTAGCATTTTGTTGAGGATTTTTGCATCTATGTTCATCAGTGATATTGGCCCATAGTTTACTTTCTTTGAGACATCTTTATCTGGTTTTGGTATCAGGGTGATGGTGACCTCGTAGAATGAGTTTGGGAGTGTTCCTCCCTCTGCTATATTTTGGAAGAGTTTGAGAAGGATAGGTGTTAGCTCTTCTCTAAATGTTTGATAGAGTTCGCCTGTGAAGCCATCTGGTCCCGGGCTTTTGTTTGTTGGAAGATTTTTAATCACAGTCTCAATTTCACTGGTTGTGATTGGTCTGTTTATATTTGTGCTTTTCTAAGAATTAGTCCATTTCTTCCTGGTGTCCATTTTATTGGCATATAGTTGCTTGTAGTAATCTCTCATGATCCTTTGTATTTCTGCAGAGTCAGTTGTTACTTCTCCTTTTTCATTTCTAATTCTGTTGATTTGAGTCTTCTCCGTTTTTTTCTTGATGTGTCTTGATAATGGTTTAGCAATTTTGTTTATCTTCTCAAAGAACCAGCTTTTAGTTTTATTGATATTTGGTTTCGTTTCCTTCATTTCTTTTTCATTTATTTCTGATCTGATCTTTATGATTTCTTTCCTTCTGCTAACTTTGGGGTTTTTTTGTTCTTCTTTCTCTAATTGCTTTAGATGTAAGGTTAGGTTGTTTATTTGAAATATTTCTTGTTTCTTGAGATAGGATTGTATTGCTATAAACATCCCTGTTAGAATTCCTTTTGCTGCATCCCATAGGTTTTGGGTCATCATGTTTTCATTGTCATTTGTTTCTAGGTGTTTTTTTATTTCCTCTTTGATTCTTCAGTGATCTCTTTGTTATTTAGTACTGTATTGTTTAGCCTCCATGTGTTTGTATTTTTTACAGATTTTTTCCTGTAATTGATATCTTCCCCAGATACAGTGCTCGTCTATTATTCCACTTAGGAACATCTGACTTTCCAGTGTATCTTCAGGGGTCTGGGGTGTGGGGGACATGGGGAGCTGTTGGTCAAAGGGTGCAAACTTCCAGTTATACGATGAATATGTTCTGGAGATCTAATATACAGCATGGTGAATACAGTTAATAGTAACAGTATTGTATTATATGTTCAAAAGTTGCCAGGAGAGTAAATATTAAATGTTCTCGCCCCCCCCCCCACACACACACAATAGGTAATTTCAGGCAGACCTCATTTTATTGGGCTTTACATTATTACACTTCACAAATACTGCATTTTTTTTTTACAAATTGAGGGTTTATGACACCCCTGTGTCGAGCAAGTCTATCAGCACCATTTTTCCAACAGCATTTGATCACTTCATGTCTCTGTATCATATTTTGGTAATTCTAGCAATATTTCAAACTTTTTCATTATTATATTTGTTATGGTGATGTGAGCTTTGATGTTGCTATTGCAAAAAGATTACAACTCACTGAAGGCTCAGATGATGGTTAGCATTTTTTAGCAATAAAGGATTTTTAAATTAAGGTTTGCAGATTGTTTTTTAGACATAATTCTATTGCACACTTAATAGACTATAGTATAGTGTAAACATAACTTTTATATGCACAGAGAAACCAAAAAATTTGTGTAACTTGCTTTATTATGATATTCACTTTATGATCATGGCCTGGAACCAAACCCACAATATCTCCTAGATATGCCTGTATGTGAGGTGATGGAAGTGTTAACTAACTCTTTTGTGGTAATTGTTTAGCAGTATATACATGTATCAAATAATCTTATTGTATACCTTAAACTTACATAATGTTATATGTCAGTTATATGTAATAAAGCTGGAAAAAAAAAGAAAACTTCAGTGAAGCTGGTATACTTTTAATGATGGTGGTATAAATTGATATAACTTATTTGGAAAGTAAATTGTCAATATTAATTAAGCCATAAAATAGGCATGCTCTTTGACTCAATAATTCTATTACTAGAAATGCAATCTAAGTAAATAATCAAAAAAAAAAAAAAAGGAAATGCTCCAAGTCCAACTATGTAAATTGCTACCTAATTTGTAACAGGAAAAAGTGTATCTAATTGAGCTAACAAGAGGAAAATGGGAAAGTAAATTATAGTACATCTATACTGAATATTATGCAGTTATTAAATATGGTGATTAATAACATTTTGGCACAAGGCTTATAATTTAGAAGGTTTTAAATATGAACTTAGTGACATTTTAATGGTATTTAATAGGTTCCAAATTCAGCACATGAAAATTATCTTCTCTTCCCTACCCCCATTTTAACCATCCCTAAGCAACATTTATCCCCCTCTGTTCCTTATAATGGCTAACAGCACTACCATCCACTCAGGCATCTACGCTAGAAACCTGAGAATTATTTTCGTTTCTTCTGTCCTCATCATCCTCACTGTCAAGCAGTCATCTACACTTTCTGACATGCACGTTTTTTTCTTTGTGTCTACTTTGAATCAGGCCTTCACTGTCTTTCAACTGGACTTTTAAAATAGCCACTTATTTTGTTTGGTTTCCCAGTCTAGATTTTCTTTCTCCAGATCTTGAAAACACCTGCTGTCAATCCTTGTCCCAAAATATAAATTTGATTATGCCATTCCCTGGTTCAACAACCTTCAGTGACTCCTCATCCCCTGTAAGAGATTTTCTTAGTACACTATTCTGATTTCCACACAATTTGACCTGAATGCAGGAGCATGCTGAAATTGGCTCATAACAGCTTGCAGGAGCCCATTCTGAGCATCCCTTCCCAATTCTGTGTTCACTGGCATATGATAGAAGCTTGAAGTTGGCCATGATGCTAATATTTATACCACATAAATTGGCAAATCCTACATATCCAATCTGTTCATTTTGTCAGGAACTCTCTCCTCCTACCCCAGTCCTTTCCTGTCTATGAAAATCCTACTTATCCTTCAAAACCAATTAAAATACTCCTATGAATATTACAAGATACCTTCCCCAACCACCAAACTGAAATGTGTCTTTCCCCCGTACTCCCAGAGAATAGTCCTTGTCCCTCTGATAAAAACAGGTAGAATTGTTGGTCTTATTTGATACTTAATTGTGTACGTGGCTGCTTCCTTTACAAGTGTGTGAATATTTGGACAGCCTAGACAGTTTTATATTCATCTTGCTTTCATCCCCAGCACCCAACAGAATGCTTTGTACTATAGAAAGTGAATAATAATAAAATAATTGAATTAAAATGAAATGGACTGAAAAAAGCATGACTCATGATCTTATCATGGTGCAGATACTCGAAGATCTTCTAAATGACAAAGGGAAAAATAATACAACAGTTGAAAGCAAAACAAATATTCCCTTTTTATGACTGTACCCTGATCATTTACTCATGGATTCAAGCAGCATATTTTTCCAAACTCCACGATACAACATGATATTAAATATTTTTAGTGAACTTGCTAAAGATTTCTTTATATCACAAAATATTTTTCATAAGAAATTTGGCATTCACCCAGGCTCAAATAATTCAGTTATGCCCCCCTTCCATTTTAGTTATTGTTGACATGTGAATGATATTTAGACAATTCAGACTTACCATTATTCATTTTTCTACTCGTCTTTGTCAGTTGGTCAATCAGCATACCTCTCTTTTATTGCAGTGACAGCTTCAGAAATACAGAAAATTGATTTTTAAATGGGTGAGCAGTACATTGATTGGCCTTTGGATTCGACTGCTTTATCCACTTGGGAGTATGAACTGTGCAGTTTTTAATGGAAATAACTTTAGTTACATTTTTCTTATTGCAAAATCAATAGGTTCTCATTAACTAAAAAACAAAGATGCATGTAAGCAAAATGAAGTAACTAAAATGACCTACCATTTAATCTACCCAGAGAGAAATACAATTGTATATCCTTTCCCTGTATATGCGTATATTTACTCATTCATTCAATCGTCCATCAAATATTTATGTGCCAAGGACATTTTTAGGTCTTAGAGATAGACAATTGAACAAAACAGACAAGGCACCTCCACTAATGGAACTTAAACTCTAGAGATGAATACAAACAATAAATAAAGTATGCATATATTTACAAATATTAGATAGCTTCTAAGAAATAAAAAGACTAATGCAAGTAAAGGAATAGAAAGTAGGGTGATGGAGCGTTAGATAAAGTAGTCAAGGAAGGTCTGTCTAAGAGTGTGACATCAAAGTAGAGATCTGAATAAAAAGAGAAGGCCATGTGGATATCTGAGGGAAGGGCACTGCAAGCAGAGAGAACATCATGCAAATGCAAAAAGGTAGAAATGAACTTGTTATGTTTAAGGAGGAGTAAAAAAAGTCAAATGTGTTTGGAGCACAGTAAGTGAAAGGAGTGACTAATAAGAGAGAAAGTCTGGAATATGCTTAGTACCAGAATATGTAGTGCCCTATCTGCCATTTTAAGGACTTTGTATTGTATTTTAACTATTAATGGGAAGACATTATAAAGTTTTAAATGGGCATGGGATATAATCTGATATATATTTTTAAAGGGATCAGTTGGCTGATCAGTGGTGGCGGTGAAGTTGAAAGCAAGGTGATGAGCTGTCTCTGGACACCTTTTGAGTTGACAGAATTTGATAACTGGGCATGGAGTATGAGAAGTAAAAAGGAAGTCAAGGATAAATTCTAGGTTTTTGGCCAAAGCAACAGGTAAAATGGAGTTGCTATTGGAGGAAGAGCAGGCTTGAGTGAGAAAATCCTGAATTTAAATTTTGGACATATTAAGTTTATCATCCTTATTAGACATCCAAATGAAAATGTTAACTAGATAGTTGGATATAGAGACACAGATCTGAGTGGAATGTTACTAGCTGGAAATAAAAATCTGAGAATCATCAGTGAAAGGACAGGATATAAAGTCATAGGACTTGGTGACTTCACCTAGAGAGAGGGAATAAATAGAGATGAGAAGATGTCCTGGGATGACCTTTGGAATACTCCTACATTTAGAAATCTAAAAGAAATCAGGAGATATTAAAAACAAAACAAACAAAAAACTGAACCAGACTAAGGGAGTGGCAATAAAATAGGAAGAAACCGGTGGATTTGATATCATGGACACAGATGAAGGGAGTGATTAGCTCCATCAAAAGAACTTAGCTGGGCAGTTGGATTTGGCAGTTATGGCAGAATCATTGGAGTTAGTTTAGATTTTTGGCATGTTATATTTACATGTGATGCGATTAGATAGAAGTGGATGTATTAGAGTTGTGCAGTTTTTGTCAATTGCTTTAGTAGAGTTAGGTAAGTCCGCACTGAATGTTCTAGGAGTGTTTGAAACAGAAAACTGACCTCATTAATTCAATAAATACTATTGGTGTTCACTATCTGCCATATACTCTCCTGGGAGCTGGGAGGGGGGCAAATAAAACAACAGTCTTAATATAAGGAGCTCATATTCTAACGAGGAGAGACAGGCGATCAACAAACTAAATAAGTAAAATAAATGGTATGTCAGATGGCAATCAGTATTATGGAGAAAAATGAAATGGGAAAGGGGCATGCGTAGTGAATGCCAAGGTGAAGGAAAGGTTTTAATTTATTTACTTTTTTTATTTTCCCAACTTTATTTAGGTATAGTTAGCAAATAAAATTGTAATATATTTAAAGTGTACAATGTGATGTTTTGATACACGTTTACGTTGTGAAAGAATTCCCACAATGAAGTTAATTAACACATCTGTCACCTCATATAGTTACCTTTGGTTTGTTTCGGTTTTTGTTCGGTGAGAATGCTTAAGATCTACTTTCTTAGCAAATTTCAGTTATACAATACAGTGTTATGAACGATTGTCATAGGATGGTCAAGGAAAGCTTCTCTGATAAGGTGAAATTTGAGCAAAGACATGGAAGAGGTGAGGTGTCTGGAGGAAGAATTTTCTGGCTAGAGGGAAGAGCAAATGCTAACAGTCTGAGGACAGAACATGCTGGACTTGTTCTAGAGAAGGTAGGAAGACCAGTGTGACTGGAGTGTCGTGAGGAAGAGGTAGAGTAGTAGTAAGTGAGATCAGAGAGCAAGGGAGGGGCAAAAGCAGGAGATAGGGCAGATCACTTAGGGCCTTTTAGGAAACTGTAAGATGGCAGGTCAGGACAAATAACAACACCCTGCGAATGGTGCTTTTCCACCGAGATGTGAGACAGGACAGATGCCGACAGTGCCCACAAGGCTGGGAGGTTGGGTCTTTTTGTGGAACTCCAAATCCAGTCTGACCCCTCCAGTGGTTGCAAGACTGCAATTTTTCACAGCAACCATGATTTCTAGGCTGCAAAAGAAGGGGATTGGATGAGATCAAGTTAAAGTTCCACAAACCCTGCGATTTTAACCAAGGTTCAGCAGTTTTTCTTAGATAAACCCTCAGATTATTGCAAGCTTTTGATTAATTTCCAGAGTTCTGAAAAAGTTGATTTTGACAGTTTTGCCAGTATTTTCATTGCTTTTATAGAGGAGCAGATTATGGAGGTTCTTACTCTACCATTCGGGAAATCTTCACTTGTTCTATGAGGTACTTACGATGGGGTGTTTAAATTGCCAACTATCTTAGTGGACTTGTGTATTTATCCTTTCACTTCTTCATATATTGACCCCATTATCAATGTGCAATAACTTCCCTTATCTCTGGTAATTTTCCTCGTTCCAGTGTCCGTTTTCTCTGATATTAATATAACGCCCACAGCTTTATTTTGATTTGTATGGTATATATTTTCCCCATACTTTGGTTTTTATTCTATCTGTCTTTATATTTAAAGTGGGTTTCTTGTATATATAGGCATACCTCAGAGATACTACAGGTTTAGTTCCAGGCCACCACAATAAGGCAAATACTGCAGTAAAGTGAGTCACATGATTTTTTTCCAGTACATATAAAATTATGTTTATACTATAGTGTAGTCTGTTACGTGTGCAATAGCATTATGTCTTAAAAAGCAATGTACAAACCTTAATTTAAAATACTTTATTGCTAAAAAATGCTAACCATCATCTGAGCCTTCAATGAGTCGTAATCTTTTTGCAGTCGAACATCACTGATCACAGATCACCATAACAAATACGATGATAATGAAAAAGTTTGAACCATTGCGAGAATTACCAAAATGTGACATGGAGACAAAAAGTGATCAAATGCCGTTGGAAAAATGGGGCTGATAGACTTGCTTGATGCAAGGTTGTCAGAAACCTTCAATTTGTAAAAAATGTAGTATCTCTGAAGCACAGTAAAGTGATACACAATAAAACAAGGTAGGCCTGTAGCATATTTCTGTGTTTTATTATCTACTATGACAAACTGACTTTTACTTATGGTGTTTACATCATTTAAATTTAGTGTAATTATTGAGAGGTTTGGGTTAAAACCTACTGTGTTGCTGTATATTTTCTGTTTGTCCCATTTGCTCTTTATTTCATTTTTCCTCTTTTTGTGCTTTCTCCTGGACAAATTTTTATGATTTTGTTTTCTCTCCACTGTTGAATTGTTAGCTCCTCCTCTCTGTTTTTTTTTTTTAATTTATTTTTTGGTTGTTTTTGAAATACAACATAACATTTTAAACTTATTCTTGTCTACCTTTAAATAATAGTATGTAACTTCAAATATTGTGAAAGAACCTGACAATAGTATATTTCCATTTTTTTTGCCATTTCATTATGACTTTTTAAAAACAAGAAAAAAAGGTATTTTATATTTACCACACATTTAGTATTTTTAGAGCTCCTCCTTTGTCTAGATACAAATTTTTATCTGTCATTTTTCTTTAGCCTGAAGAACTTCCTTTAACATTTCATGTAATACAAATATGCTGGCAATGAATTCTATTGCTTAAAATGAGATACTAGAAAAATTAAGATACTGAAGATGTCTTTATTTTGCCTTCATTTTTTTGAAACATATTTTTGTTAGATAAAGAATTCTAGGTTGACAGATTTTTTTCTTTCAATAGTTTAAAGATGTTCCTCTACTTTCTCCCGCCTTCATAATTGCTGATGAGAAGTATACTGTCATTTTTGTCTGTGTTCCTCTGTATGTGATGAGTCATTTAGCTCTGACTGTTTTAAAGTTTTCTCTTTATCACTGTTTTTCAGTAATTTGATTACTGAAATGTAATCAGTAGTGTGCCTTGGTGTGGCTCTCTTTAGTTTTATTTTCCTTGGCATTTGTTATATTTCTTAGATATGTGAGTTTATAGTTTTACTCAAATTTGGAAAATTTCCGGCCATTGTTACAGCTTATCTCACAGTTCACTGATGTTCACATTTCTCTTTATCTTATCACAGTTCATATTTATCTTTCATTCCTTTTTTCTCTATGTGCCTCAATTTGGGTAAATTCTATTGCTGTGTCTTCAAACTCACTGATATCTTCTGCAGAGTCTAACTTGCTAATAATCACATTCAGTGTATTTTTCATTTCAGATATTTTTTCTCTCTACAAGTTACCTGTGATACTTTTTTCTCTCCTCATCATGCTCCTATTTCTGTCTACTTACTTGCATATACGAAGCATATATGCATATATAAGCGCACACACACATATATACACACACATTAGTTGTTCTGACATATCTCTCTGCTAGTTCTATTCTCTCTGTTAATTCTTGATTTGTTTCTGTTAATTAATATTTTTTCTGTTTGTTGTGGTGGATCATATTTTCCTGCTTCTTTGCATGCTTGGGGAATTTTGTCTGTTTAGATACTGATTTTGTTGTAAGTTTTAAATAGTGCTGAGTTTATTCTGGCTTGCAGTTTAGTTACTTGGAATCAGATTGTTTCAAGGCTTGGTTTCAACTTTGTTAGGTGTGATTCATAGCAACTTTTAATCTAGAGCTAATCTAGCTTCACTACTAAGGTGATACCATTCTGGGAATTCAACCCTATGATCCATGTATTATGAAATCTTTCTCTTCTGATTTGTGGAATCATGAACTGTCCCTAGTTGTGTGTGGAATTTAGTAATTCCACACACAACTAGGGACAGTTCATGATTCCTCCCTCTACTCCATTCTGCTTGTTCTGTGCAAGACGTCAGGTAATTTCCTGTCATGTGTGCATAGATCAGTACTCAATCAAGACCCAAGGGTTCATCTCGGCCTATCTCTAGAGCCCTTTCATTCTCTTTATGCAGCTCCCTATTCTCCAGTGATATGTCCCACAAATTTTCATCCCCTTGGTCTTCCCAGGTTCTTTTTTTTTTTTCTTTTTTTTTTAAATATTTATTTATTTGGCTGTGCCAGGTCTTAGCTGCAGCATGTGGGATCTAGTTCCCTGACCAGGGATCGAACCCAGGCCCCCTGCATTGGGAGTGCAGAGTCCCAGCCACTGGACCACCAGGGAAGCCCCCCAGGTTCTTATTTTTATCTTCTTAGATCAGCATGACTGCAGGCCCTGATTGGGTTCCCGCTCCCTGAAATGTGACCTAGAATCTGCTCCTAGGAAATAAATTGGTGAAATAATAGTGTTACCTTGTTGTCTTTCTGTCAGGGATCACATTCCTGACTGTCTGTTGTCCAATGCCTGAAAACCTTTGTTCCATTTTTTTTTCTTTTTTCCTATTGCTTAAAATAAGAGGATCAGTCTGATTCTTGTTACTCCATCTTGACTGACATTTATTTTGAAAAGATCTCTCTGGCTGCTGTGTTGACAGTAGACTAAAGGGGAGAAAGAGTGCAGCAGGGAGAACAATCAGGAGGCTGTTATGTATAAGTCCAGACTAGATAAGATAATAGCTTGGATCTCAGTGGCAGTAGTGGAGGTTGAGAGGACTGGTCACAAGTTGGATATCCTTTGAAGGTAGAGACAATAGGATTTTCTTACACAGTGAGTGTGAGTTGTGGAAGAGAGGAATCAAGAGTGACTAAAATATTTTGTTAACATTTATTTGCCAATTTATTTCATGATTATTAGTTTACTTGAATTTGCTAGCTCTTTTTAACTGGTCACTTATTTTCTTAGAAAATTGTCCATTTGATTGGGATTTTCAAAGGTTTTAGCATAGAGTTATAAAACATTCTTTACTTCCTCAAATCTCTAACTCTATACCCATTTTTTTTCGTTTCTAAAAACATATAATATTTTTTCTTTTTCTTGTTCTCAACTGGATTTCCAGGGCTGTGACTGTTTTAACTCACATATGTTACACAGTATGTAAAAGTTATTAACTACAATAGAATGAGGAGTCCACAACATGATGTGGGAAACTCCATCAGAGTTATACAGTCAGTAAAATTATGTCCTATGAATGTATAGATTCATTCTAGAAATATTTTTGAGTTGGCTTTATATCCAGACTTTTGGAAGAGAAAGGCAGAAAAACAAAAATCTTAATGTGTATAGCACTTTGTAGTTTATGCAATGAACATTCTAATTATTTTCTTTAATTATCTTAACACCATGAAAAACCATTTTCCTCAGTGTTTTACAAGGTAGAAACTTAGACTCAGAATGGTAAATTCCTTTGTAATATTGTATCTAGTAAATGGCAAAGCCTATGCTTTTTTCTACCAATAACATTCTTCTTCCTATATAAGGGAGTATGTATATGCCGACTTTTGTGTGTGTGTTTGTGTGTGTGTGTGTGCACTCACATGTAGATGTTTGTAGTTAGTTACAGTTTTCTGGTGTTTTTGCCATTAAAATATGGATTGGGACTATGGTTTATAGACTTACAGTAAGGATGAAAATAAAGGTCTCTGATGCTATGTAAAATAATTTTCATGTATTAGACTGTCCTGAAATTTCGACTCTGTTTTTATTTTTATTAATTACCTATTATAAAAAGCTTTTGAATATTAAGTTTCTAATTAAGTATAATGAAACTATTTGTTATCAACTTGGAGTAATTTGAAATAATTATTTAAGCCATTGTACATCTCTGCTTTTTATGTTTATTTCCCCATGGACCTGAATGGGGATATTTGTGAGTGAAATGAAAAGAACACAAATTATTTTGAAGCATGTTGGAGTAAAACATGATTTTGCTGACAGAAAACAGTGAGAAGGGAGAGACGGAAAGACATGTTTGATTTTTATCAGGTCCCTCTGTACATTTATTCTTATAGAGTATTGGAAAATAGTGATCTTGGCACGTGACATGGTAGCATACATCCACAGGTGTGGTAGTGAATCAAAATTAAAAAGACCCTTTTTGAAAAATTACGTTTTAAAATGATACCACTCTTGTATCCTAAGGCACAGTTTGGTTTCCATGTTTGTATTCAGGTTGTTGCAGTTCAGAATTTCCACATATGACTAATTCAATAGCAATTTTAATTTATGAAAAATTGCTATAGGGCTTCCCTGGTGGTGCAGTGGTTGGGGGTCCACCTGCCGATGCAGGCAGGGGACACGGGTTCGTGCCCCAGTCCGGGAGGATCCCACATGCTGCAGAGCGGCTGGGCCCGTGAGCCATGGCCGCTGGGCCTGCGCGTCAGAGCCTGTGCTCCACAACGGGAGAGGCCACGGCAGTGAGAAGCCCGTGTACCGCAAGAAAAATAAAAAAATTAAAAATAAATTTAAAAATTTTAAAAATTGCTATATACCAGACAGATACTACTCCCTATTCAGCCATCTCATAGAGAATTTTTTATGATATCACAAGACATCAAACACTAAAATCATTTTATTGTATTTTAGAAAAGGCATAACATACTTGAATCTGTGAGTCAGAGAATACAGTTTGCAGAGAACAAAGCATTTTACAGAAATTCTCATATATTCTCTTTGCCAATCTAAGACTATTTACAAAAGTAAAACACAAGATTCACATTGTGCCATATACATCTGGCTTATGTTTAGTTAACATGAAGAGAGCAAAGTGACCTAAAATTCTTTGTATTCCACACACGGACATCATTGAGGTCCTCTTAATTGAAAATCTTTGCTTGCCTTGTTTATAACTCTCCAGGACAGTACATAAGACTCACTCACTTATACATTCAGTAGCTAGAAGACAGTATATTATATGATCCTGCAAGGGGAGGTTGGTTTACATTGTGATAAGCATCAGACCACATTAGCTATTCTCACTGATATGATTACTTTACATTAGACAAATAATAGGGAATAGTTGGCCTCACTAGCACCATGCCACAGTTGGAGTGATGATGATGGGTGAAAGTTCTCAGAAACATTTGGTTAGGCAAATTTCTATTATAAACAGATTCCTAGAAATATACACACACGTCACTTTTTTAAAAATTCATATTTACTTAGTTCTGCCTGTTCTTTTTGACAATAACTCTACCAGCTGGCCTGTGGGAGATGTTTGCAAAAAATGTTTGCATTTCCCTTATGTCCCCTCCAAACCTTTGTTTCACCACAATAATGAAAGGAACAAATGTTCACATTTTCCAAAGTTTACCCTTTTCAAGAAAAACACAAAAGCTCATCTGAAATGAGTGGTCACTTGCTGGGAGGTAGCAAAATACAAACAGATGTTTAGCTTTTGTGAATTGACTTTTTTGTTGGTTTGTTTCTGGGCTTGATGCTACTTAGAAGACTGCATTTTGCTTTTAGACATGGATTAAGTCCTAGCATCAGAAGTCTGTCATGAAAGGGATGATTAAACAGCCATGTCCTGGTTTATCCAAAAGGTAGTACGCTTCCTGATGTTTGAGAGTTTAAGAACAAAATTGTGTGTCCTCGCAAGTGGCTATAGAAAGAGCAGCCCTAGACAGGAGGCCTAGACCCTACCCCTTTGCCACCAACTCCTTGTGCGACCTTGGGTAGTCATCTTCCCTCTCTAGATCTTAGTTTCCTGTGTGTATTTGAAGAGATACCATCTAAGATTATGTAAATCTAAAGCCTCCGTTTGTGTCTTAGTACTCATGGGGAAAATACTGACAGTTTAAAATTCATTAGAAGTAAAATCTTAATACATGAATTCATCTTCATTCTTTTTATCAATATGCACAACAGCTTTATTTGTACCCTTTGCAAGAAGTTTTAAAAAGTCCCAGTGAAAGAGATGATGCCCCTGGGAAAAAGAGGCATCTCAAGTGCTATAAGCAGAGGCTCTGGAGCCAGACTGCTGGGGTGAAAATCTCAGTCTCTTCTACTTACCAGCTGTGTGAGCTGGGGGAAGTCCCTTAAATTCTCCAGAAGCTCAAGACATCTCAGTTTCTTCAACTGTAAAGTGGATATAGTGATACTGTCTATCACATGTGGTCGTTGTGAGGATTAGATGAGATAATAATTAGTACAAATACTCAGTTCTTAGAAGAGATAGCTCTAATTTCTGCATAATATTATTTGATATGCCAAGAAATTAGAAATCATATAGAGAATTATGAGGACAAGATATACTTCAAAGTTAAAGTGATAAGTAGTGCAATCATGTTAGGTACACTATCGTCCAACAATAGTATCTTTGTACCATGATCTAATACTTCCGCCATTACTCTCTTACAGTATACATTACAATAAACATTTCTTTTGGACCTACTATGTGCTGTGCCCTAACCCACAATGATGATGTATGCTATCTCTAACAAGAAGGGTTCAAAATATCGGTATTGTTCTGCTCACTCCAAAAGTTTGCTATTGCTCCCAGAGTAGTTCAACATGCAACCCAGTAATATTTATTGAGTTTTTATCTATGACTTAATCTTCATTTGACACCAGGAACTGTAATACTACTGATGAAACCTCAAGTAACAAGTGGGTCAGCAAAGCAAAATAATTGAATTTTATAATTTATATATTTATAATTAACATATATTAAATGAACTGAATATTAATCAGGATGTGCTGTTAGTTTTACTCCAGAGTTAATCAGCTGGTCACAATAAAGATACACGGGTAATACTTTCCCCATATATCAGTAATAGCCAGTTAAAAATATACTTTAAAAATTCCATTTATAATAACACCCTAAACTCTAAAGTTTAATAAGTAACAAATAAGCTTAACAATGAATGTGTGAGGCCTACATGAAGAAAGCTATAAAACTATATTGAATTCATCAAGGAAACTTGAATAAATGGAGCAACATATTATGGTATTGAATTAGAGGTCTCAATATTATAATGCTGTTTATTTCCCTCCAAAGTAATTAGTAAATTTATTGAAGTTCCAAACAAAACCATAACAGCCGTTTCTAAACTTGACAGTTGAATTCAGAAGATCATCTGGAAGAACAAATGTGTGAGAAGTGACAAGAATTATATTTCTCATGTTATTTCTCTCTGTCTCTGTGTCTCTGTCTGTCTCTGTCTGTCTTTCTCTTTCTCTTTCTCCCTCTCTCTCTCTCTCTCTATGTGTGTGTGTGTGTGTGTCTAGATATATAGATATATCTCCTAGTGGTTCTGTTTCTCTGGTGAACCGTGTCTAATACAGGGGCCTAGCCTGTTATCACAACTGTCCTCATGACACAGTCACATTGTTTTCTCTGCTTAAAAAAAAAAGGAGAGAGAGAGAGAGAAACAATAGGTAAGATATGGATGTATTCGCAGCTGGTGCTGAATGGTAGGCAAGGATGCACTTTCTTCAGAGATGGGTGAAAACCTTCTCTTTCCAAGTACCTAGAAAAGAGCTGCATATAAACTTGCTTACTCGTTGCTTTTTGTTTCCAATTACTTTGTAAGAGAGGTAAAAACGAAAATTCATCCCGGCATTTTAATCATCTCTCTGTAACTTATTTAAAACTTATTTTATAGATTTGGTACCTCATTTAATTAACCTTTTTTTTTGACTTGGCACTGAACAGACTATATGGCTCTTTTTATTTATCAAATACATTTTTTATTCCTAAGGTATTACTGCATTAGGGATTAATTAAAGACAACAAAAAACAACAATGATAACAACAATAATAATGGGAGGAAATACAATGTCAGGGTACTTGAAATGAGCACGGGCCCCTTTCCATGCATATCTATCTCATATAGAACCCTGTATATATAACATACCTTACTTAAACATATTATCGCATATATCTCGTAGATGCAACCTACATTTTTTTAATACAACAGGTTTTTATTACTTATCTGTTTTATACATATTACTGTATATAGGTCAATCCCAATCTCCCAATTCATCCCACCACCACCTCCCCTGGCTTTCCCTCTTTGGTGTCCATACGTTGGTTCTCTGCACCTGTCTCTATTTCTGCCTTGCAGACCGGTTCATCTGTACCATTTTTCTAGATTCCACATCTATGCGTTAATATACGATATTTGTTTTTCTCTTTCTGACTTACTTCACTCTGTATGACAGTCTCTAAGTCCATCCATGTCTCTACATATGACCCAACTTTGTTCCTTTTTATGGCTGAGTAATATTCCATTGTATATATGTACCACATCTTTCTCCATTCAATTGTCCATGGGCATTTAGGTTGCTTCCATGACCTGGCTATTGTAAATAGTGCTGCAGTGAACATTGCAGTGCATGTGTCTTTTGGAATTACAGTTTTCTCTGGGTATATGCCCAGTAATGGGATTGACGGGTCACATGATAATTCTGTTTTTAGATTTTTAAGGAACCTCCATACTGTTCTCCATACCGGCTGTATCAATTTACATTCCCACCAACAGTGCAAGAGGGTTCCCTTTTCTTCACACCCTCTCCAGCATTTGTTGTTTGTAGATTTTCTGATGATGCCCATTCTAACTGGTGTGAGGTGATACCTCACTGCAGTTTTGATTTGCATTTCTCTAATAATTAGTGATGTTGAGCAGCTTTTCATGTGTCTCTTGGCCATCTGTATATCTTCTTGGGAGAAATGTCTATATAGGTCTTCTGCCCATTTTTGATTGGGTTGTTTGTTTTTTAATATTGAGCTTCATGAGCTATTTACATATTTTGGAGATTAATCCTTTGTCTGTTGATTCATTTGCAAATATTTTCTCCCATTCTGAGGGTTGTCTTTTGGCCTTGTTTATGTTTCCTTTGCTGTGCAAAAGCTTTTAAGTTTCATTAGGTCCCATTTGTTCATTTTTGTTTTATTTCCGTTACTCTAGGAGGTGGGTCAAAAAAGATATTGCTGTGATTTATGTCAAAGAGTGTTCTTCCAATGTTTTCCTCTAAGAGTTTTATAGTGTCTGGTCATACATTCAGGTCTTTAATCCATTTTGAGTTTATTTTTGTGTATGGTATTAGGAGTGCTCTAATTTCATTCTTTTATATGTAGCTGTCGAGTTTTCCCAGCACCACTTAATGAAGAGACTGTCTTTTCTCCATGGTATATCCTTGCCTCCTTTGTCATAGATTAGGTGACCATAGGTGCCTGGGTTTATCTCTGGGCTTTCTATCCTGTTCCATTGATCTATATTTCTGTTTTGAGTCAGCACCATATTGTCTTGATTACTGTAGTTTGTAGTATACTCTGAAGTCAGGGAGTCTGATTCCTCCAGCTCCATTTTTGTCCCTCAAGATTGCTTTGGCTCTTCTGGATCTTTGTGTCTCCATACAAATTTTAAGATTTTTTTGTTCTAGTTCTGTAAAAACTGCCATTGGTAATTTGGTAGGGGTAGCATTGAATCAGTAGATTGCTTTGGGTAGTAGAGTCATTTTCACAATATTGATTCTTCCAGTCCAAGAACAAGGCATATCTCTCCATCTGTTTGTGTCATCTTTAATTTCTTTCATCAGTGTCTTATAGTTTTCTGAGTACAGGTCTTTTACCTCCTTAGGTAGATTTATTCCTTGGTATTTTATTCTTTTTGTTGCAATGGTGAATGAGATTGTTTCCTTAAATTCTCTTCCTGATCTTTTGTTGTTAGTGTATAGCAGTACAAGAGATTTCTGTGCATTAATTTTATATCCTGCAACTTTACCAAATTCATTGATTAGCTCTAGTAGATTTCTGGTGGCATCTTTAGGATTTTCTATGTATAGTATCATGTCATCTGCACACAGTGACAGTTTTACTACTTCTTTTGCAATTTGTATTCCTTTCATTTCTTTTTCTTCCCTGATTTCCGTGGCTAGGACTTCCAAAACAATGTTGAATAAGAGTGGCAAGAGTGGATATCCTTGTCTTGTTCCTGATCTTAGAGGAAATGTTTCCAGTTTTACACCATTGAGAATGATTTTTGCTGTGGGTTTGTTGTATATGGCCTTTATTATGTTGAGGTAGGTTCCCTCTATGTCCACTTTCTGGAGAGTTTTACCATAAATTGGCGTTGAATTTTGTCAAAAGCTTTTTCTGTATCTATTGAGATGATCATATGATTTTCTCCTTCAATTTGTTTATATGATGTATCACATTGATTTGCATATATTGAAGAATCCTTGCATCCCTGGAATAAATCCCACTTGATCATGCTGTATGATGCTTTTAATGTGTTGTTGGGTTCGGTTTTCTAGTATTTTGTTGAAGATTTTTGCATCTATATTCATCAGTGATACTGGTCTGTAATTTCCTTTGTTTGTAGTATCTTTCTCTGCTTTTAGTGTCAGGGTGATGGTGACCTCATAGAATGAGTTTGGGAGTGTTCCTTCCTCTGCAAATTTTTGGAAGAGTTTGAGACAGATGGGTGTTAGCTCTCCTCTAAATGTTTGATAGAATTCACCTGTGTAGCCATCTGTTCCTGGACTTTTGTTTGTTGGAAGATTTTTAATCGCAGTTTCAGTTCCATTACTTGTGATTGGTCTCTTCATATTTTCTATTTCTTCCTGTTTCAATCTTGGAAGGTTATACCTTTCTAAGAGTTTGTCCATTTCTTCCAGGTTGTCTACTTTATTGGCATAAAGTTGCTTGTAGTAGTCTCTTAGGATGCTTTGTATTTCTGCGGTGTCTGTTGTAACTTCTCCTTTTCATTTCTAATTTTATTGATTTGAGTCCTCTCCCTCTTTTTCTTGATGAGTCTGGCTAATGCTTTATCAATTTTGTTTATCTTCTCAAAGAACCAGCTTTTAGTTTTATTGATCTTTGCTATTGTCTTCTTTGTTTCTATTTCATTTATTTCTGCTCGGATCTTTATGATTTCTTTCCTTCCACTAACTTTGGGTTTTGTTTGTTCTTCTTTCTCTAGTTCCTTTAGGTGTAAGGTTAGATTTTTATTTCAGATTTTTCTTGTTTCTTGAGGTAGGATTGTATTGCTCTAAACTTCCCTCTAAGAACTGCTTTTGCTGCATCCCATAGGTTTTGGATCATCATGTTTTCATTGTCATTTGTCTCCAGGTATTTTCTGATTTCCTCTTTGATTATTTCAGTGGTCTCTTGGTTATTTAGTAACGTATTTTTTAGCCTCCATGTCTTTGTGTTTTTTATGGTTTACTTCCCTGTATTGATTTCTAATCTCATAGCGTTGTGGTCAGAAAAGATGCTTGATATGATTTTAAATTTATTAAATTTACTGAGGCTTGATTTGTGATCCAAGGTATGATCTATCCCAGAGGATGTTCCATGTGCAATTGAGAAGATATTATAATCTGTTGTCTTCGGATGGAATGTCCTATAAATATCAATCACATCTGTCTGGTCTGTTGTGTCATTTAAAGCTTGTGTTTCCTTATTAATTTTCTGTTTGGATGATCTGTCCATTGGTGTTAGTGAGGTGTTAAAGTCCCCCACTATTATTGTGTTACTGTCAATTTCCTCTTTTATAACTGTTAGCATTTGCTTTATGTATTGAGGTGCTCCTGTGTTGGGTGCATATATATTTATAATTGTTATATTTTCTTCTTGGATTGATCCCTTGATCATTATGTAGTGTCCTTCTTTTTCTCTTGTAACATTCTTTATTTTAAAGTCTATTTTATCTGATATGAGTGTTGCTACTCCAGCTTTCTTTTGATTTCCATTTGCATGGAATATCTTTTTCCATCCCCTCACTTTCAGTCTGTATGTGTCCCTAGGTCTGAAGTGGGGTCTTGTAGACAGCATATATATGGGTCTTGTTTTTGTTTCCATTCAGTGAGCCTGTGTCTTTTGATTGGAGCATTTAATCCGTTCACATTTAAGGTAATTATTGGTATGTATGTTCGTGTTATCATTTTCTTAATTGTTTTGGGTTTATTTTTGTAGGTCCTTTTCTTCTCTTGTGTTTTCCACTTAGAGAAGTTCCTTTAGCATTTGTTTTAGAGCTGATTTGGTGCTGTTGAATTCTCTTAGCTTTTGGTTGTCTGCAAACCTTTTTATTTCCCCGTCGAATCTGAATTAGATCCTTGCTGGGTAGAGTAATCTTGGTTGTAGGTTCTTCCCTTTCATCATTTTAAATATATGGTGCCACTCCCTTCTGGCTTGTAGAGTTTCTGCTGAGAAATCAGCTGTTAACCTTATGCGAGTTCCCTTGTATGTTATTTGTCGTTTTTCCCATGTTGCTTTTAATAATTTTTCTTTGTCTTTAATTTTGGTCAGTTTGATTAATGTGTGTCTTGGCATGTTTCTCTTTGGATTTATCCTGCCTAGGACTCTCTGCGCTTCCTGGACTTGGGTGGCTATTTCCTTTCCCATGTTAGGGAAGTTTTTGACTATAATCTCTTCAAATATTTTCTCGGGTCCTTTTTCTCTCTCTACTCCTTCTGGGACCCCTATAATGCAAATGTTGGTGCATTTAATGTTGTCCCAGAAGTCTCTTAGGCTGTCTTCATCTCTTTTCGTTCTTTTTTCTTTATTCTGTTCTGCAGCAGTGAATTCCACCATTCTGTCTTCCAGGTCACTTATCCGTTCTCCTGCCTCAGTTATTCTACTGTTGATTCCTTCTGGTGTATTTTTTATTTCAGTTATTGTATTGCTCATCTCTGTTTGTTTGTTCTTTTATTCTTCTAGGTGTTTGTTCTTTAATTCTTCTAGGTCTTTGTTAAACATTTCTTGCATCTTCTTGATCCTTGCCTTCATTCTTTTTCTGAGGTCCTGGATCACCTTCACTATCATTATTCTGAGTTCTTTTTCTGGAAGGTTGCCCATCTCCACTGCATTTAGTAGTTTTTCTTGGCTTTTATCTCTTCCTTCATCTCTTACCTAGCCCTCTGCCTTTTCATCTTGTCTGTCTTTCTGTGAATGTGGTTTTTGTTGCACAGGCTGCAGGATTGTAGTTCTTCTTGCTTCTGCTGTCTGCCCTCTGGTGGATGAGGCTATCTAAGAAGCTTCAGCTACGTGGCTCTTACCTTGTCTTCCTCTTGTGCCTCAGCTCTGAGATTCCAGGCAGTATTCAGAGTAAATCCTCTTATCCCGGATGTCTCCTAGTAGGCAGCAGAGTCACCAGGCATGTCAGTACTGCCATTTCTTTCACTGCACAGCAGTGAACCACTATAAGCTCACTTTTCACGAAATCTGTAATAGGCTGTATGCTTTGTTGTGTACTGTACCTGTAGATTTACTATCAGGCCTCTCAGGGGAGAGTTCTCTTCAGGTTTGGCATAAACTGATAGTGCAAGTGTAAATCTCAGTCCAAACATTCAAGTGTGCAAGAAAAATTACCTGTATTATTTCTCTTAAATCAGTTTAATGCTGACATTGAGGCCACACATTTCTGGGTTGCTATGAAATTCCATCTTAATTATTATTGCTCTCCCCTTTTTAGAATAATAGGAGAATCTGTGCAACTTTAGAATTTTCCCAGAAAAATAATAATTATAACCACCACTACCACAACAATTCACATATATATAACTAGTGATTTGTGCCAGGAAATGTTGCATGTGGTTTTTATATATTAGTTTGATTGATTTTATCTCAGGTATGTTAGACTATGTTATGGGCTGTGTTGTGTCCCCTACCCATCCCCCCAAATTCCTATGTTGAAGCCCTAACCTCTGGTACCTCAGAATATGACTGTATTTGGAGGTAGCGCCTCTAAAGTGTTAATTAAGATAAAATGAGCTGACAAATCTGGGCCCTACTCCAACATGACTGGTGCCCTTATAAGAAGAGGCGATAAGGACACAGACACACACAGAGGGAAGACTGTGTGAAGACTGAGAGAGAAGATGGTCATCAAAACACCAAGGAGAGAGGCCTCAGAAGAAACCAACCCTACTAGCACCTTGATCTGGACTTCTAGTCTCCAGAACTGTGAGAAATCACTTTCTGTAACTTAAGCCTCCCAGTCTGTGGTACTCTGTTACAGCAGCCCCAGCAAACAGGCTTCAAAGCCTATGCGCCTTCCACTTAGTACTCTTAACCCTATTCTCACCCCTCCTTTTTTCTAATAAAAACCCTTATAATTTATTTTAATAATAATGACAAAGATTCAAAGAGATTTTTTGCATTATTTTAAAAAATAAAGTATTTTGGAGTAATTTTAGACTTACAGAAAGTAATACAAAAAACAGAACAGTTTCCTTATACCATGCACTCCTAATGTTAATATCTTACATTATTATGGTGCATTTGTAAAAACTAAGACACAAGCATTACTACTCACTAAACTTCCAGAAGTCATTTTTATTTCACCAGTTTTTTCCACTAATATCCTTTTTTTCTGTTCCAGGATTCAATCAAGGATAGCACATTTCATTTAGTCCATCATATCTCCTTAGGCGTCTTTTGGCTGTGACAGTTTCTCAATCTTTCCTTATTTTTCCTGATATTGACTTTTTTTAAAAAGGACTGGTCAACTATTTTTAGAATGTCCTTCTGTTGGAATTTCTCTGATGTTTTTCTTATGGTTAGACAGAAGTTAGGGGTTTTTAGAAGAATACCACAAAGTTAAAATGCCCTTTCCATCACATCATATCAGGGCGTACATGATATCAACATGACTCATCACTGGTGATGTTTTCCTTGATCATTTTCCTAAGATAGTTCCAATGGACTGAATGTTTCTGCTCCACAAAATTTATATGTTGAAATCCTAATTCCCAATTTGATGGTATTATGAGGTGTGGCCTTTGGAAGGTGATTAGGTCATAAGTGTGGAGCCTTCCTGAATAGGATTACTGCCCTTACACAAGGGATCCCAGAAAGCTCTTTTGCCTTCTTTCCTTCACATGAGGACACAAAAAGAAGTTGGCAGTCTGAAACCCAGAAGAGGGCCCTCACCAGAACCCGACCATACTTGCACTCTGATCTTGGACTTCTAACCTCCAGAACTGTGAGAAATAGATTTCTGTCATTTGTAAGTCAACTCTGTTATGATGGTACTTTGTTATAGCAGGCAAAACTGAATAAGGCAGTAGTCTTTGCCAGGTTTCTCCATTATAAAGTTACCATTTTCCCCTTTCTATACTCTGTTCTTTGAGAGGGAGTCACTGAATTCAGCTCATACTCAATAGAGGTTGGGGATTAAAATCCACCTCCAGGAGGGAATAGCATCTGCATTTATCATTTGGGCCAACTTTCCGTTGAACACCTCTCTGCTCTCATATTTTCCCTAGAGTCTATCACCCTCTTGCTTCTTTTACTGGCCTGACTTCTGTGGACCATACTTCAGGTCGTTTCCTCATCAAAAGCCACCTACATCATCATTATCTTAACATGTTTCTCTATGTTATGTGAAAGCTAAATAATATGACACTAATGGTGATTTACTTTGTTAGCCTGATCACACCACACTTGAATTTCAGAAGACTTAGGATACCATTTTACAAACAAAATGAGCGGCTCTAATAATAGACCTTTCAATCACAATGACAGGAAAACGAGCTGGCTCCAGGTAGCAAAACATTTATTTTCTCTATCATTTAGGAATCTTTGAAAATTTGAGAATTACCTTACATCTTCTCTAGTAAGATGTTGTTACATGAGGTAGTTTGTTTACTAAAAGAAAACAAAATCATCATTTGTATCAGTCACTTTACATTTATGATTTTTGTCATCTTTTCCTAAAAGAATAGGCTTATTCCTTTATTCTGCTTTGTGAAACTTACTGTTAGCTTAGATGAATGTGAAAACCTTCAACAGGGGCTTCCCTGGTGGCGCAGTGGTTGAGAGTCCGCCTGCCGATGCAGGGGACACGGGTTCGTGCCCTGGTCCGGGAAGATCCCACATGCCGCAGAGCGGCTGGGCCTGTGAGCCATGGCCGCTGAGCCTGCGTGTCCGGAGCCTGTGCTCCACAACGGGAGAGGCCACAACAGTGAGAGGCCCGCGTACAGCAAAAAAAAAAAAACCTTCAACAGGATGCAGTATACAAGTTATGTCATACTTTTAATGATTTCGCTCTGAGTAGCCCTTGATTGAAAGTTTAATCTGTAGATACAGGTGATGTGCAGTTCATTGTATGTTCTGCTCAGCAAATTTTAAAAGATACCTTAAGGTATTGCTGATTGACAAATGAGGTGTTATTTCTTTGAAGGAGAAAGCAGTATTAGACTGTTGTTAATGTCAGAACAGTGATGGACTATTGTAATTGCATATATAAAGAGATACCTGATAACAAGAAATAGCTGAGAGAAGATGGGGTTGAACCATTTACAAGTATATATAAAGCTATCTGGATGGTTCAGGCATGTTTTTAAAGATGAGTCCCCTCTTTCTGTGATTTTTGGGAACAAAAAGTTTGCAAGGTTATGACTTAACCTTTCCAATCTGTCAGTACTGTATCACAGAGAGATTTGAAAGGCTCAAAGCAATATTTCACTCTCAGTTGAAAATCACATAAAGGGCACATTCCCCTGCTTCTGTTTCTTATGTGGTCAGTGCAGCAGTAGAATGTGGCACACTGTTTTTTTTTGTTTCGTTTTGTTTTGTTTTTGCGGTACGTGGGCCTCTCACTGTTGTGGCCTCTTCTGTTGCGGAGCACAGGCTCCGCACGCGCAGTCTCAGTGGCCATGGCTCACGGGCCCAGCCGCTCCGCGGCACGTGGGATCTTCCCGGACCAGGGCACGAACCCGTGTCCCCTGCATCGGCAGGCAGACTCTCAACCACTGTGCCACCAGGGAAGCCCTGACACACTGTTTTTATGGTACATTTTCAAGTTGTTTGTTGATGAAAAACAAGTTAGAATTTGGAAGTTAGAACTATAAAAGTGTCCAGGTGTTCCTGTAAAGGAACTCATGAACTGATAGGATATAAATGATATTCTTTTACAATCATAGTAAAACTATTCTATGGTCTTCTTAAATCAGTTTAAAGAGGGCATTTTTAAATTTTCAACACCTAAAGCCTATCTTCTACCCTCAATGCCCTATTTTTGTCTCTATATATTTGTTTCATTCATTGATCCATTGATTCATTCAACAAATATATATTGAGCACCAATGATACTCCAGGTACTATGCCAGATCTTGGAGATTCAGCAGTGAATGTGATAGATACAGCCCCGTTCCTAATGGAGATGTGACTAGCATTAATTAAACAATCAAAAGAATGAGTATAAAATGACAACAAAGGCAAGTGGCATGATAGCAAGTGACATGGGGTTAGGAGAGCTTATAACAGGATAATTTGACCTAGGGTCTTAGTAAGCAGTCTCAGAAACAATTCACTCTCGATGCTTAAGGGCCCTCAAAGCAAATGTCACTTTATAAGAAGATTGTTTTTCATCATCAGAACTTTCTTTGAATTAGTTGAAAATTGCATTCCTTTTACATAAAACTGGTTTGTACACATAAATTATAATATAGAAGTTTGAATTCAGGTGTTAATTCCATGTTTGAAATAAAGATGTACGATTACTTTAAAAATCATTTTATTGAAGTATACATACAGAAAAATGCACATATAATCATATATCTCAAAGAACTGTCAAAAAGTAAATGCATCCATTTAACCAGCATTCAGGTCAAGAAGTAGAACATTACCAGTTCCCCAGAAGCCCCTCTCATGCCACCTCTGGCTATGTGTTTTCAAAACAGATTGATGGGTACTTGTGCCTGGGAAACTCAGCCCACATATGTCTGATCACTCTAAGTGTACCTTGGCAATGCAATCCCTGCTTGCCTGATCATTCCTGATAAGAGTGAGGATGACACTAAATTGGTTCCATAAGAGGCAGGCCTGATGGACATCTATCTGGGGTAACCTAAAGCACAAAAGCCGAGTGGTGGATGTGGCGGCCCTCAGACCAACCAATGGCCATTTCTCCTGAGTAAACAAGGAAAGACTCTGTTTCCTTGAGAAACCATGCACTATCAGACTGGCTTTATCACCTACTTTCTTGGCTGTAAGTGTGCATCAAACTCTACCTGGAGTGGGAACTATTTGTAATCCTTAACTCCTCTGTCTAAGGAGCCTCCTCTCTTTTCTTCATGGGACTTTGGGAAGTTGGAGGCAACATCTGAGTGCGGACAATCTTTATCCACTCCCTATGATTCTGTTCTCTGTCTGAAGTCCTATTCATTATAAGGAAAAAAGTATGTTCCTAGCTCCACCAATCCAACTGGAAAATTATTTTTAAGCGGTCTAAAACACCTAGACAGCTATGTCAGGGAAGAATTCTTAGGATATAAACCTTAGCTGAGATCTGAAGGATCAGCAAGAGTTAGGGAGACAAAAAGGAAGGAAGGAGCATTCCATGCAGAAGGAATAGTCAAAGCAAAAGCCTTATGGCAGGAGGAAGCAGCGTGCATAAACAGAGATTAGGGGGAAAAATGATATGAGATAAAACTGGAAAGCGAGGTCAAGCCTGGGCTTTGTAGGGCCTTGCAGGCCATGTTATGATTTTTCCCGTTTATGTGAAATGTAATGGAAGCCTTCTCTAATTGGAGAAAGAACATTTGTGTAAAATGAACAACTTTGTATTTTGAAAAGATCAATCTAGCTGAAGTGTGGAGAACAGAATGTTGGGGCTTGAGTGTAGAAACACCAATCATAGCTAACAAGTATTGAGAACTTACTGAGTAATTTACATATATTAACTCATTTAACCCTCCTCTCCCCCAATAAGAATAGAGTCTATTCTAATTTTCATTCCACAGATATGATCACACGCTGGTAATAAGTAGCAAAGCCAGCATTTGAACCCAGGTGGACTGGCTTCAGAATTCATTCATCTAAATGCTAGACAGGACTGTCTTTTGTTAGTTTAGAGGCTTATTTCATAAGAGATGATGGTTATCTGGATTTAAAAGTTGATGGTGGAGACAGAAAGAAGTGGACCAATTTGAAAGACTATGGGAAGATAAAAATGACAGAATACTATGACAGGTTGAGTAGGGGGAAGTTAAAAGTGCTAAAGATGATTCCTTATGTTTCGAATATGTAACTGGATCTGTGGTAGTATCATTCACCAAAACAGGCAATACCAGACAAGAGCCAGCTTTGGAGGAGAGAATTATTTTGTTCTGGAATGTATGGAGTTTGAGAGATTTATGAAACAATAAACAGGAAAGTGATGTCATATGAACAGTGTTCTTTACTCTCATCTGGGCCTAGCACTCAGAGACTGGATATATTAGTGTGTGAACATTCAGCATAAAAATAATGATTACCTCGGTCTGAGACTTCAAGAACTGCAATATTGAGGGTTCAGGTAGAAGAGGATGAACCTGAAGAAGAGGTAGAGAAGTAACCAGTGAAGTAAGAACAGGAGAGGTGAGAAAAGGAGAACAGGAGCGCCTCATAAGTCCCAGAAGTCGGGGTCTAAGTGTTACAAATATTAGTAAGTGATTTTTTTAAATATGACTTTAAAAGATCTTGATCTTCTATGGTAACTGTTTAGTGAGGTGATGGAGCTGCAAGCTTGGCAGGAAAAGCTTAGGAGTAAATAAGAATTGAGGAAATGGAGCCAGGGATAACCTGCAGCCTTAAGAGAAGTTTGTCTATGAAGGGAAGAAGAGATATTGGGAGGTACTGAAGGATGATGGGAAATTGGTTTTATAGTTGTTGTTTTAATGAGAGATACTTGGTTAGGCTTGACAGCCTAACAAGAGGGAGAATTTGAATAGACATTGCTTCCTTTTTCTGTTTTACCCCCACCTGAGTCCCATTTCTTTCCCTAGTGAACCAGAGTCACTGAGAAAATGGAATAGTTTGTACCTCCCACTCCCCCACTCCTGTGTTGCCCCTCCCCTCCTCCCCACTGGTAGCCACTCGTTTGTTCTCTATATTTGTGAGTCTGCTTCTTTTTTGTTATATTCCCTAGCTTGTTGTATTTTTTAGATTCCACATTTAAGTGATATCATACAGTATTTATCCTTCTCTGACTTATTTCACTTAGCATAATGCCCTCCAAGTCCATCCTTGTTGCTGCAAATGACAAATTTTTGTTCTTTTTTATGGCTGAGTGGTATTTCATCATGTATATGTATACCACATCTTCTTTATCCATTCATCTGTTGATGGATGCTTAGGTTGCTTCCATATCTTGGCAATTGTAAATAATGCTGCTATGAACATTTGGGTGCATGTATCTTTTCCAATTTGTGAGGGGTTTTTTTTTGGATATATACCCAGGAGCAGAATTGCTGGGTCATATGGTAGTTCTATTTTTAGATCTTTGAGAAACCCACATACTGTTTTCCACAGAGGCTGCACCAATTTACATTCCTACCAACAAGTGTACAAGGGTTCCCTTTTCTCCACATCCTTACCAGCACTTGTTATTTGTGTTCTTTTTGATGATAGCCTTTCTGACAAGTGTGAGGTGATATCGTATTGTGGTTTTGATTTGCATTTCCCTGAAGATTAGTGATGTTGAACATCTTTTCACATGCCTGTCAGCCATCCGCATTTCCTCTTTGGAAAAATGTCTCTTCAGTTCTTCTGCCCATTTTTTAATTTGTTTGTTTGTTTGTTTGTTTTGATGTTGAGTTATATGAACTATTTATATATGTTGGATATTACTCCCTTATCGGTCGTATCATTTGTAAATATTTTCTCCCATTCCATAGATTGTCTTTTCGTTTTGTCGATGGTTTTCTTTGCTGTGAAAAAGCTTTTAATTAGGTCTGATTTGGTTTTTTTTTCCTTTATTTCCTTAACTTTAGGAGATGGATCCAAAGGAGTATTGCTGCTATTTATGTCAAAGAGTGTTCTGCCTATGTTTTCTTCTAGGAGTTTTATAGTATCTAGTCTTATATTTACGTCTTTAATCCATTTTGAATTTATTTTTGTATATGGTGTTAAAGAGTTTTCTAATCTCATTCTTTTACATGTAGCTGTCCGGATTTCCCAGCACCACTTATTGAAGAGACTATCTTTTCTCCATTGTATAGTCTTGCCTCCTCTGTCATAGATTAATTGACCATAAGTGTGTGAGTTTATTTCTGGTCTCTCTATCCTGTTCCATTGATCTATGTGTCTGTTTTTGTCTGGTACCATACTGTTTTGATGACTGTAGCTTTGTAGTATAGTCTGAAGTTAGGTATCCTGATCCATCCAGCTCTGTTATTTCTCAAGACAGAACAGTTCTTTTTTTTTTTAATTAATTAATGTATTTATTTTTGGCTGCGTTGGGTCTTTGGTGCTGCGCAAGGACTTTCTCTAGTTGCAGCGAGCGGAGGCTACTCTTAATTGTGGTGCACAGTCTTCTCATTGTGGTGGTTTCTCTGGTTGTAGAGCTTGGGCTCTGGGTGCCCAGCTTCGGTAGTTGTGGCACATGGGCTCGGTAGTTGTGGCTTGCGGGCTCTAGAGCACAGGCTCAGTAGTTGTGGCGCATGGGCTTAGTTGCTCCATGGCATGTGGGATCTTCCCGGACCAGGGATCGAACCCGTGTCCCCTGCATTGGCAGGCAGATTCTTAACCACTGTGCCACCAGGGAAGTCCAAGACAGAAGAGTTCTTGTGGGCATTTTATGCCTCAGAGGGTACAAGAAGAATATATCTAGATTTAGCCCATCCCTGCTTTGCTGCAGTACATACATATCCAACTTGTTTCATGCACTTAAGTGGCCACCTTAAGAGAGCATAAGGGGATACCTGCTTGTCAATTCCAGTCACCCTCAGATGCTGAAAGGAGGTTCTTCTGATGGGCGTTGGCATGCCCTACTTTAATGCATCTCTCAAATTCCCATAGCAATTTCCATAGGGCTATGCCCCACAGGGACATCCCTTTGATGGGAAACTTTTCTGTTTCCTTCTGCCTGACCATATGGCCAGGTAACTAACTGCCAATGAGTAGGTAACAACCAAAATATCATGACATGCAGCATGCAATTCAGTCCACCGAGCTGATCTGTTTTTACCTTCCGTGGTCACAGTAGTATCCTTCCGAATAGAATGTTGTCCATTCACCTTAGACCTGCTGATCATAAACCAAGCAGCTCTTTGTTGGCTACTTGAGAGCTTTTTATAGGGCAGTGTCCAAGTTACAACAAAATCCAGCAGCTCCTCGTGGATTTCCAAACTTAGTGCTAGGGGAAAGAAGCCTCCCTACTAGTGGGTATCCCCTCCTTGTGTTCTTGCAGTAGCATGATCCTATGTAAACCATTTCCATTTTATTATGGAATTTCTGGGCATTGATGTCTCCATTAAAGCTTTTCTCCAACATCACCCAAGACATCACAGGTATTTCAGATTTTAAAACTATTTTTTTCTTTAGTCACAGGGACAGTTTCTGTTCAAACAGCAGTTCTCCTCCAAACTTTGGCCTTAATCCAATCATCCTTACATTCCTAACTGTAGCCTCCATTCAGAATTCATCAACACGTTTTGGTTTTACAATTCTAGGTAGAGGAAATGTTCCCCAGCCAGACATAACATTTATTCCTATAAAACATTTAGGCAAAAGAGACACAACTTTTTTACATAAAGCCTGTTTAAACGTTCAACTTTAGTAATCCTATCAACCCTCTCAATTTAATGGTAGCCCACATGAGGGCTTTACCAATAGGTTTTGCTACCACAGCGCATGGGGGTCCTGTGTAAAGGATTCCAGGAAAGTTCTCTTTTCCACCTCCTGACCACTTTTACCTACTCTTGTGTATTAAGCTTTGGGTCTGCAGTGGAAGGTCGCAGCAAGGGACACTGGCTATTTTTTCAATATTTATCTTGATTAATTGGCCTGACTATTGCCCTAAGCAATTGCAGGTCGGGTTTCTCATAGTAATTATTGCCTTCCAGCTTTTAAAATTTCTCGATATTGGAGTAAATAGAGCAGACTTGTTTGGGACCCTTTAATGTTGGGGGAACCAGCAGGAAGTCCCTTTGGTCCACCCAACCTTTGATAGTGCTCCATTAAGAAACTTCGTCTGTTTTATTGTCCCATTTCTTAATAACTGTCTAAAGAATTCCACCCTGCTGGGATAAGTCCCTTGACTCTCCCTTCTTTTTCCTCTTTGTTTCAAGCCTATCAGTATTGTCTTTATTCACTCCAGTTCCTAATAACCATTTAAAAATGTCCACCTTACTGTGACTAGTCTCTCTGCCTCTCCACATTCTCTTGTTAGTTAGTCTAATTATTAGCATCTGTAAGACCCATGAGAGGAAGCTGAGAGCAGATTTAATAAGTCTTTACAGACTGTTGCTCAATTTTGTAGAGTAAGATTACATAAGGTACCGTGAAAAGGGTCCCCTTAACCACAGTGTTTACCATGACCTGTGTAACAGGCTTATTCAGTAGGTGAATATCCCTATCCCACATGGTTTGAATATGAAGCATATTAGCTCTTTCATCTAGGGTGTTCCACTTGACATTTTTAGGGAGAGTTGGACAGTCCCTCTTCCCAGGGGAAACAGACCTTACAGTAGCTTTTATCCAGTCCACTGGGCTGGCTGTTCCCTCAGGAATAACCTGCTGTGTGTATGGATCACGTACAGCATTTGTGATTGTACCATAGTGAGCTGTGGGTCCTGTATTAACCCAGACTTGCTCTGTCACTCTGCAACATTCAAAACCAAAAATACTGTTCCTAAATCAGTCCCTCTCACAATCCATTTCAATGGATTCCTCAGGGAGCTCATGGTACCTACCTACAAAATTAGACAACACCTTCACGCTATACTGTCAGGTTTCGGGGTTTCTTCATTTTGCCCTCCGCACAATGTGGACTATCTTCTGGATGACCAGAGAACTTAAAAGTAGTCTTTTTTTTTCTTTTGTCACAGCATAATGTTTCCTTTTGGGGGTAAATTTGAGGGTAGTGGCTAAAGCTCAGACTGACTGAAATCTGAGCACTCTCTGTAACAACAAAAAGACATACAATCTAATTTAAAAATCACAAAGGATTTAAATAGACGTTTCTCAAAGAAGATATACAAATTGACAATAAGCACATGAAAATATGCTCAACATCATTGGTAGTTAGGGAAATGCAAAACCAAACCACAATGAAATAGCACTTCATACCTAAGATGGCTATATTAAAAACGTATTAATAAGTGTTAGCAAGAATGTGGAAAAATTGGAAATCTTGTACATCATTGCTGGTGTGAATGGAAAATGGAAAATGGTTGATTACTCTAAAAACTAAACATAGGATCGCCATATATGACTCAACAATTCCACTCCCAGGTATATACCCAAAGGAGTTGAAAGCAGGGTCTCAAACAGATCTTTGTATTCTGATGTTCATTGCAGCATTATTCATAATAGCCAAAAGATGGAAAGAACGAAGTGTCCATCAACAGACAAATAGAAAAATAAAATGTGTTTTATATATATATAGTGAAATATTATTCAGCCATTAAAAAGAAAGATATTTTGATACATACTACAACATGGATGAATGTTGAAAGCATTAGGCTAAGTAAAACAAATCAGCCACAATAGGACAGCTATTATATGATTCTACTTACATAGGCAGAACACTCTATGACATAAATCACAGAAAGATCCTTTTTGACCCACCTCCTAGAGTAATGGAAATAAAAACAAAAATGAACAAATGGGACCTAATGAAACTTCAAAGCTTTTGCACATCAAAGGAAACCATAAAGAAGAAAAAAAGACAACCCTCAGAATGGGAGAAAATATTTGCAAATGAAGCAACAGACAAAGGATTAATCTCCAAAATATACAAGCAGCTCATGCAGCTCAATATCAAAAAACAAACAACCCAATCAAAAAATGGGCAGAAGACCTAAATAGACATTTCTCCAAAGAAGATATACAGATTGCCAATAAACACATGGAAGGATGCTCAACATCACTAATCATTAGAGAAATGCAAATCAAAACTACAGTGAGGTATCACCTCACACCAGTCAGAATGGCCATCATCAAAAAATCTAGAAACAATAAATGCTGGAGAGCGTGTGGAGAAAAGGGAACCCTCTTGCACTGTTGGTGGGAATGTAAATTGATACAGCTACTATGGAGAACAGTATGGAGATTCCTTAAAAAACTAAAAACAGAACTACCATATTACCCAGCAATTCCACTACTGGACATATACCCTGAGAAAACCATAATTCAAAAAGAGTCATGTACCACAATGTTCATTGCAACACTATTTACAATAGCCAGGACATGGAAGCAACCTAAGTGTCCATTGACAGATGAATGGATAAAGAAGATGTGGCACATATACACAATGGAATATTCCTCAGCCATAAAAAGAAATGAAATTGAGTTATTTGTAGTGAGGTGGGTGGACCTAGAGTCTGTCATACAGAGTGAAGTAAGTCAGAAAGAGAAAAACAAATACCGTATGCTAACACATATATATGGAATCTAAAAAAAATGGTTCTGAAGAACCTAGGGGCAGGACAGGAATAAAGATGCAGACGTAGAGAATGGACTTGAGGACATGGGGAGGGGGAAGGGTAAGCTGGGACAAAGTGAGGGAGTGGCATAGACATATATACACTACCACATGTAAAATAGATAGCTAGTGGGAAGCAGCTGCATAGCACAGGGAGATCAGCTCGGTGCTTTGTGACGACCTAGAGGGGTGGGATAGGGATGGTGGGAGGGAGGCGCAAGAGGGAGGAGATACGGGGATATATGTATGCATATAGCTGATTCACTTTGTTGTACAGCAGAAACTAACACAACATTGTAAAGCAATTATACTCCAATAAAGATGAATAAAAAAGAATCTTAAAAAGATTAAAAAAAAGATACCTATAATAAGAAAACTCGTAGAGACCAAGTAGATTAGAGGTTACCAGTGGTTGGAGGTAAGAGAAGATGGGGAGTTACTGCTTAATGGTTTCAGAGTTTCTGTTTGAGATGATGAAAAAGTTTTAGAAATAAATAGTGGCGATGTTTGCAAAACTCTGTGAATGCAATTAATGCCACTGAAATGTACACTTAAAAGTGGTTAAAGGGAATGTAAATTGGTGTAGCCACTATGGAAAATCTAACAAAGAAATTTCAAAAAAAGAACCTTTCAAACCAATATCCCTCATAAATATAGATATAAAATGTCTAATCTCTGTGGACAAATAGATAACAATATATAAAAAGGTTAATGAATCATGAATAAGTAGGGTTTAACTACAAGAATTCAAGGTTGGTTTAACATTTTAAAACTAATCACTATAATTCATCATATTCAGAGAATAAAACAGAAACCACATTATCATTTTATTAAGTACAAAGTTACGAGTTATACAGGCATAACTCATTTTATTGAACTTCAATTTATTGTGATTTGTAGATATTACATTTTTCCAAATTGAAGGTTTGTGGTAACCCTGTGTAAAGCAAGTCTGTCGTCACCATTTTTCCAACAGTATTTGTACATTTCATGTTTCTGTGTCACATTTTGGAAATTCTCACAATATTTCAAACTTTTTCATTATTATTATACATGTTATGGTGATCTGTGATCAGTGATCTTTAATATTACTATTACTCACTGAAGGCTCAGGTGATGGTTAACGTTTTTTAGAAATAAGGTATTTTTAAATTTTTGTGTGTACATTTTCTTAGACATAATGTTATTGTATACTTAATAGACTAAGTATAGTGCAAACATTACTTTTATATGTACAGGGAAATCAAAAAATTCATGTGACTAGCTTTATTGCAATATTCACTTTATAGTGAATCTGGAACTGAACCCGCAATCTCTCTGAGGTATTAAACAAAATTCAAAATCATTCATGGTAAAGTCTCTCACCAAAATAGGTTTAGTAGGTACCTTCTTCAAACTGATGAAGGACATCTATGAATAACTTACAGAAAATATCGTATTTATTGGTGAAAAATAATCTCTCTAATGAGATTATTCTGGCAAGATAAAGAACCTCTGCTATATGGGCTTATTTCACAGAAGGTCAAGAAAACACTGTTCACTTTTGTTAAAAGCAGATTGAGTACTCCAAGGCCAGTTGTGAATTGCCGGTCCTTTCCTCGTTATCATACATAAGCTTCTTTTGCATATTAATGTAAACATGCATATATATGTCACACCGACACACACATACACACACACATATAATGAATAATCAGAGGGCAATATTTTGAAGTTTTCAATGTTTAGCTTTAAAATATACTTAACCTTATAAGCATATTATAAGGGAAGGCATAAACCACATTAAATTTTCCATATTTATTGGAGTTTTACAAAAAGCAAAATAGAGCAGTCTAAGTAAGTAAAAGCTTTATTTGGTGACCTTTGCTTTCTCTATCTCTATGAATTTTAATGTTTTTAAAATGTTTCCAGGTAACTAAAATTTTCTTATCAATTAAGTAAATATAATGTTAGATTTAAGTTTAAAGTCATTTGATGAACTTGGAAATTATATTTAAGTTGACACAATAGAGCAACACAAACATTATTTGTTCTTTTTTGAATTTTATTTTGTTTTTTTATACAGCAGATTCTTATTAGTTATCCCTTTTATACATATTAGTGTATATATGTCAAACCCAGTCTCCCAATTCATCACACCACCACCCACAAACATTATTGATGTTAAAAATATTTCTAAGAGATGACATTTACAAATTCACATCAACAGTGAAAATAGAAATTGTCTGAGGTTCATAAAAATTAATCATTGATTTAGAGAGACAGTCATTAGAATTCAATATATTGTGTAAACACTGTCCACTTCTCTGTCATAAAAAGCAGTGTAGAAATATTTAGAAAGTTCAAATTAACTTCGGCTTTCCATGAAAAAGACAAACCCAAGTCTTATAAAAAACTAAATATTAGCTTGTAAGTAGATGCTCTTGGTGCCCTTGCGTATCACCTTGGCCTATCCCAGAGGTCACCACAGGGAGTTCTTGTACATGCAGGTAGCTTTTTGTATCTGTCTGCTTGAGGGCATTTTGTAACCCTAAAGCATGCTAGGCCTATCTGTGAGTTAGCCAGATTTTCTGAGAAGTTACTACTTCATAACACACTTAACCAGTGAAAGGAGTTGGTAAAGTAAATACTGCAGTTTCCTTCGCTCTCAGTGGGTCAGTGGGATTGAGTCCCAGTTCCCCACTCTTTCACAGTGCTTCCTGAGATCAGCTTCCAAATTAACTTCTTGCAGGCCAATTCTTTGTTTCAGAATTTGCTTCTGGGGGACCCAAGCTAACACAGCTTATATTATCTTCCACAATGTAACAAAATCATAGAGAATACAGTGTTTATAAACCAAAAATTTCAGACCAATCTGATATGTCCAAGGATTCACCTTGATTAGGAATATTATGTGAACTAAGATCCAGATATAATTCTGTATTACCAAGTACTAAAAGTGAGTCACAGAAATTTTCATTAGTACAATTTTATGACAGTAATTGTTAGCTTGTTACCAATTTGCATTTTCTTTCTATCTGCTCATAAATCTGTCTTTTGAGTTCTACATCAGACAAATGACAGATTTACATGCTCAATCAATCCCCAGGAGTGCCCCCCAAGGAGACATTCATAGATACATAGCCCTACAAACACAAGGAGATCATTGGAAATGGTCAGTTACTTCCCCTCTGTGAGGAGGAGTTAGAACTGCTCATTTTTAGAGTTGTAGACACACGTAAATCTAAAATAACTATAGGTACAAATATATACATGTGATAAAGTTCTTCAGGCAAAACCAGACCAAAAAAAAGAAGACGAAGAACCTTTACAAATAAACAGAACCCTGAGAGACTGGATAATTGCTCATTCTAATCCATTAAAAAAAAAAAGAGAGGTTTTCACCACTCTTCAGACATAAGACATAAAGAGAAGTAGATGACACTAATTTCTTTTCCATTCACCCTGAGACTTCGTAGCCACCAACTACAGCATTTCTTAAACAAAAGAAACACTTCCAGATGTCTGCAAGTCCACTACTTCACCTCACCTTACAACATTTCATGGACTTTCAGATGCAAACAGTGGTACCACAGCTGGGACACTATGCTCAAGCCTTCAGTCTTTAAACTGAAAGAAAGACAGCCACAGAGGTCTTCCAGACTCTTAATCTGTAGACCATCTCTGGCACCTAAAACAGGTCTTTCAGACTCCTGGGAAGACAATCACCAGGTTCCATCAGTTTCTAACTGGCAGACAGTTATAACATACAAAAGCAGAGTCCAATTTTTAAAATATTAAGATGCTTAAAACAGACTTTGTCGTGTGAGATCTGAAAATCAGCCCAATTTGTCTGTTTTCAGCTCAAACTCACTAGCTGGGACTTCCCAGGTGGCACAGTGGTTGAGAATCTGCCTGCTAATGCAGGGGACACGGGTTCGAACCCTGGTCTGGGAGGATCCCACATGCCGCGGAGCAACTAAGCCCGTGAGCCACAACTACTGAGCCTGCGCGTCTGGAGCCTGTGCTCCGCAACAAGAGAGGCCACAACAGTGAGAGGCCCGCGCACCGCGATGAAGAGTGGCCCCCGCTTGCCACAACTAGAGAAAGCCCTCGCACAGAAACGAAGACCCAACACAACAAAAATAAATAAATTAATGTCAGATGCAGGCTTGTGACATCCTCTGTCACATAGGGGAGGACGTAAGTCAGAAAAAAAAAAAAGCTCACTAGCTGGCCTTGTTAGCTCTGGCAGAGAGTGTTCAGGAAGGCTTATAGGATCCTAGAGGTGCTCCTATTGCAACCTTCATTGACTGAAGTTTGCTGTCTGCTCCAGTGGTTCCTCAGGTGATGATCACATCTATGTAACACTACTGTAAACTGTGAAAGTATATAACTCATTTGTTAAAAACATAATTCTCATACAAATATATAGTGAGCATGTGTCAAAACTCTATTCAATTCATTGTTGAGGGAACCAGAGAAATAACAGAGCTAGCTGCAAAAGGATTCAAGAAACTTGAACTTATAGAATTATTGGGGACAGACATGTTGAAATGCATTTGCTGGGTTAGATACAAAACTGGTTACTATCCTATCAAGGAATAAAATCATAACCTTTGGTATTATGTTCTCCATCAGAAAGAAAAAAAACGTCATTTCACTATTTCTGTATTCTACAGTTCAAGGTACTATAGAACATCTGGGCCTTGATGATCAGATAAAGGTACATTTCCTGAGAGTCAGTGACTTTCAATGGGCTCAATAGGAAATGCTCTAACATTGTATTAAAAGGTAATGTAATTATATTTTTGTTTGTAAGTTTTGGATTTTTTTTTCCTGCAAGCTCAGAACAAGTGGTTTCTGTTGAGTGGTATGGGGAAGATATTGACATCTCTCAGATGCAGTGTAACACAACATCCCAAGTCTAAAACATTGAATCGTGAAGTGTTGAAATGTTTACTACTAATATTTGAAAGGATTTGCAGATACACCTCTAATTACATCACACTCACCTGCATTCTAATACGCATTCTTGCGTGAAAGAGAGTACTTGAATCAGAATGTCTGGGAGGAAAAATCTGCATTGATCGTTTTTAACAGCTCTGCAAATGTTTCTAATTGTGCAGCCAGGATTAAGAACGCCTGCTCTAGAATGAAACACTACCCATTCTGGTATAAGGTTGCCCGTGACTCCAATCAACTCTAAAGAAAAACTGACTATACAAAAGTCCCACCCAATACACACTGTTCCTAGGTAGCTTATCTATTGCCTCATTTTTAAATATGAATTTGCAGTTGAAATTAGCCAGAGGAAACCCTTCAGACAGCAACTAATGAACGGGAGGAAAATGATCCTACACAAATGGAAAATTTCAAACAGATGAATTTTAAAGCAATTGAATTAGACACAAGTATACTAGGCAATATTTTAAGGAAAAAAACACTACAGGAGTCTGAACCTCCTGTGTCCCACCATAAACAATTTTTTCTTCATGTATAGTTAACAAATGTATGACTCTTGTTCCTAAGGTGAATATGGCCCAGGGAAAACACACCACCATGCTGTTGCTCACTTTAAGAACACGACCACCAGAATCATGTAGGTCCTTAATATGTGTGGCAGTCGGGCTCTATTTTTTCTCAGTCCATTCACTCTATCACTCTTGCCTCAAGTCCCCAGTTCCTCTTCCCTCAGCCTCACTCTCATCTAAAGACCTTGCTGCCTTTTTCACTGAGAAAATTGAAAGAACCAGAAATGAGTTTCCTCAGATACCTATCACCACATCCCACTTAAGCTACTGCTTCGTCTCTCTCCTCCCCTTTAAGTAAAACTCTTTGGAGTTGTCAACATTTCCTCTCCACTTCTACTCCTCCCATTCTTCTTTGAACTTGCTCTACTCAGTCATTTGTTACCATCACTCCACTGAAACAGTGCTTGTCAAAATCACTAGTGGGCACGACATTGCCAGATTAAATGGTCCATTCTCAGTTTTCATTTTATTTGACCCATAATCAGCATTTGACACAATTACCCCTTTCTTCTCCATTTACCCTCACTTCCTTGGTGGTCTCACGCCTACAGTTTTATATATCATCTAAAAGTTTCCAGTTTTTCTAAACCATGGCAATGACTCCTAAATTTATATCTCTAGTCTGATCTCTCTCCTGAATTCCAAGCACTCATTTCTAATAAGTCACTTGACTTTTCTACTAGGATTTCTTCTTTTTTAACAATAACAAAACCTCAAGTTTAATATTTCTAATAAAGTGAACAAAATTGGGATGATGACCATATATATCCTGTTTATGATTTATTTTATGATTTATGACTGTTGATTATTTTCAGTGCTTTTTTCAGTATCAGAAATGTTTCTGTTTAGATGAATAAGTATATGGTTACCCAAAAGAACATTGTTCTATTTTAAAGCTACTAAATTGATTTCCTACTCTTAAGGTAATTTAGTTCACCATAACGTTCCTTTTTTCTTCCTTTCACAAAGAAAAACAATTTTTAATTGGTTTAATGACATTTAAGGCAATTTTTTACAATCCTGTTATATTTTAATGATTTTAATTATTTTCTGAGTTCTATTAAATACAAGGTTGTATTTGACTTTTTGCTAGTTTGTTATTTCTTTGAACTTTGCAAGGATTTATACAGTCTTCCTATGCTGTAAAAATAGTAACTAATAAATTGTTGTTCAACTGAGTTTGAGACATTGGTCTTAAAAGAGCTTATGTGGAAAAATTATATTTAAGGTTCTTGACACTACCTGTTACTGAGTGTACAGTTATATTAGAGTTAGTGGTCCTTTTCCCTGCTTTATTGAAATATAACTGACATATAACATTGTACAAGTGTAACATGTACAATGTGATGATTATATATATATAGTGAAATAATTACCACAATAAGGTTAGTTAACATATCTGTAACTTCACATAATTACCAGTTTTTGTTCTAGTGTTGGTGGTGGTGAGAACATTTAAGATCCACTTGCTTAGCAACTTTTAAGTATACAGTTGAGCATTGCTAACTATAGTGACCATGTGTACTTTTTAGATCCCCAGAAGTTATTCATTTTACATCTGGAAGTTTATAAACTTTAACTAAAATCTCCTCATATCTCTCATCCTGCAGCCACTGACAATCACCAGTCTCCTCTCTGTTTCTATAAGTTTGGTTTGTTTACACTCCACATATAAATAATATCATACAGTATTTGTCTTTCTCTGCCTGGCTTCTTTCACATAGGATAATGCCCTCAAGGTTAATCTGTGTTGTCACAAATGGCAAAATTTTATTCTTTTTATGGGTAAGTAATATTCCATTATATAAATATTTATTTCACACTTTCTTTATTCATTCAGCCATTGATGGACACTTAAGCTGTTTCCATATCTTGCCTATTTTGAATAATGCTGTGATGAACATGGGAATGAAGAAATCTCTTTGAGATACTCCTTTCATTTCCTTTCTATATATATCCAGAAGTGGGATTGCTGGATCATATGGTAGTTCTACCTTAAAAAAAATTTGTTTTGAGGAATCTATATGCTATTTTCCATAATGGCTGTACCTATTTACACTCCCATCAACAATGCACAAGGGTTCCCGTTTATCCACATCCTCACCAGCACTTGTCTTTTTGACATGGCCATCCTAACAGGTATAAGTATAAGGTGATATCTCATTGTGGTTTTGATTTACATTTCCCTGATGACTAGTGCTGTTGAGCACCTTTTCATGTACGTTTTGGCCACTTGTCTGTCTTCTATGGGAAAATGTCTATTAAGATCTTTTGCTCACCTTTCAATTGTATTATTTTTTAAAATAATGAGTTGTAGGAGTTATTTTAGATATTAACCCCTTATCAAATGTATGGATTGCAAATATTTTCACCTATTCCATAGGTTGCCATTTCATTTTGTTGATGGTTTCCTTTGCTGTGCAAAAGCTTTTTAATTTCAAGTAGTCCCACCTGTTTATATTGCTTTTGTTGCTTGTGCTTTTGGTGTCACATCCAAGAAATCATCACCAAAACCAATGTCAAAGAGATTTTTCCTTGTCTTCTTCTACAAGTTTTATGGGTTCACAGCTTATGTTTAAATTCTGAATCCATTACAAGTTAATTTTTGTAAGTGGTGTAAGATAGGGATCCAATTTCATTATTTTATATATGAATATCCAGTTTTCCCAGTACCATTTATTGAAGAGACTATCCTTTACCCACTAAATATTCTTGGCTCCATTGTAAAATTTTAGTTCACTATGTATATATGGGTTTATCTGTGCTCTCAATTCTGTTCATTGGTCTATATGTCTGCTTTTATGCCAGGACTGTATTTTTTGATTGCTATAGCTTTAATGTATAGCTTGAAATCAGGAAGTGTGATGCATGCAGCTTTGTGCTTTCTCAGGATTTCTTTGGCTATTTGGGGTCTTTTGTGGTTCCATACAAATTTTAGGATAGTTTTTTTTATTTCTGTGAACAATACTATCATAATTTTGATGGAGATTGCATTGGATCTCTCTTATTAACTCTTCTAATCAGTGAACATAGTATATCTTTTCATTTTTTGTGTGCCTTCTTCAGTTTCTTTCATCAATGTCTCACTGTTTCAGTGTATAGATCTTTTACCTCCTTGTATAAATTTGATCGTATGTAGAGGGGATGGAAAAAGATATTCCATGCAAATGGAAATCAAAAGAAAGCTGGAGTAGCAATTCTCATATCAGAAAAAATAGACTTTAAAATAAAGACTATTACAAGAGACAAAGAAAGACACTACATAATGATCAAGGGATCAATCTAAGAAGAAGATATAACAATTGTAAATATTTATTCACCCAACATAGGAGCTCCTTGATACATAAGGCAAATGCTAACAGCCATAAAAGGAGAAATCGACAGTAACACAATCATAGTAGGGAACTTTAACACCCCAGTTTCACCCATGGATGATTCATCCAAAATGAAAATAAATAAGGAAACACAAGCTTTAAATGATACATTAAGCAAAACGGACTTAATTGATATTTATAGGACATTCCATCCAAAAAGAGCAGAATACACTTTCTTCTTAAGTGCTTATGGAACATTCTCCAGGATAGATCATATCATGGGTCACAAATCAAGCTTTGGTAAATTTAAGAAAATTGAAATCGTATCAAGTATCTTTTCCAACCACAAGGCAATAACAATAGATATCAATTACAGGAAAAAGTCTGTAAAAAATACAACACATGGAGGCTGAACAATACACTACTAAATAACCAAGAGATCACTGAAGAAATCAAAGAGGAAATCAAAAAATACCTTGAAACATATGACAATGAAAACACAATGACCCAAAACCTATGGGATGCAGCAAAAGCAGTTCTAAGAGGGAAGTTTATAGCAATACAATCCTACCTTAAGAAACAAGAAACATCTCAAATAAACAACCTAACCTTACACCTAAAGCAATTAGAGAAAGAAGAACAAAAAAACCCCAAAGTTAGCAGAAGGAAAGAAATAATAAAGATCAGACCAGAGATAAATGAAAAAGAAATGAAGGAAATGAAAGCAAAGATCAGTAAAACTAAAAGCTGGTTCTTTGAGAAGATAAACAAAATTGATAAACCATTATCAAGACACATCAAGAAAAAAACGGAGAAGACTCAAATCAACAGAATTAGAAATGAAAAAGGAGAAGTAACAACTGACACTGCAGAAATACAAAGGATCATGAGCGATTACTCCAAGCAACTCTATGCCAATAAAATGGACAACGTGAAAGAAATGAACAAATTCTGAGAAAAGCACACCTTCCGAGACTGAACCAAGAACAAATAGAAAATATAAAAAGACCAATCACAAGCACTGAAATTGAGACTGTGATTAAAAATCTTCCAAGAAACAAAAGCCCAGGACCAGATGCCTTCCCAGGCAAATTCTATCAAACATTTAGAGAAGAGCTAACACCTATCCCTCTCAAACTCTTCCAAAATATAGCAGAGGGAAGAACACTCCCAAACTCATTCTACGAGGCCACCATTACCCTGATACCAAAACCAGACAAAGATGTCATGAAAAAAGAAAACTACAGGCCAATATCACTGCTAAACATAGATGCAAAAATCCTGAACAAAATACTAGCAGACAGAATCCAACAGTACATTAAAACGATCATACACTATGATCAAGTGGGGTTTATCTGAGGAATGCAAGGATTCTTCAATATACACAAATCAATCAATGTGATACACCATAGTAACAAATTGAAGGAGAAAAACCATATGATCATCTCAGTAGATGCAGAAAAAGCTTTTGGCAAATTTCAACACCCATTTATTATAAAAACCCTCCAGAAAGTACGCATAGAGGGAGCTTACCTCAACCTAATAAAGGCAGTATATGACAAACCCACAGCCAACATTGTTTTCAATGGTGAAAAACTGAAACCATTGCCTCTAAGATCAGGAACAAGACAAGGTTGTTCACTCTCACCACTATTATTCAACACACTTTTAGAAGTTTTAGCCACAGCAATCAGAGAAGAAAAAGAAATAAAAGGAACCCAAATCGGAAAAGAAGAAGTAAAGCTGTCGCTGTTTGCAGATGACATGATACTATACATAGAGAATCCTAAAGATGCTACCAGAAAACTAATAGAGCAAATCAATGAATTTGGTAAAGTAGCAGGATACAAAATAAATGCACAGAAATCTCTTGCATTCCTATACAGTAATGATGAAAAATCTGAAAGAGAAATTAAGGAAACACTCCCATTTACCATTGCAACAAAAAGAATAAAACACCTAAGAATAAACCTACCTAAGGAGACAAAAGACCTGTATGCAGAGAACTATAAGACACTGATGAAAGAAATTAAAGATGATACCAACAGATAGAGAGATAGACCATGTTCTTGGATTGGAAGAATCAACATTGTGAAATTGACTACACTACCCAAAGCAATCTACAGATTCCAAGCAATCCCAATCAAACTACCAATGGCATTTTTCACAGAACTAGAACAAAAGATTGCACAGTTTGTATGGAAACACAAAAGACCCCGAGTAGCCAGAGAAATCTTGAGAAAGGAAAACGGAGCTGGAGGAATCAGGCTTCCTGACTTCAGACTATACTACAAAGCTACTGTAATCAAGACAGTATGGTACTGGCACAAAAACAGAAATATAGATCAATGGAACAGGATCAAAAGCCCAGAGATAAACACACCCACCTATGGTCACCTTATTTTTGATAAAGGAGGCAAGAATATACAATGGAGAAAAGACAGCCTCTTCAATAAGTGGTGCTGGGAAAACTGGACAGCTACCTGTAAAAGAATGAAATTATAACACTCCCTAATACCATACACAAAAATAAACTCGAAATGGATTAAAGACCTAAATGTAAGACGAGACACTATAATACTCTTAGAAGAAAACATAGGCAGAACACTCTATGACATAAATCACAGGAAGATCCTTTTTGACCCACCTCTTAGAGAAAAGGAAATAAAGACAAAAATAAACAAATGGGACCTAATGAAATTTAAAAGCTTTTGCACAGCAAAGGAAACCATAAACAAGATGAAAAGACAACCCTCAGAATGGGAGAAAATATTTGCAAATGAAGCAACTGACAAAGGATTAATCTCCAGAATTTACAAGCAACTCATGCAGCTTAGTATCAGAAGAACAAACAACCCCATCCAAAAATGGGCAGAAGACCTAAATAGACATTTCTCCAAAGAAGATATACAGATTGCCAACAAACACATGAAAGGGTGCTCAATATCACTAATCATTAGAGAAACGCAAATCAAAACTACAGTGAGGTATCACCTCACACCAGTCAGAATGGCCATCATCAAAAAATCTGCAAACAATAAATGCTGGAGGTGGTGTGGAGAAAAGGAAACCCTCTTGCACTGTTGGTGGGAATGTAAATTGATACAGCCACTATGGAGAACATTATGGAGGTTCCTTAAAAAACTAAAAATAGAACTACCATATGACCCAGCAATCCCACTACTGGGCATATACCCTGAGAAAACCATAATTTAAAAAGAGACATGTACCACAATGTTCATTGCAGCTCTTTTTACAATAGCCAGGACATGGAAGCAACCTAAGTGTCCATCGACAGTTGAATGGATAAAGAAGATGTGGCACACATATATATAATGGAATATTACTTAGCCATAAAAGAAACAAAATTGAGTTATTTGTAGTGAGGTGGATGCACCTAGAATCTGTCATACATAGTGAAGTAAGTCAGAAAGAGAAAAACAAATACCATATGCTAACACATATATATGGAATCTAAAAAGAAAAAAAAAATGGTTCTGAAGAATCTAGGAGCAGGACAGGAATAAAGGCACAGACGTAGAAAATGGACTTGAGGACACGGGGAGGGGGAAGGGTAAGCTGGAATGAAGTGAGAGAGTGGCATGGACTATATACACTACCAAACGTAAAATAGATAGCTAGTGGGAAGCAACCACATAGTACAGGGAGATCAGCTCAGTGCTTTGTGACCACCTAGAGGGGTGGGATAGGGAGGATGAGAGGGAGACGCAAGAGGGAAGGGATATGTGGATATATGTATATGTATAGCTGATTCACTTTGTTATACAGCAGAAACTAACACACCATTGTAAAGCAATTTTACTCCAATAAAGATGTTAAAATGAAATGTGTTCCTAAGTATTTTACTATTTTTAGTGCTATTCTAAATCGGATGGTTTTCTTTATTTCTTTTTCACATAGTTCATTATTAGTGTATAGAAACACAATCCAGTTTGTATTTTGATTTTCTATCCTGAATATTTACTGAATTTGTTTATTACATTCAACAGGTTTTTTGGTGGAGTCTTTAGGGTTTTCTTGTATAAGAATTATATCACCTGCAAACAGACAATTTTACTTCTTCCTGTATGATTTAGATGTCTTTTATTTCCTTTTCTTAACTTATTTGCTGTCACTAAGACTTCCAGTAATATTTCAGTAGGAGTGGTGAGAGTGGACAACCCTGTCTTGTTCCTGATCTTAAAGGAAAAGCTTTCAAACTTTCATCATTGAGTATGATGTTAGCCACAGGCTTGTCATATATTGCCTTTATTACATTGAGGTATGTTCCTGAACAAGCCATAGGATTATCCTTACTAATCTGATCAGAATCTCTATTTCTTCATGACTCAGTCTTTGTAGGTTGTGTTTCTATGAATCTATCCAGTTATTCTAGGTAATTTGATTTGTTGGTGTATAATTGTCTATAGTAGTCTCTTATATTTTGTATTTCTGTGGTATCACTTATAATGTCTCCTCTTTCATGTTTGACTTTATTTTAGTCTTCTCTCTTTTTTTCCTTAATCTAGATAAAGGTTTGTCAGTTTTTTTTTTATCTTTTCTAAAAACCAGCTCTTAGTTTTGTTGATCTTTTCTATTGTTTTTCTGGTGTTATTTCATGTATTTCTACTCTGATCTTTTCTATTTCCTTCCTTCTGCTAATTTCAGGCTTAGTTTTTTCTTTTTCTAGTTCCCTGAGTTATAAAGTGAGATTATTTATTTGAGATCTTTCTTTTACTTAATGTAGGCATTTATTCCTATGAATTTCCCTCGTAGAATGCTTTTGTTGTATCTCGTAAGATTTGGTATGTTGTGTTTCCATTTTCATTTGTTTCAAGATGTTTTTTTATTTTGCTCTTGATTTCTTCTTTGACCTATTGGTTGTTCAGGAATATGTTGTTTAGTTTCCACAAATTTGTGAATTTTCACATTTTCCTCTTATTATTGATTTCTTGTTTCATACCATTGTGGTTGGAAAGGAGACATATGATTTCAATGTTCTTAAATTTGCTAAGATTTATTTTGTGACCTAATATGTGATCTATCCTGGAGAATGGATCTCCACTTCTTTGGGGTCACTTACTGAACATTATTTTGTTCCTTTAGTGGTATCATGTTTCCCTGATTCTTCATGATCCCTATAGCCTTATGTAGGTGTCTGCACATTGGAAGAACCAATCACCTCTTCCAGACTTAATGGACTGACTTTGGTAAGGAAAGAACTTCTGCAAGTGGGAGCATGCTGGAGCCTGCTGTGATCTCAAGTCTAGTGGTGTAGTGTGCCACATGAAGGGACATGGCGAGTCGCTGGGCCCAGGGGGGTGTGGTGTCTCATTGGCTTAGGCACTAGGGGCCCTACATCGACAAGTCGTGATCCTTGGTGAGAACTGTGGAGAGTCTGCAGTGGCTACAAGGGCTGATGGGGTCCTCAGCAGTGCCCCCAGGTCCAGCAGCTTGGAATCAGGGCAGATGGTGGTGGTGGCTCCAGTTCGTGGTGTGCACATGCTTTTCTGCAGAGGCTGCCTGCAGGTGCTTGCATAGTGGCAGGGGACAGTTGCAGGCACTCATGTAGCGGCATGGGCTGGGGCCAGCAGTAGGGGCAAGGGGCAGCTACAGCTGACTGAGTAGTGTGTGGGGTTTACTTGAATTTCTAATAGACATTTTAAATTTACCTGAAATTTTGATTTCCTGTGTGTAACCTACTTGATCTTAAGGTTCGCCCATCTCTATTGAGGGCAACTCTATCCTCCCAGTTGTTTAGACCAAGAACCTTAGAATATGTTAAAAGGAGAAAAATTTCCACTATAGACTTAGGTTCATTAGTTGGGGGCCTGAGAATTTAACTGAAATTGACAGATTAACAGGAGGGAAAAAACAAAGTTTATTCATAGGCACACAGTTGAAGTAGCTAGCTTAATAGACCTAATTTAATAGGGGGATATGGAGCAGGGAGAAAAGGCTTCTATGGGGAGATCAAATGACTTAAGGAAAGACAAATGGGCTTTTAGAGGAACAAATGGGAGGTAAGATAGTTTGTGATACTATTTGTTTATGCAGGTGTGAGTGGTCTTATATTTTTATGCCGGTGTGAGTGGTCTTCTCTTCTTTTCCCTGGCAGAAAAAATTATCCTAAGAGAGGGATTTACGTCAATTTTATTCCTGAGAGTTATGCTACTCCAAAAAGTGATGCAGTCTCACTCCCAGAAATTTCTGCCTTTAGTCAGATAATCTCTGGCAAGTTCCAGATAAACTCTGGAAAGTTTTCTTTCTGTATGTGTTGAATCTCAAATGTCTGCAGTTAAAATAATCTACTAACTCTGGGTGTCCAAGTGGTCCCCCACAAGAGTAACTCTTTTTTTCTTTCACATTCCATATCTAATCTGTCAGCAAACCATGCTTGGTTTATCTTCAGAATGTATGCAGAATCTGACAGAGACTCACTAGGACAACTCTGGTCCACAAAAACATCATCTTTCTTCCTAACAGTTCTGCCTTATTCTGCCCTTGCCCTGCCCTCCTCCCACAAGTCTATGTTCCATCCATAAATCAGAATAGTTATTTTAAAACATTAGTCAGATCATGTCCCTCATGATCTTCCAGTGGTTTCCCATCTTACTCAGAGTAAAATCCAAGCACCCTATAATGGCCTACTTGGCGCTACATGATCTTACCACAGACTTTACCTGACCTCATGTCTCCACCATACTTCTTCTATATTACTTAATTTAATCATACTGGTTTCCTTGTGTGGTCTAGTCACTTGCTCTTTCCTGTGTGTTAAATGCTCTTCTGCCAGATGGAATGCTTCTTTCACTTACTTTCTTCAGGTTTCTGATAGACTGTGAAACATAGTTTTCACTCAAGAGAAAGAGAAAATGATCCATAATATATACACCTTCTAAAATGAATAAGAAACAAACAAACAAACCTGGAAATAGCCAGATAGGGGAGTAAAGATATGAACAGGAAATATAGATTTTTAAAAGTATAAAAATTATTGTAACAATATGTTCCACCTTTCTTGTAAAGGTCCATTAATGGGAGACAATTTAAAAATTTAAATAATCATCCGTAAAATTAAATACTTTGCATCCACTTAATCAAATAACATAGATCTCTTTATACTTGAATGTTCATGGGAGAACAATATGTGAAATATGAATTTATCTTAATAAGCCTTAAGTGCACATCTGTTTTGTTCATCATATTATGTTGCTCTGGGCTTTTCTCTGTGATTGTGTGAGGTAGCAGGGCTCTTTTGATGGATGCAGTTTGGAACTAGATTGGGTTTTGTGCCCTTTGTGATCAGTCGTTGGGCCTACCATTTTGCTAGGAAGAGGGTTTATCAATTTTTATGTGTTTGAAATTTATATCCCACATACTTTGTAAAGAACTTGGGGAAACTTATAATCAAATATTTAAAGCAACTCAATTTTTTTTAAAAAGCAGAGAAAGAAGATCAGAATTATATAGAGGTAAGGGATACAGAGTTGCACTTACTTTTATACTTGATCATTCATTTTATATCTAGGCTTCCTGAAAGCAAAGGCAGAGAGGAAATAAATTTTTAAAGTAGAAACAAAATTTCCTGGAAAGCCTGTCTACCCAGTGGAATTGAGAGCCTCAATTGTAATAATGGAAGGAAAAATGCTTTACACAATATGAAGTGCGATATGAATATAAAGAATTGATTTGACTGAGTCTGAAAACTCTTAACTCATCTTTTTATTGGGAAAGTACTAAATGAGCCTTCCTTTGGCCATGAATTACCCTTTATGAACCTAATATAGTAGAGGAAATCTTTCTGTAGTCTCTTGGGATCATTCTTTTAGTTACTCACCAGACTGCCTTTGCAGAAGTGCTCTTTCAATCAGTAACTGTATATACAATTATATCAGGGACTAAGTTGCCCATTAAATTAAAAAAAAAATCTTGAGAAAGACATCAGTGATTTGTATAGCCAGTTAAATGAATCTAATTTATGGATGAAGTTTGCCGAGTTTAAAATTTGGTGATTATCCTCAAATCGTTGTTCTTGACACTTAAGACTCTTACACCATATAGTTAGTATCCTGGTGCTGGTGGCTTCATTTGTGTTTGGTATGCTTAGATATGTTGTAATCACTTGAGACTATCAATTATCAAATTCAGTCTTTAGAAGAGGCAAGCCAGTTAGATCTTGACTTGATTATTAGTCATTTTCTTTCAACATGAGCCTCCCAAGAAGTGTTCTACAGTTTGGGAAGAATGATATTAAATGATGATTGAAGCAGTTAAGAGCTTTTCTTTAAACTGTGTACAAACTCATTTGAAGAGTTTGCCTGAATAGCATAGTTTCTGGAAAAGACTGGATGTTTAGACTCCCTTCTCTCTCATTAACAAGCTGTGCAGGACCTTGAGCAAGGATAGTAATAATTCTGTGACTAAGTTTACTCCTATGTAAGACTGAGACAATAATGATCCTACCTTAAAAGGTTGTTGTGAAGATTAAATGAGGCAATACCTATAATGGGCTTAGGATGGTGCCTGGCTTCTAGTATTCAATAAATATCAATATTAGCTAACAGTAATAGCAGCATCACGTAAGTCAGAACACCACAGGCCATGCTCCAGGAGCCTTCTCTCTCTCAGGCCAGGTGGCTAAGAAATGCCCTTTTATCAGCTTTGTGTCAGAACAGTTTCTCCAAAGGAAGGCCACCAAAGAAACTGGTACCTGGAGTTGCTTTGCAGAATCCTACTGCAGAAAGAAAGAGTGAGAATAGTCAGCGAGTTTTCTTAAAGACAGCCATAGAGGAGATAAAAATCATTCAGTCCACAAGGCACACACAGGACTTAAAATGGGAGACAAAGGCGTGGATGTTAAAAGCCAGGCAGAGGTAGAGGGGAATAGGGGAAAATATGAAAATGGTGGGGTTACCCTCACTATTACTTTAGATGTGTTCAGCCCTCCTCTACTGTCACTTGGTACTCCCAGGGCCTGGATGGGCAGGTTGGCTTAAAAGTATGGGACAGATCTATTTCTTCTGATGGATGTTTTCCACACTTCTGTTTAATGGAAAAGCGGCCAATGGCCAGAGACTGAAAATGCCAGAAAAAGAAGGATAACTGATAGCATAAGTTTATAGAAGAGGCAGGAATGAAGATATTCCAGAGTCAGATGGAGAAATGAGTCTTAGAATAGTAGCAGAACTGCTCTTGCTTCGAGATAATCAGCAAGAATAATAAAGATGAGTGAACATATAGGGAGATTGTGAATTAAAGTGAGAAGACGACGGAGCTTACCCTGGAAAGCTTCCATCTAAATCAGCGGTCCCCAACCTTTTTGGCACCAGGGACCGGTTTCGTGGAAGACAATTTTTCCATGGACTGGGGAGCAGGGGGATGGTTCAGGAGGTAGAGTGAGAGCTATGCGGGGGCATGGTTCAGGCGGTAATGCGAGCGATGGGGAGTGGCAGATGAAGCTTTGCTTGCTCGCCCACGCTTACCTCCTGCTGAGCGGCCCGGTTCCTAACAGGCCACGGACTGGTACCGGTCCGCAGCCCGGGGGTTGGGGACCCCTGATCTAAATAAAGTCAGCTCCTTCTAGTGGTCTGGCAGGTGACTGGAGAGGTTTGGAGCAACAACTCTGGGGAATGTGACACGAAGTCAACGTGAGATAAGAAAAAAGGATGAGGGATTGCTGAACATGAGGAAAGACCTAGTTGAAATTAAATCACAAGTCTAGTGTGGATGCAGTCAAGCTTCCAATGGAATTCATGATTTTCTCTAACTCGTATTTTGCAGTGGTTTGCATTTATTTGCAGTTTTTCATATGGCTCGTACACAAATAAAAGTTGAGTAAATGACTGTAGGAGTTTAAACCCCCAAGGAGAGGATAAAGAAAAACTGAGAGTAAAAACTGAGAGTCCATAGGTAAAAAAGTTTAAGAATAAAAGTTAAGAGAGGAATTAAAATTCTTAATGACTTTTTTTTGGCTTTCACTGATTATTTTGTATTGCACTACTTTGGAAACTTAATTAGAATACTTAAAAAGAAGAACTGCAAAAGGAATTAGCTTCCCAGATAGTTTATGTGCTGAGGTGTAACTTTCTCTTTAAAAAGGCAAGTGATTGAGATAGGCCATCTGGTTAAACTTACTTTTTTAATCAATTAAAGTAAGAGTTAGTAATTAGAATAATTGAGCCAGCCTTAACAACAAATAGAGAATGATATATGGGAACTGTGAACAGAATTTGGATAGTACAATCAGTTAAACTCCAATAGATACTTTGGAAATATATCAAACAAGTTTTAGTGAACTCCTTCAACATTACATGTAAGACAAGAGTCTTTCCAAAAGGTTTTATTGATTCTGTGCTCAGTTCTATTCTAATGGCTGCAGGTAATACAAAGGTATTGTAATACTTAGACCCCGTGTTATGAGTTCACAGTACATCTGGGAAGACAAAACCAATGTGCATGAACTAGATCGTGACTAGCTGATATGTGACCTGTAATTAACAATAAATGCAGTAGATATTAAAGAATGTCTTAGATGTTCACAATATTTATTTATATATGTAAAATATTTCATTTCTTCTTCACAACAATCCTTAGAGGTAGCAATGCAGTTGTTATTGCTGAGAAGTAAACTATCTCACATCTTAATGGCATAAAACAACCATTTTATTCTGCTCAAGGATTCTGGGGGTCAGGAATTCGGACTGGGTTTGGCCAGGCATTCCTCATGCCTCATGGTATCTCTTACGCAGTTGCTGTCACATGTTGTCAGGGATTTTAGCCTTATCAAGCCCCTATTGGGTTGGATGTTCAAGGTGACTCACTCATATGGCTGGCAGTTTAAAGTTGGCTACTTGCTGGGATCTCAGCTGGGGTCTGTCAGAAAATTCTATTTCTTAAAAACTCCACAGGTAATTATAATGCACAAAGAATCATTGTAGTAGGAACTGAAAAATAAAAGAATCACTGTAGTAGGTGCTCAGTAAATATTTGTTGAATAAATGAATGATTAAATTCATTCATTCATTTTGCCTCTAGAATGAGGTAGGAGGAAAAGATTTCTTTCTGATGTAACTGTAACGTGAGAGAGTGGATCTAGATGAAAAGAATGATAGAGTGGCATGGACATATATACACTACCAAACGTAAAATAGATAGCTAGTGGGAAGCAGCTGCATCGCACGGGGAGATCAGCTCGGTGCTTTGTGACCACCTGGAGGGGTGGGAGAAGGAGGGTGGGAGGGAAGGAGATGCAAGAGGGAAGAGATATGGGAACATATGTATATGTATAACTGATTCACTTTGTTATAACGCAGAAACTAACACACCATTGTAAAGCAATTATACTCCAATAAAGATGTTAAAAAATAAAATTAAATTAAGAAAGGAAAAAAAAAGAATGATAAGTACTATAAAAGAAGAATAAAATACCAGCCAAAATGAGAGAAAGACAATACAGAAGGTGTTAATAGTAGCATCTTTTTCTCATAATTTATTTTTTAGGGAAAAGACGATAAAATAAAAGTTGGCTATATTGTCCTTCCTTTTGACACATAGCAGGTCAGGCTTTAGGGTACCAATGGAGCATTGAATTACCATCACCATTACTGTAGGCTCCATTTAAAGTGCTCACCTTCTGTTCATGGGCCCAATATAACAGCTTTATTATGTGTATGGTAGAACAGTCATCTCCCACTTAACATCACTAATCTGTTCTTGAAAACTAGGTGTCCAGCATAAAACACTAACGAGAAGACAATTTCACATTTTTTTCTTAGCATATTTTATTTTTAATACTGAATTACTAAAAACTACATACATATATCTTGACATTCAATCTCTAAATATGTCACTGTACAACTCTTAAAACTAAGAAAATTATATTATGAGCCAATTAACACTATAACACCTAAAATTTAATAATAATTTTCTAGTATATAATAATCACTGTATCTTCAAATTTCCTAAATTTTGCAAAAAGTATTTAATAGCCAGGATCCTATTCAAGACCACGTATTTTATCTGCATGCTGGGATTTTTAATCCCTTTTAATTCTAGAGCAATCACTTTGTAATGACACCAAATAGCTGCAGGAATCAGGGTCTTGCTGTACATGCCAACTACTTAATTTGTCTCCCTGAGGTGTTTACTTTTTTTATGTGTAACAGCTTTGTTGCGGTAAAGTTGACATATGTTAAAGGTAACTTTACTTAAAATGCAAAAATTGATGAGGTTTTCTTGTTTTGTTTTTTTTTTTAACATCTATATTAGAGTATAATTGCTTTACAATGGTCTGTTAGTTTCTGCTGTATAACAAAGTGAATCAGCTATACATATACATATATCCCCATATCCCCTCCCTCTTGCATCACCCTCCCACCCTCCCTATCCCACCCCTCTAGGTGGTCTCAAAGCACCAAGCTGATCTCCCTGTGCTATGAGGCTGTTTCCCACTAGCTATCTACTTTACATTTGGAAGTGTATATATGTCCATGCCACTCTCTCACTTTGTCACAGATTACCCTTCCCCGCACCGTCCTCAAGTCCATTCTCTACATCTGCGTCTTTATTCCTGTCCTGCCCCTAGGTTCTTCAGAAACTTTTTTTTGCTTTAGATTCCATATATATGTGTTAGCATACGGTATTTATTTTTTTCTTTCTCATTTACTTCACTCTGTATGACAGTCCCTAGGTCCATCCACCTCAATACAAATCAATTTCGTTTCTTTTTATGGCTGAGTAATATTCCATTGTATATATGTGCCACTTCTTTTTTATCCATTCATATGTCAATGGACACTTAGGTTGCTTCCATGTCCTGGCTGTTGTAAATAGAGCTACAATGAATATTGTGGTATGTGACCTTTTTTTTTTTTTTTTTAGTGGTACGCAGGCCTCTCACTGTTGTGGCCGCTCCCATTGCGGAGCACAGGCTCCGGATGCGCAGGCTCAGCAGCCATGGCTCACGGGCCCAGCCACTCCACGGCATGTGGGATCTTCCTCTGACCGGGGCACGAACCTGTGTCCCCTGCATTGGCAGGTGGACTCTCAACCACTGTGCCACCAGGGAAGCCCTGACCCTTTTTGAATTATGGTTTTCTCAGGGTATATGCCCAGTAGTGGGATTGCTGGTCGTATGGTAGTTCTATTTTTATTTTTCTAAGGAACCTCCATACTGTTCTCCATAGTGGCTGCATCAATTTACATTCCCACCAACAGTGCAAGAAGGTTCCCTTTCTTCACACCTTCTCCAGCATTTATTATTTGCAGATTTTTTGATGATGGCCACTCTGACCTGTGTGAGGTGATACCTCATTGTAGTTTTAATTTGCATTTCTCTAATGATTAGTGATGTTGAACATCCTTTCATGTATTTGTTGACAATCTGAATATCTTCTTTGGAGAAATGTCTATTTAGGTCTTCTGCCCGTTTTTGGATTGGGTTGTTTGTTTTTTTGATATTGAGCTACATGACCTGCTTGTATATTTTAGAGATTAATGCTTTGTCAATTGCTTCGTTTGCAAATATTTTCTCCCATTCTGAAGGCTGTCTTTTCATCTTCTTTATGGTATCCTTTGCTGTGTAAAGCTTTTAAGTATCATTAAGTCAAAAAAATTTTTTTTGTCTTTATTTCCCTTTCTCTAGAAGGTGGGTCAAAAAGGATCTTGCTGTGATTTATGTCATAGAGTGTTCTGCCTATGTTTTTCTCTAAGAGTTTTATAGTGTCTGGCCTTACATATAGGTCTTTAATCCATTTTGAGTTTATTTTTGTATATGGTGTTAGGGAGTGTTGTAATTTCATTCTTTTACATAAAGATGTACAGTTTTCCCAACACCACTTATTGAAGAGGCTGTCTTTTCTCCATTGTATATTCTTGCCTCCTTTATCAAAAATAAGGTGAACATATATGCATGGGTTTATCCCTGGGATTTCTCTCCTATTCCATTTATCTGTATTTCTGTTTTTGTGCCAGCACCATACTGTCTTGATTACTGTAGCTTTGTAGTATAGTCTGAAGTCTGGGACCTAGTTCCTCCAGCTCCATTTTTCTTTCTCAAGATTGCTTTGGCTATGCAGGGTCTTTGGTGTTTCCATACAAACTGTGCAATCTTTTGTTCTAATTCTGTGAAAAATGCCATTGGTAGTTTGATAGGGATTGAATGGAATCTGTAGATTGCTTTGGGTAGTATAGCCATTTTCACAATGTTGATTCTTCCAATCCAAGAGCATAGTATATCTCTCCATCTGTTGGTATCATCTTTAATTTCTTTCATCAGTGTCTTATAGTTTTCTGCATACAGATCTTTTGTCTCCTTAGGTAGGTATATTCCTAGGTATTTTATTCTTTTTGTTGCAGTGGTAAATGGGAATGTTTCCTTAATTTCTCTTTCAGATTTTTCATCATTAGTGTATAGGAATGCCAGAGATTTCTGTGCATTAATTTTGTATCCTGCAACTTTACCAAATTCATTGATTAGCTCTAGTAGTTTTCTGGTAGCATCTTTTGGATTCTCTGTGTATAGTATCAAGTCATATGCAAACAGTGACAGTTTTACTTCTTCTTTCTAATTTGGATTCATTTTATTTCATGTTCTTCTCTGATTGCTGTGGCTAACACCTCCAAAACTATGTTGAATAGTAGTGGTGAGAGTGGGCAACCTTGTCTTGTTCCTGATCTTAGTGGAAATGGTTTCAGTTTTTCACCATTGAGGATGACGTTGGCTGTGGGTTTGTCATATACTGCCTTTATTATGTTGAGGTAAGTTCCCGCTATGCCTACTTTCTGGAGGGTTTTTATCATAAATGGGTGTTGAATTTTGTCAAAAGCTTTTTCTGCCTCTATAATCATATGGTTTTTCTCCTTCAGTTTTTTAATATGGTTTATCACATTGATTGATTTGCATATATTGAAGAATCCTTGTGTTCCTGGGATAAACCCCACTTGATCATGGTGTATGATCCTTTTAATGTGCTGTTGGATTCTGTTTGCTCGTATTTTGTTGAGGATTTTTGCATCTGTGTTCAGTGATACTGGCCTGTAGTTTTCTTTTTTTGTGTGACATCTTCATCTGGCTTTGGTATCAGAGTGATGCTGGCCTCGTAGAGTGAGTTTCATCCCTCTGCTATATTTTGCAAGAGTTTGTGAAGGATAGGTGTTAGCTCTTCTCTAAATGTTTGATAGATTCGCCTGGGAAGACATCTGGTCCTGGGCTTTTGTTTCTTGGAAGATTTTTAATCACAGTCTCAATTTCAGTTATTGTGATTGGTCTTTTTATATTTTCTCTTTCTTCCTGGTTCAGTCTCAGAAGGTTGTACTTTTCTAAGAATTTGTCCATTTCTTCCGGGTTGTCCATTTTATTGGCATAGAGTTGCTTGTAGTAATCTCTCATGATCCTTTGTATTTCTGCAGTGTCAGTTGTTACTTCTCCTTTTTCACTTCTAATTCTATTGATTTGAGTCTTCTCCCTTTTTTTCTTGATGAGTCTGGTTAATGGTTTATCAATTTTGTTTAACTTCTCAAAGAACCAGGTTTTAGTTTTATTGCTCTTTGCTATTGTTTTCTCCATTTCTTTTTCATTTATTTCTGATCTAATCTTTATGATTTCTTTCTTTCTGCTAACTTTGGGGTTCTTTTGTTCTTCTTTCTCTAATTGTTTTAGGTGTAAGGTTAGGTTGTTTATTTGAGTTGTTTCTTGCGTCTTGATGTAAGATTGTATTGCTATATACTTCCCTCTTAGAACTGCTTTTGCTGCACCGCATAGGTTTTGGGTCGTTGTGTTTTCACTGTCATTTGTTTCTAGGTATTTTTTGGTTTCCTCTTTGATTTCTTATTGATCTCTTGGTTACTTACTAGTGTATTGTTTAGCCTCCATGTGTTTGTACTTTTTACAGTTTTTTTCCTGTAATTGATACCTAGTCTCATAACGTTGTGGTCAGAAAAGATACTTGATTCGATTTCAGTTTTCTTAAATTTAGCGAGGCTTGACTTGTGACCCAAGGTATGATCTATCCTGGAGAATGTTGCATGAACACTGGAAAAGAAAGTGTATTCTGTTGTTTTTGGATGGAATGTCCTATACATATCAATTAAGTCCATCTTGCTTAATGTATCATTTAAAGCTTGTGTTTCGGGCTTCCCGGGAGGCGCAGTGGTTGAGAGTCCTCCTGCCGATGCAGGGGACACGGGTTCGTGCCCCAGTCCAGGAAGATCCCACATGCTGCGGAGCGGCTGGGCCCGTGAGCCATGGCCGCTGAGCCTGCGTGTCCGGAGCCTGTGCTCTGCCACAGGAGAGGCCATAACAGTGAGAGGCCCGCATACTGCCAAAAAAAAACCAACAACAAAACCTTGTGTTTCCTTATTTATTTTCATTTTGGATGATCTGTCCGTTGGTGAAAGTGGGGTGTTAAAGTCCCTTACTATGATTGTGTTACTGTCAATTTCCCCTTTTATGGCTGTTAGCATCTGCCTGTGTACTGAGGTGCTCCTATGTTGGGTGCATAAATATTTACAATTGTTTTATCTTCATCTTGGATTGATCCCTTGATCATTATGTAGTATCCTTCTTGGTCTCTTGTAATAGTCTTTATTTTAAAGTCTATTTTGCCTGATATGAGAGTTGCTACTCCAGCTTTCTTTTGATTTTCAATTTGCCTGGAATATCTTTTTCCGTCCCCTCACTTTCAGTCTGAATGTGTCCATAGGTCTGAAGTGGGTCTCTTGTAGACAGCATATAGATGGGTCTTGTTTTTATATCCATTCAGCAAGCCTATGTCTTTTGATTGGAGCATTTAATCCAGTCACGTTTAAGGTAATTATCCATTTGTATATTCCTATTACCATTTTCTTAATTGTTTTGTGTTTGTTTTTGTAGGTCCTTTTCTTCTCTTGTGTTTTCCACTTAGAGAAGTTCCTTTAGCATTTGTTGTAGAGCTGGTTTGGTGGTGCTGAATTCTCTTAGCTTTTGCTTGTCTGTAAAGCTTTTGATTTCTCCATCGAATCTGATTGAGATCCTTTCTGGGTAGAGTAATCTTGGTTGTAGGTTCTTCCCTAATTCACTTTATGTATATCATGCCACTCCCTTCTGGCTTGTAGAGTTTCTGCTGAGAAATCAGCTGTTAACCTTATGGGAGTTCCCCTGTATGTTATTTGTCATTTTTCCCTTGCTGCTTTCAATAATTTTTCTTTGTCCTTTATATTTGCCAGTTTGATTACTATGTGTCTCGGCCTGTTTCTCCTTGGGTTTATCCTGTATGGGACTCTCTGTACTTCCAGAACTTGGGTGGCTATTTCCTTTCCCATGTTAGGGAAGTTTTTGACTATAATCTCTTCAAATATTTTCTCGGGTTCTTTCTGTCTCTCTTCTCCTTCTGGGACCCCTATATTTCGAATGTTGTTGCATTTAATGTTGTTCCAGAGGTCTCTTAGGCTGTCTTCATTTGTTTTCATTCTTTTTTCTTTATTCTGTTCCGCAGCAGTGAATTCCACCATTCTGTCTTCCAGTTCACTTGTCCGTTCTTCTGCCTCAGTTATTCTGCTATTGATTCCTTCTAGTGTATTTTTCATTTCAGTTATTGTGTTGTTCATCTCTGTTTGTTTGCTTTTCAGTTCTTCTAGATCTTTGTTAAACATTTCTTGCGTCTTCTCGATCTTTGCCTCCATTCTTTTTCCGAGGTTCTGGATCATCTTCACTATCATTATTCTGAATTCTTTTTCTGGAAGGTTTCCTATCTCCACTTCCTTTAGTT